>NW_009954555.1:1760183-1768872 GCF_000747805.2 Chaetura pelagica
CCTGCTGAAAGAAGCAGGCTGTGGGGGTACAGAGTGCACAGACAACAGTACCACTGAGCACAAAGAAGTAGGTATTTAGCACCTTGCCAGATACAGTGCCCGTTAGAATCACAAATAAAACAGAGAGATAGTTTGACTCCGTGACATCTGCAGACACAATGCTAGATGTTTTAATTCTATTGCTATCTCACATTCATATATTACACCACTGGTACTTCCAAATAGGCCTCAGTCCTATGAAAAACTGAGTACTTTAAGTAACCAGTCAAGTCAAAGTAAGGGGATACAGAGTACAATTTGGTCATGAGACTTTTCTCTCCCTCCTCTAGATTCTGTAAGTCTTCTTCAAGTCCTTACCACCAGATCTGAAGTCAGCACTGATGCCTGAGCACATGGCTTCCCCATTCAGAGCCATTTGTTGGATTCATGCCACAGTTCGTTGCAGTGTTTCCGTAAACATTTCTATAACATGGTGCCATGTGCCTACTAGTGTGCTTTATGGACTGAGATCTACTGCCTACATTGGAAGGCAGTAGGCATGACCCTGGCTGCAGAGAAGCCACAGTAGTGTGGTGGAAGTTAGGTCATCTGGCTTACAGAAATGAACTGCACATTTAATAAGGCTTCTACAGATTCTCAGCTGGAAGCAATAATGACTCTTAAGCAAACGTGACAGAGGCTGTGAGAGTTTAATAAAAAAAAAATAATAATAATGAAAAAATAAGAGGAAAGCCTCCACCTTTCAAAGGGCTCTAATTAGCTCACAGGAAAGACTTACCATTGTGAGAGTGAAGTTTATGTTGGAGTTCTTTAAATGAATAAATATTTGTATGTGGTAGGAATATACACCTTTACTGAAAGATACACAACTGCTCTGTGCTTCCTCTGAGCAATTCTTCAGTTGCATGCACAGCAAGAAATTAATTAAATCAAGGTAATGTTAGAATCTGCCTTGACAAAGAGAACAAATTGTTGACCAGCAGAGGCTATGATGATCTGCTGCATGCTATGACCTTCCTAAGGGGGGGAAAAAAAAAACAACCAATCCCCAGAAAAACAAACCACCAAATCCAACAAAGCACATGGTGTCAATAACAACTCCAACTAATCTCATGATGTCTATGCAAGTAAGGGATGGCACAGTGTCGCTAGACTAGAGAGATTTTCACTGCAGAGCTTAACACAATTCACAAACAGCCCTTTCATTAGATGCATTTTACTGACCCTTCCCAGTTTACAGTCTTTACTTCCACTTCTCCTCTTTAAATATCATGTCCTGGATTCTCTAGATAAGAGTTACAGGGTAAAATTATTTTGATGTGGCCAGTGCCACACCATTATGGAAAGTACTTGAGTTTCCTCTCTGAAAACAGCTTGTATTTACTATGATCACCAAACGAAAGCCAGAGTAGAAACTCAATTAGAGATTTATATGTTTAGGACAATAACATCAGCTATGAAGTTTGGCAAGGTTTTGACTGAATTACAGATGCCTGAAGAGGAAGGAAAAAAAGAAAAAGAAGGTTGTAAAAAAAATAAAATACTGCAGCTCCAGAGAGCGGTGGCTCACTTCCCACTTTGCGTCACCATAAATATGAAAACAAAACAGGGTTCTCTTAGTTATCCTGGTACACAAAAAATCCCAGAGCTCTTTCCAAAACAGTTTTGGAGTGAAAACATTGGATCACATGCACTGCCAGCTGCCAGACACTTCTAAGCTCACTCTGAGCGCATCTGAAAATAAAGACAGCTTGAATGAGGTCTCTGAGCAGCAGAGGGTTTTTTATTAGACAATAAGACTAAGAATCTCAGTTCAAATTATGCTGCACAGGTCTTTCTTTGGTCTTTACTAAATAAAGCACTGATCAAGAACATCTATTGCACACACTTAGGAAAGGCAGTACACGCTCAAGGCCAACACAGTGGCCTAGGTGACCCACATCTAACCCCAGAAAGACAGGAGGTTATGGCTACAGGTCACAATTCAGAGGTCAACAGCAGGGCAATGTAAGGCAGTTTATACCTTTTTCACAAAGCACTAGCTCCTTAGAAAAGCAAAACAAGGGATGCAGAATGATGCAGCAACGAGAACAACTCACGTATATTGAATTATATGATCAGCAAAAAATTATATGCTGCTTCTTGAAGAACTTACCAGTGACTCTCGAGATGCTGCATTTTCAGTTGCAGGGCAGGAGCCAGCCTGTAAAGCAAAAGGAAGAGTGAGGTTACATTGCCACCTGATGGACAGAATTAGAAATACTTGTCTATTAAGACGACTCTTCCTATGAGCAGGATTTAGGCAGACACACTTGTTTCTGCTAACAGTAGCAGTTCTGTGATGAACTGAAGACAAAAAGGTCAGAATCCCTGAAAAAAAAAGTAGTTCCAGCGGTCCCCATTTAAAACAACTGAAATCACAGACTCTGCAGAACTTGCTTTAGGAAGCCAGCAGTGAAGAGCCAGAGAGACTACCGAGAGGAAAGCTCACCCTAACTCAAATTCTTAAATATTTGGTGCAGTGAACACGGCATGAAACTAGGACTTCCTCTGCAAAACTCTTGGTGACAACACGTGTCACATTGTACAGTATAAGACATGACATTTTCATCACATATTAAATGAGGATAATGATGAGTACTTGACATCCACAAAGAATTCTGAAACGCTGCAGAAGCCCAAAGTGCTGCTATTGCAGTGGATGCAAAGGTACCTCACTCTGATTCCATGGTTCACTTTCTACTCTCTAGAAGTACTAAACTTGATTTGAGATGGAGCTTCTCACATTTCCATGACCCAGTAATGCACCCTTTTTTTTCTGCACTATTTTTTTAAAGATTTCAGAAGAACTATGATTTAACTAAACCTCACAAAATGCCAGCAATACCAATACCATCCTTGTTTCCCACACTTAATTATGAGACATAGTTTCAGGGCAGATGCTGAACACCTTACCTTGCACACTAGGATAGGGGTGGTACACAGAAGGAAAGCGAAACTATTTGATTAAAGTAGGACAGCAAGCCAACAACTGGACTAGACTCAACATTCAGGAGCTTACACTCTACAGGCTCACCTGCAGTTTCACTTGCACTCGCTCACTCATCAAGACCAGGCATAACATTTTACCATAGTCCCATACTTTACAATATTACTCTGAGCTTTTCTTCACTACCAAAAAAAAACCCAGTTTGATCTCAGTGTAAATTGCATATATCAGCTCTCCCAAGGTAGAGACACCTAAGTGTTACCCTAAAATAAACTTATCTTCTTCAACCATCTGTATGCAAATGGGATTCACATGATGTCAAGATGGTCTAAAGCACATTGTCTTCACTGTGGTTTTTTGATCTTAGGACAGGTGACACATATTGATTACCTGAATAGTTAAAAAATGCATTTTTATTAGTAATGAAGACAAGTTTGGAGCTCAGTTAGAGAAAGGGATCTTATTAATTTTGTACAGGGAAAGCTAAAACTTTCAAGTGATAGCACCGAGGTCCTTGAGTGACTTTTGTCCTCCAACTGCATTCATCACTTTTATGCACTGTATCACACCACCTAAGTATCTCAAGATTTTTTTTCTTATCTACAAAACACAGAATACATACAGACAAAAATATTTACCACAAGAGGGTGCCAGAAACTCAAATACACAGCAACTCAGCTGCTTCCAGACATTAAGCATCATCAGCAGGGCCCAGCCAGATATCACAGCTAGGTTCTAATTTTCTAGAGAGGCCCTTAGTCCCTTCATGTGCTGCAGTCATCATCATCTTTGTTACTCCACTGTATCTCTGCAAGAATTTCAGTTGCTAAGAATTCACTTAACAAAACCACTGCAAATACCAGCTTCAACACCCTACTGGATGTCACCCTGCCAGGTCTGTCTAGTGGAGACAATGCTATGTCATACCAAGATTCTCTCTTCAACCCTGTCACAGGATTCCCATTTTCATATACCTAGTATATCTGATTTCACATAATTTACAGCTGGATGAAAGAAAAATAATTAACAGTCTTAAGATCCATCCACTCCAAAAATGTGGAAAACAGTTAAGAACCAAAACAAGAATGTATGACTTACTATTTAGCTAACTGAACCTGTTAAGGTTGTGGATGTTAAGGATGTGGAACTTATTTGGTGGATATTCTCTATTTCATGTATTCAGTCAAATCCTGGGACTAACACAGGCATGTTACTGTGGCTAATACTCTAAAATATTGGGGCCTGATTAAAAGCACTCTGAAGTCAAATAAAAGATTCTCAGCAAATTCAGTTAGCCCAGAGTCAGAACTGCTTAGAAGAGGCAGATGAAGAGAAGCATGGATAAAACTCATGTTGAATACTTTTTAAAAGTACCTATGGCTGTTAAGTATTATTTTTCTATCCAATTGTTCCATCAAGCCACTTGCATTAAGTACTGAGCTTTCTAAGAATATAAATATTCTGTTCTTCTGTAACATGTTTCAAGGATAATTCAAAACATTTTCGTAAGCCAACTTTGCAAACAGAAAAGCTACAGATGTGCGATGCAAACAGTAAAGTCAAAAAGGCACAATGGAAGAAACCATGACAGAGTTCATATCCTCAGAAAATTCCCAGAGCATCCTAAGTACTAAAGTTTGCATGGTCTGCCCTAAGGAGCTGCACTAGTACTTCTGGGCTGTCACTCCACACAAAGTTTGGCTAACCTGGGAAACTGCCCAAAGAAGGCTTTGAATGAAGCCAAGGTTACTGTGAGAAAACATGTATTACATCAATAGGTAGAGAGTCTTGATCCTGAAGACAAATACTCAAAAAATCTGCCATGGGCTTGTGCATAACCTAATGACACATATATGGTGAGTTGGATAATTTATAGTATTTTGCATTTTCCAAAGCTACCAACATTTTAAATGAGATCTGTGTTTTCCTTCCAGCAAGATTTCCAAGCACAAGGCGTAGTGTAACAGCACAGAAACTAGCCTTACAATATAAAGGACAGTCACCCTCCCACAACACATTAGCTGTCAGGGAAGATTCCACCCTTTTCACACAATGGCTCTTCAATAGCCTGTATTTAATGAAAACAATGGACATCACAGTGCAGAGACCATTTATCTGCACCATTAAAACTATTTTTTAAAGCAGAGAAATCAGAGGTTTAACAGTCAAGAGCTACAGGCAAGTGGAGAGGAAAACTTACCTATATATAGACTAACAACGCAACTTAAGGTTGGGCCTTTGTACTCTTGCTTTTTTCCCCACAAAATCACACTGAGGAACATCACCAAATACAAATGTTATGCAGTCTGTTAACCTTACTATCTCTTCTTCCTCAGTCTCTTACATTAACTTTATAGATAGTCTGGTTTCAGGATGGTGAGCCTTCCAGTGTTATAAAAGAATCCACTCTGCTTATTCTACCTCAATGGCTGCACTACCATTTTGGTACCAAGTCACATTCAGCCCTTGACTTTAACTATTTCAAGCCCTTTATGACTCACACAGACCAGCCCCATACTGACTTCCAGGCTACAGGATTCTCAGTTTCTGCACATAACTGTATAGATAATTAGGCATCATTTTGTGTCCCTAAATAAGGAGTTTGGAAAAATTTAGACATATTTACCTAAACCAGCAACACTACTGCCAATTAATGTTTAAGAATTTCAATTTCTCTCACACTACTGGGATTTACAACTAAATGGAATGCCAGAGGACTGGGCTGCTGGCTGGCTGAGCCAAGAAGACTCACCAAATATCCTGCCAAAGTATTCAGCATCAAAGAAACACTGGCAGCCAAGAAAAACTGGAAATCAGTTACTCTGTTCACAGGCTATACCATCATCTCACTCTTCTTTTACTATAAGGAATAGCAAGAGAGAGATGGGGTCTTTTCTTCTGTTTATGTTTTAGTAGAGACCAAAGAACATGATTTCTAAACAAAACCTGGGTTGTATTTTAAAATCTCAGGTAGAAATGGTTATATCCTTTAGAATATAATTCTATCTATGTAAATGATTTAATGCGAGCTGTAACAGCCCCCCACACACACAATGCTTGAGGCAATACATTAATTCATGAGAATGAGAAAATTAAACTAAGAAAAACAGATAATAAGGCAAAATATATCTGACACTCCCTTTTCAGCATCTAAACTAACTAGATTTGCAATTGGAAACACGATAGGACCCAAACATAAGCAAGTTATACAAGGCAGTGCTACTACTCATAGCCTTATGTTGAACACTTGTGCAATAAAACATGATCAGTGAGCATTTTTTAAACTATATGAACAATTACTATGCAATGGGACAACTTTTTCTACACATTAATAACATCAGAACTGCAGTGAGCGCGTAAGAGGAGTGGCATTTACATTCTGCTAGATTAATATTGTTTTGTTTTATTCCAAAATTGTTCCCTTAGGAATCCATCTATCATGCTACATATTCTTCAGTTACACTCTCTTTTTCCAGCCAAAGCAGCAAAGTTTCTCTCAAATCCCATCCAAGCCAAGAGAATTTGAGAGCACTGAACACTGCCCTGCAAGAGTTCTGGATGGGGAACGTGCAGCCAGTCTAAGACATGCACCAGATGCTGAAGACAGGGATTTGTCACCAGCAGGCACTGACAGCCTTGGACAGACAGAACAAGGCTCCTGTCACCACACAAGCACACAAGGTGGGGAGGAGGAACGTTGAAGGGACAAACACTTGTGTGGCTACCCTCTACCTGAACTGTGTTACTTCACACACCTGGGGAAAGGCAGACCACCAGAGCTGCAGAATCCAGCATTTCTGTATACAATGTGTATGAATCTGGCAGGGAAGCCATTAATTGTCCAGTTGCACCCCTAGTGGCTTAAGACCACCTCCCTCCTCCGAGGTGCTGACACAAAATAGTCTCTGGGATGAAGACAACTTTGTAACCTGGTATTCTACCTTATCTCAAATTCTTCTTGATCATTAACTCCACCATGTTTTTACAGACAATGCCTGAAGAACTTGTTACACATAAAGTAAGAGTTACTGATCCCATTTTTCACTGTGGAGTCAGTGAAAGTGGCTTTCTTCATGTCCTTAATTTTAAAACCCAGGGAGCGCTCTAGCTACATTTATGAGGCCCATTAAAAAGCATGACATCCAAACATCAAGCCTTATTTAGAGGTAAAGCAACATTAAATAAATGTTTGGTTTTTAAAAAAAAAAGTTGCAATGGGAAGACACTATATCCAAACTCAAGGGAACTCGAGTGTTTGTCAGGCAACCACATTTGAAAATTAACCAGATTTCTTTCTCAGAAACCTCTAGTCAACTGCCTTGTAGAATGTCCAAGTGGCTTCTGGATCAGGCACAGGTTGGTTCAGGTTTCCTATTTCTGAAAGTGTTTATTTGAAGCATAAGGAATGGACTGTGAATGCCTGCATCTCAAACTACAACTAATGAAACCATGTGGTCAATGCAAAACTGCCCAGCAAGCCCATTGTGAGCTCAGTAACTTGGTCCTCCACAACCTAGAAGATTTGTGCTGGTTAGTCACAGTATGAATTTTATTTAATTCAGTTTAATTCAACAATATTCCGTACAAACTCAGCCCCCTCTGTCCAAAATCAAAGGATCAACAGTGAGAGGCACATTGATTTAATGAAATCTGGACAGATTTGAATGCATGTAAAGTGCTTTGGCGGCAGACTTTGGTTTATTTTCTTCCCTGTTGCTGAAACAGCCAGACCTTTGCTCTCCTGCTGGCTGCAGTGGGGCCCTCTGCAGCCACCTAAAAGATTTTACAAAATTCCATTGGTATCACATACTCAGGAGTCTGTCCAAGAGAGCACTGAGATAAAAGAGCTGCCAGGAGGGCACTAAATCTGAGGTAGGTAGAGTTCACAATGGAATACAAGTTACCCTGGATCATGAGCAAGGCAGCACAAGTGACCTAAAACCTTTGCTAGATACAACTACATCACACTTCCATTTTTCTCCTCTGGCTCTCCCATTCATTTCAGGTCTCAGTTTAAAGATACCTTAAGCTTTCAGTGTGTTACTGAGCACGTACTCAAGACAGTGAACTTATATTTCTTTTTTAGTCTTCCCACACAGCTTTTGACAATGCTTACACTACATCTATCATCGCTTTGGCCTTTTATGCTGTTGGTTCAAGGATCTCCTCCCTCCTAGTTGCAAGGTAGAAACATCTGGTCTAACTGGTACACCCCATTTCAAAACCCAGCTGACACAGAAATTACCTCCTTTCTCTCTGGCTGTGTTTTTTTGTTCCCCCCCGCATCCAAGGCCTTTATTGAGTTCCACATCTAGACCCTACAGTGAAAACACGTCCACGGTCTGGGGCTCTGGCCTGAACAGCTCTTCAGTCCGAGCTGCGTGTCTGGGGAAGCTGCACCGGGTCTCCTCGCGCTCCCTCACAGGGCAGGACGCCCAACCACAGCACCAGCTCCCTCGAGATGAGCTACGAGCGCTCCCGGGCACACGGGACGAGACTCGTACACACAGGGGTGAGACCGACCCTCCCCTGCAGGCCGTTTCCCCCGGGAATGACGAAGCATCCCGATTCCCCCCGGGTAGCAGCCCCCCCTCGCCGCTCCCCCCCGCGCCAGGCCGGCCCGGGGCAGCTCAAGGCGCACCTCGGGGTCACCGGCCGCGCCTGCTCCCGGGCTCGGCCCTCCCTCGCCTCTCCGGTGCG
>NW_009954555.1:1769509-1769915 GCF_000747805.2 Chaetura pelagica
GCCGGTGGGCTTCCCAGCCCTGGGAAGCCCGCTGAGACCCCATACCCGCCCCAGCAGCGGGAGCTCCCTGGGGAAGGGCCTTGGCGGCCCCAGAGCGTCCCAGCCCGAGGGACATACACACCAGGATTTATTCACTGCTTCTTCTGTTTATAAATTCACAACCAGCGCGCTTGTGTGTAAGGGGACGATTGTCTGAACACACCTCGGCCCACTCATCCTGGCACTTTTGTTTCACAAGTCATCGAATCCCTGCCAACGCCAAAAGAGTGTGTTTGCAGCCTGACGGTGGTTTTTCCCGGAGCCCCCCAAGCCCTGCAGCTCCGAGGGAGGCAGCGCCGGGGGGGGGGGGGGAACGGGAGAACATTTCCGGGGCTGCAAAGCACCCCCGGCCGCTCCGGTTGTGCCC
>NW_009954555.1:1772562-1779560 GCF_000747805.2 Chaetura pelagica
CCCCGCGGGTCGGCCCCCGCGGTGGGGGTCGGGGTGGCGGGGCTGGGCCCGATCCGTGCGGTGGGACGGGGAGCGGGTCTCCGGGTAACGCTTCTTAACGGGGGAAGCGAAGGGAGGCGGGAATAAGCTTATCCACCGAAATGCACCTTCTTCCCTGTGCGTGTCAAGGTTTGCATCACGGACGTTAATTTCTGGAGGGAGAACTCGTGAGTATGTGCTAAGAAAGGGCTGGGAGGGACAGGCACTGGTCGTTAGCCTCAGTCGCTAGAAGCTGCTTGTCTCTTGTGCTGGGTGTAATCAAAGGGCAAAGCACGTGTCACTTTTATTATTTCATTATTTTCTCTGTTCTGCAGCTTGTGGCATTCTGGCTATTGACAAGGCCAAGGAGCCCATCACCTTAGTTCTGGCAGAAGATGGCACCATCGTGGATGATGAAGATTACTTTTTGTGTCTGCCACCTAACACCAAGTTTGTGGCACTGGCCAAGAATGAGAAATGGTCCAGCAAAAGCTTAGGTACTCGGAGGATGAGGGAGCATGGAAGGGGAGGGGTGTTTGGAATACACCTGCTGCAGTTAAACTGTCTCAGATGGATCAGGAATGACCCCTGAAACAAATGACTCTTGTGTCAGACAGTGGAACAGCCTGGCCCTCGGAGTCTGCAGATGAAGTGGACAGTGCTGCAGAGAAGTGGAAGCAGCTGGCCAGGCAACTGAAGGAGGACCTGTCCAATATCATCCTGATGTCTGAAGAGGACCTCCAGGTACAGTGGGGAAACCTCTAATTCCTGTCCTGCCCATTTATCTCAGTAGATGGCAGGGAACAGAATAAGTGAACAAGATCTCAAGCTTCATTCAGCTGCTGCTCTTTGGTGCTAGAGTCAAATTTCTTGAGGGGAAACACAAGTGTCTGAGGAGGATGCTCTTAAAAACTGATTGTCCCTCACAGCATGGCTTTCCAATTCTGGCAGCAGGAAGGCAAAATGTCAAGGTTTGACCAAATGGAAACTGAGGTGGGCTCCTTCCTTAAAACCAGACACCTGTATAATGTGTCAAAAGGGAAGGCTGAGGAGCACACTAAATCTATCTGCTCCAGAGGGCTACCAAGAACTGCTGTCGGTTTCCAGAGCAGATTAATTGGAGTACCTGACTGCTTAACACCTTGTATGTGGTGAAAGCTGCCACCTCTTGTCCTCCTGCAACATGCAGCTTCCCAAAGCCAGGCTCTTTGCTTTCCTGTTTGTATTCCTATGGGCTCTTCAGAGTGACTGCCAGGAGCTGTCAGGATTAAAAATACACATATGATTCCACACCTTCCTGAATGTCTTTTGGCTTCTGGTAAAGAATTCTGGTTGGTGGAGTGCCACTTACAGCCTCTCATAGCTGAGCTGACTTGCTGTAACAAGAAATCTTGTGAAACATGTTGGGTTTCATGAAGGTGGAGGCTCTGTCATGCAGGAGGCTTGTGCTGTTTGTACTGTCATCTGTGTAATAGAGTGAGTTACTCAACCAGCCCAGGTAACAGGAGCATTCTTATTGTTTTAAGGTGCTAACTGATATACCATGTTCAGACCTGGCAGAAGAACTTGCCCAAAGTCCAACCAAAGTCCAAGTATTGCAGGACACCTTGCAACAGGTGCTGGACAGACGAGAAGAAGAACGGCAGTCAAGACAGCTCCTGGAGCTCTACCTACAGGCCTTGAAAAATGAAGATAGTATCTTAAGCAAAGTAGCAGGTAGGGAGCATTAGGAGGCTGGTGAAGGAGCTTTTCAGAGATGCCTGAAATAATTGAATGGAATAAGGCAGAGTGAAAGAGCTGAGCAGCTATTAATGTGGTGGGTGTAATAGCTGGTACTGTAAGAATTCTCTGACTGGGTGAGACCAGGAGTCCTCTCAGTGCTGCATCATGTTTCTCATAAGGCCTTAAAAAATACTGGGGGAAAAGCTTAAATCACAGTCATCTTTAACAGTATGGATTTCTGGAGTTAGAGGATGCACCTAGACAGAATGCCTATTTTATTAATCTGAAAACCATCCAAGCAGTCCAGGCCATTTTTCCTGTCCTGTATTTGTCCCTGGCTTATAACATTTCTGCTACTTTTCAGAATCTGAAGCTGTACCAAGAAAGGAGATGGATGTGGTTGACACAGGAACCAGCAGTACAAGCAGTTCAGTCAAAACAATGCTCGGTGACCAGATCCTTGCTGCTTTGAAAGAGAAACCTGCTCCAGAGCTCTGCTTGGACAGTCAAGATCTAGAGGTGGGTGAGAATAACATACCTATATTCTGACAAATATCTCTCTTTGGAGAAAGTGGCTATAAAGAGAGCTGTCCTTGCTTCTGGAGGCTCTAACGTCAATGTATCTCAGCCTCAAAGTGGTGAAATTTAATCTGTTTCTCTTCCTCAGTAACACTACCCCCTGCTTGGAGCTCCTCTGTAATAGCCAGCTGACACTAGTTCAAGTCTGTCCTCTGAAAACCTAGAAAATAATTTTGGTTTTGATCTCTGCCAAGTCAGAGTCAGCCAGTGCCTCAGCTGTCTTACCAGTAAGGTTTTTTTGTATGCAGATGCACCTAGCTATACTTACTTTATACGTCCCAAATCTAAATAAAAGCCTCCTTATCTTGAAAAACAGTGTAAGCAAACCCATAGCTTGGAAAGGAAGGTCTAGGTAAACTTTAACCATTAGAAAGTTGGGCTTTTTCTAATGCTATGAACTTGGTCCTCTTCCTTTTCTCTGCTGTAGAAACTAACTGCTTTCTGTTCCTTTGCACAGCTGGATATACCTCCAAACTAAGTGTTGGTAGAGTATTGAAAATCCAGTAGCCCATGGGATAGATGATGAAGCTGAGAACACCTTCACTACCAAATTGCCAGCACCAAAAAGACTTAGAAATCTGTCTTTCTGTCTTGCTACAGCTGGTCTTGAAAGAAGACACACAAGTCCTGGCCTCAGCTCTAAGATGGGACAAGCAGAAAGCTGAAGCTGTGCAGCAAGCCTGTGATCAGGAGCTCTCCAAGCGTCTACAACAAGTGCAGACTTTGCATTCCCTAAGGAGCATGTCCAAGGGCAAGAAAACACTCCCCTGGGGAGACTGGCCTAGTTCAAAACGCAAAAAATAAGACTGTAGTGCTGCCTGCAGGTTTGTGTTTGTGTGGGGTTTTTTTGCATTAGAATCAATCCAAGCAAAGATACATCCTGGAAGCCATAGTTTGCTGGTCATGCTGTGGTCTGGCTTTAGAGAACTAAAATCTGGACATTGTCCCAAAGCTTAAACTCCTGTGATGATTCAAATTATGTGTAACCAAAGGGATTTTGACTTTTGCAGACTACTAGAACAATGGTATTGCTAAACACAGCATGTAAGGGTTCAGCTTTGAATACCTGGTTGGGAGCCAGAAGCTTCCATGTGATAATGATGGATCTGGCTGCTTAAGCCCCAGGCAGTTTGCTTGCTTTGTCCTCCCACCATTTTCACTGTGAAGGATGGAAGACCTCTGGAAGGCACATTGAGGGACAGTTAGTGAGCAGGGCAGAGGGGTCAGGCAGCTGCTGCCTGGATTTAAGCACCAGACTGGGATCTAGGAATTGAATAATCATGCTAATTTCATTGGTTAAATTAAAGGCCTTTCACTTCTGTGCTTTTTCTGCCTCTTGGACCAACTTGTAAAACACAGCAAAGGTGGAAATATTTGCTTTGTAAGGCTGTGGAGCAGAAGACTTGTATCTCCCCTGTCTTTTTTGCTCTCCTAATCATTGGTGTAGTATCACGATGCTTTTTTATTAACTGGCTTATTTTTTAATTTGTTTTTTTTTCTAATATCATTAAAGCCTTTTTACTTGTTGGACTAGTTTTGATGCTGCCATGATTCAATAATGTGCTAAGTACAGTATTACCTTAAGGAGAGAGGAAGAAGAAATTAAATACAGAAGTACTCTCTATTTAACCTGTCCAAAGTATCTGGGTAGAATGCATGTTCATACTGGTGACACTCACCTGACACTATCTGTTCCCTTGTGAGGACTGAACAAGAGAAACAGTGCTTAAGTCTTTCCTCTCATGATGCATTTTTTAAACTGTCCTGGTCAAGCATATGCCTGCTACATAAAGTTCTCCCACAAGTGGCTTAAGCAGCCTTCTCATTTCTCTTGGCTATACCTAGTATCTTTAAACCTGCCTCTTTTCAATCAACATCTGGTCAGTCTCTACGGTTCCAGCAGAGGGCAACAGCGACACGTTTCTGAGCACCACCCGGGAGCCACGTTACTGCACTGACTCTGAGAAGCTATTAAAACAAAAATGAACTATTTAAAATACCTAAGCAAAACTATAAAAACATGGAAGCAAGGATGAAGTCAAACAGTTACTGGAGAAAATCAGCAGCGTGGAGGGAGTTGCACATGCTAAGGCATTGTGGTCAGTAAGCATATTCTGCTTTAAACTCTTTATTTAAAGTATTTTCTTTTTCTTAACAGTAAGTATCTCTTTATGAGAAATTAAGGCATTTTAGCGGTGAGCTGTACTGAACTCTAAGAGACCTTTCATCTTTGGAACAAAAACATCCAACTAATGATGCTCACCTAAAACCTGTTGTTAACCTGCAGGAGGGACCTCTACTAGGCTAACCTGGGTTGGTAAGAAAACAACCAGATGTTACTTGAAAGTTAAATCATGCCATGTTGGAATCTTCACTTTCAGTCACATCTGGTTCTTGTTCCCCAGTTCTACCTCCCTTAGCTGCACTGGGCTTCTTTTTCTTCCTCTCCTTTTGCTCCATGTTACTTGATACAATCTCTTCACTCTTCTGGGTGATATACTTGAGCTGAGAAAAAATAAATGAATTAGTCAGCTCCTCAGGAAGTTCATTTATTCATGAGAAATTAGAGAAATGTTTAAGAGAAATGAACAGGGTATGATCTTACTACAAAAAGATGACAGACACTCCAAAAAGGCTGACAAAGTTTTAATTCCTGCATGAAGCCCTCAGTCTGAGCTGGATATCCTCAGATACTGAAATGCCCTGGCAAAACCAGGATTTATAAAACCATCTCTAGAACCAAGACAGCAACATCAGCAGTTACTCGGAGTTGTAGTTTGCCAAGACACAATCTGATACAAACACAAAACCCAGCTCCAGCATTCTCAGGCAAGTTCATGTTGCATACTTCAGATCACAGATGGAAGGAAAATAGCCCCTCACATAAAGTTAATATAGGATTATTCTTCCCTATGGAAGCACTTACAGATGTGTCTTAGCACATTAGTGAATTTAAGTCCACTGACCATCATACAGATGAGAGCACAAGACAGATTACAATCATGTGAATCATCCCTATATTAATGTTAGGAGACAGTACCACAAAGTGGACTCAAACTATTCCTGACCATAAGCTAAAAAAAAGGAACACCACATCAGGAAAAACAGTTATTTACTTCCAAGATTGACAATGCTGTAATGTCTGCTTATTGAACTTTTGTACTTGGAACCTCAGCAGCCCTGTTGCAACCAGAATATTGCTGCCTGAATTGCAATCTGATCTGCTCCTCCAAACAGGCACAGTGTCATGAAGCAAAGTAAGATGAAAATGTAAAAATTACTGGATTGTGCCCATTCATCATCAATAAGCCAGTGAAATTACTTCTGCAACAGTTGTTTCACCATCTACAGCCTTCTTAGGAACAAACCAATTGGTTTAAGAATGCTGTGAGACAGAAAAGACAGTGAATCTCACCAAAGAATTGCTCCTTCTAGCCAAAAGTTTCACATCTTCTGTAGTGACTGTGCTTCGTTTTGCATGCCTGCATAAAATTTAAAAATACTCCTTAGTGTGTTTGCCAGCATTGGTTGTAAGAGGCCATACAGCATCTCATTCAAACACTGACAGAGCTTAACAGGGACCCAGCAAACCAAACATGACAACTGTAACACATTAAAACTTCTTACAAGTTTGAACATGTACATCTGAATTCCCACACTTCCTGTGTAAAACCAGAATTTAGCAAACACAACACTGTTCTGTTCCCTCTTCACTTGCCAGTAGGTAAATATGTTAAGTTTTGACCCCTTAAAACATTCCCTGACCGTGGAACACTGTTCTGTTCCCTCTTCACTTGCCACTAGGTAAATGTGTTTTGACCCCTTAAAACATTCCCTGACCGTGGAGCAACCAGCTGAAAACACAAGCACACCAGTATCTGTCCCTCCCAACCCATCCAGTGCCACTATGTATCAGCTCACTGGACCATTATACACAATCATTCATCTCAACAATCACTGGTACCACATAAAAAAACTTCTAAGATCAGAAAGAACCTACAAGGGAATATCTATTTCCTAATTCACAGCCACTAATTTAATCTGCCAACAAAACTTTTAAAACTTGAACTACAAGACATATTTTAAAACTTATCTAGTTATTGGAACTGAACACAAAAAAAAAACCCCAAACCTTTGTAACAACCAAGTGTTCCAGTACCTACCTTGCAAACATTTCAAGGTCTTTTGCAAAGGTCTCTGGAGAAAACACAAAGATACCATGTATTTTAAAATGCTGAGGGTGAGATAATACAGTTCTAGCTGTTACAAAGGTGTGAATTATCCAAGTTAGTGAGAGAAGCCACCATCACTTGTTACTTCGCGCCACCCTGTGCCCCGGGCAGGTGGGCCACACAATACTCCCACACACATTTAAATGCTTTTCCCAGGCCTGAAAAACAAAATCTCTATTCCTTGCACTTTCAAAAACAACGCAGCAGAGCCACCTCACTCCAGCACTACTCATGTTTTTGAGAAAGCCTCGTTTCTCCAGCCATTCCCCTCGCACAGACACTCGGCAAGCCCGCGTACCGCACTGCCTGAAGGTGATCTCGGAGATGGCTGCGATGGTTTGTTTGCTGAGCTGCACATCCTTCTCTTCGGCCACTTCTTGGCACAGGCAGCCAACCGAGTAGTGCACCGCGGCCTTCAGCCTCTGCGGGGACCAAGGCAGCCACGGG
>NW_009954555.1:1780003-1792839 GCF_000747805.2 Chaetura pelagica
CCCCTCCCGCAGCCCCGCACAAGCTGTGACAGCCCCCCCGGCACACGCTGCTCCCCCGGCCCAGCCCCTGCGCCCTCCGGCACCGCAGGACGCCTGAACGAGCAGGTACTGGCTGAGCACCCCATCACACTCATCACTGTAACGTCCCTTTTGGCCCCAAGCACAGCGCCCACCCGCACAACAAACTGCTGAACTGCTCCTTCCTCAGCAGCTCTGCTGCTGGGGAACCCAACCAACAGACACCGGGTCAAACTGACCCCTCACACCTTCACAACCTTCCAGCTGCAATTTGTCAGGCTTTTTTTTTTTTTTTTTTTTTTCATGGCATTTCTAAATCTTACAACATCATTTGCAGGAAAAGTTGCTTTCAACCAAAAGCAATCTTTTGCTAATGGTACAGACATGCAGCCAGGCAGCTGCCTTCACTGAAATAATTGGAGCAAAAAATTCATATTAAAAATTTAACGCTAAAAAGGTTCTGAGAAGAAAAGCCCTGAAGAAGCCTGGCAGTGGGGTTGCAGGAAGAGGTATCCAATAGAGCTGACTTTGCATGCCACCTGCTTTGCAGGTATTTTTAATTGCTCCTTGGGAGCAGGAGGCCAAAAAGCAGGGGGATTTGGGGAAAAGAGTGCAACCACACAGCTGAGCCAACAGCTCATGCCAGAGCTTAAACTGGGAACAATAGCTGAAGGGAGAATGGCTTGGTGACAGGAATATCAATCTTCCCACTTGCATTCAACTTTCACCACGATTTATCCCACCCTTTCACAGAAAACAAAGAGCTCACAGCATGGAAGTCTGTGTACAGGGGAACACCCAGGAATTAATCTTAAGAACCAAGTTACTGCCTGTTATGAATGAACAATGGCAATCAAAAAAAGGCCTTTACCTCCCTGGAATCTTGTGTAGCAATACTGTGCTGTCTGCCACTCTCCACTTTAGCAGTTACTAAAATGCAGTCATCTCTATCTTGATCCCTATGACTTTATGCACTATAAGACAATGAAAATATTATTTTAAAGTTTATTCTATTAAATGCTGCACAAAGACATTTTGGCGAGCAGCAGTGGAAAGAAAACACCTCAATGCATTTATAAGCAAGTTTATTTAGCTTTCTTATATATCTATTGAGATATATATATATATATATGAAATATACCCACAAGTAATTACAAAAGTGTCCAAACACAAGTTCTAGCACAGTACAGTAAAAAGTGGTATTCTAGAAGAAAGATGAGATCTACAGTATCTTTGCTTCAGGAGGAAATATTTCCATTAGACATTGTAGGCAGAAGAGGAGACATTTCCTCCATGGCCTGTCCAGTTAGTATGGATAAATACACCTGGGTTGGATAACAACTCATACGTGTGGGCCCCAAAGTAATCACGCTGGGCCTAGGACAAGAACACACACACAGAAAGACACATGAATATCACAGTCACAGGAGTACCACAAGTTGCACCTACTTACACCTCACTATAGGAATACTAGAAATAAGATCTGACTCTACTGTTATAACATTGAATGTTATTTTCTCATTATTAGCAAAATCACTGCCACGAAACATTTATTAATATCTAGTAATTAAGGGTTCTGTAGAAAGACAAGTATATTATTTCTGATAGGTACTAATCTAAAAAACAAGCACTTACATACACCTAAAGGTTCAAAGATACACCTTTATAAAGTGTTTTGATTCAAATATATTACCCTTGGTTCACAGATGAACACCAACACCTGCTGGGCACTGCCATACCCATACCTCTGGTGTTATTTATCCAGACATCTCAGAGTGTTTTGTTGTCATGAATTTCAGACTTAAAATGACATCAGGCAATCCATGCCTTTATCTTTACACTGTTGGGAGTGATGAGGACATATTGCCATCATGGCCTTTTGACTAGTATTTCAATAACAACACTGCAGTAGCCAGAAGATCTGCTGTTTCAAGCACCTACCTGAATCAGGTTTGCTGGTAATACTTTATGCCTGTATCCATCATAAAAAGAAAGTGCTGTAGTGAAGCAGGGCATAGGGATACCAATCTGCACTCCAGTACTGATCACACGTCGCCAGGAGTCCTGGGAGAGGGGAAAAGAGAAAAAAACCAACAAAACAGAAAAACTAATCAGTGCTTGCTCAGAGGTACATTCAGGCATATGAACTATTCCAGCATAACAGCATGTGCTGTTTCACATTGTATGAAATCTAATGACAATGCAGCAGTAGATTCCTCATTTCACATACACAAAATTAATCCAAAATAATGACAAGTAAGATAAGATTTAACAAACAGGACAATAAAAGTGCAGACATATACTTCCCTCTCAATCAGACCACAGCCTCCAGCAAAGATGCTGCTCTTTCACAGAATCAGCATCAGTGCATCCAAAAAGCATGAATAGAGTGGGGAACTCACATAGCAAACACTGAGGCATTTTCAGGACCTCTCATCAAGCACAGTACAAAGCCCACCCCAGAACAGCAGAGGTCAGCACAATATTTCAGAGATGTATGTGCATAATCCTCATTTCAACTGTACATCTGGTTTAGTAACCTGCCTGGAATATTCAGCTTCAGTTAAAAGAACTATTAATGATAATATATTACTTCTTTGTTGATCAGATAATCTGGTTTTAGTTCTGCCTGTTGACTCCATCCAAATTAGGACATTGTTTGCACAGACCCAGGTCTAATGAATAGTGGGTCTGGAACACTGTTATTTTGGTGCTACTGCAAACAATGATCATAGAGCAGAGCTTGACACCCTGTATAGCTGAAATCCAAGTGCAACCAGCAGGCACAAGTGGCAGGGCACTGGTAAGAATGTTCACACAGTGTAAACATTTCTTCCTGACACTGTGGTTCTGAATTGCTAGATTCCCTTTTTTTTCTTCATTTATAACTGACATTCTCCAACTTCCTGAATGAATCAAGAGGCAAGAAGCATTTGTGGGCATTTTTTCAAGGACAGGCCACCAGCCCTGTTGTCTGGAAAAATTCCAGTTGGGACCTCAGTATAGCCCACCTCATCACAGTAACTTGCTTGTTGAGTATCAACCAGCTCCAACTGTGTGGTTTATTTTCTGTCCTGATCCTGTAAGGCTGGTATGTTCTAGTAAATAACAGTACCTTGAAGCCATAGAGGATGAATTCCTACGCCCACACACATGCACAGTCCCAAAGAGCTTGAGGAGAGATCTTTATAGAGATCTTTGGGATAAAGGATGCTGTATAGCTATGCTTCAAGGATGTTGTTCATTTTTCAGCCTAAATACACTGGTGAAAGTATCTCCTGGGAAAGAAGCTGAAGAATTGTGAACTATTTTGTTTATGCTCTTCTGTTCTTGGAAACTCACCTGGCAGTTTTCAACAGCTGTCTTAAAGAAGTCATCCAACAGCAAATTCTGGAGCTCAGGGTTTCGATCAAAAGCATCTTTGATTTTTCCCAGGAACACACTAGGTAGGACACATGTAAACCAGGAGTCAAACCTCACAGCTTCCAACAAAGGCCCAGAATCCAAAACTTTCAGTGCCAAAATTTGACTCAGATAGACTCAAGGCTCCAAACATGGAGAAAGATGCAAACAAAAAGACTGAAGAGCATTTGCAGTTGCTAAGCCACCAGAAAATTGGCTTCATTGCTAACCTTTAGTGCCATCTACAGAAAGTCTCTTGGTATCTTATCAGCAGTTTAACTCCATGGATTTCCCAAGAAAATCTCCAGGCTTGTCAGTCAAGCAATACATAAACCAAATTGCCTGCCCTTCTCCCCTCAGCAACTAAATGATCTGCTTGTTTTAATTACCTTCTGATGATGCAGCCTCCTCTCCACATCAGTGCAATGCCACCATAATTCAGTGTCCAGCCAAACTCTTTGGCTGCTTGTCTCAGCAGCATGAAACCTTGAGCATAGGAGATAATCTTGGAAGCATACAAGGCCTAAAAAAAACAAATTCACAGTCCAAGTGAAGTCCCACAAAGTTGAATAAGAAATGTCACAGTCTACATACTCTATTTTGTCCACATCCCATCAGGATTGAGTAGAGTAGCCACATTCCAGCTGCCTGTGAACCAAAATATCCTTTCCAGTTGTTGGAAAGTTTGGTGTGAATGAGATATCAAGAGCTATTATCCCCATTACAAAGCCAAAAGTGTTGAGGGGTGAAGCAGTGAGATCCTGTGCATGAATTACAGCCTCTGCACCCCACCTTGCTGTCACTGCCCACTGTGGCTTGGACTTGAATTCCTCCAGGACTGTGGTCAGGAAAGCAACTGGTAACATTACGTGTTGTGAACACCACCAGAAAATGCACAATGGGACAGCTGAAAGCAGAAACCAAACGCCATGAAATGTAAACACAAGAGCTCCTCACCAGGGTTTACAGCATCCAAAACCTGCTTTGACATGCAATTTCATACAGCACTGCCAAGCAGGCTGACTCACCTTTCGAATGTCCTCCAGAAAGGCTTTTTTGTCCCCACCAAACGGAGTCATTTTAGGCCCATTCAGCAGCTTACTGGCCTGTACTCTCTCATCCTTGAGGGAAGACAGGCACCGAGCAAACACAGCTTCACCTTTAAGTATGATAGAAAAGGGTGGAAAATTAGAAAGTTCAGCATCACTTCAGGTCTGAGATCCCTGTGCTCAAGCACACAGAGCACCCCTGGATGCTGAGCCACATGCAGAGTGAAAGTCACACAGGAACAGAGATGTACAAATTCATTATTTCAGCAGCATTACTGAGGGACCAAACTGCCAGTCAGCATAACTGCTGGGGAAATACTGACTGATACAGCTTTCAAATGATAAAAAGAAAAAATAAGGCACGAGTCATCTGTGTGAAAATTTGTCCTCAAGAACCTTCCCCAGCTCTTAGTTTTAAGAATTGGTTTAAGATCTCCTAACTATAAAAGATGGAGAGTTGCTCTGCAGACTAGTGACAGGCAAGGCTGAAGACTTCACTCATTACTGAAGATGCTTTGAAGATAAAAGGCTGATGCATAAATTCATTCATATGAACTAGATGTGCTCTGAAACACACATTTGACAAAAAGAGCAATTAAAATCAATAATAAAACAAGCAGGTTAATTTACAAGAGGAAATAAGTTTTATAAATCCACTAGGCCCAGCACACTGGCCTTCAGAAGCCCTTAAGAAAGTTTTATAACATCACTAAGCAGGTTACTAAATGTCATCTGCCAGGGCTAAGGAGTTAGTCAAGCAGTATCTTCAGCACCTACAGAGACAGTCTGAATGCCAATCTCTTGATCTGGCTCAGTCAGAGCCTAATCATGCTGGTTTAAGATGTACACATTTGCAATTAAAAATGGTATTGTTAAATTGAAAATAGTAAGTTTCCTTTTCAAGGTCTGAGAAAAGGAAAGCAGTCAGGTTCATTACTATAGTCCTCATACTTAATTTTTCTTCCACTTTCTAAGTGAGACATGATTTAAAAAAAAAAAACCAAAACACAAAAAAAACCCAAACACACACCAAATGAACTAATCAAAAAGAACATGAATGAGTAATGTTTTCCCAAGATTATGGATCCTCCCTGCAGTAGGATTAACAGACCATATCAAAATCAGAACTGGCTCCTTTCCATTTCTGCAAAAACTTCCTTCTACACTGTGGAGGAGAAGGGTGGGGGAGGAGGAGGAATCAGGAAAAAGCAGGAGTGGCATGACTCTGCTTTTACAAGCAGAAGTCTGCAAGTCATGCTTATTCAGTAAAACCACACGCAGAGCAACTGCCCCAAGAACAGCCACGTTTGCACAAGGGCTATTGCACATACTTCCCAATCAAGTCATCATTACCTAACAATCCTTCCCTGGCACCGCAGGGGACTAATTAGGGAGTGTCTCCTCCACCCTTGATCTTTGCAAGAACCCCAAACAGGAGAATATTAACAGCACTCCCTCTTTTAGCCTACTAATACAGTTCTTCTTATCTTCTAACATAACAGGACTTGAACAGCCAGGATAAAGAAAAAAAAAAAGATAAAGAAAGCATGAAAATTAAAGCCAACCTGAGAGCAAAGAACCTGTTAAGTCAACTTATTAATTCAACAGGAAAGTCCACATTGGGCTTATGGTAAGAGGGCACTCAAAGTGTGTTGCAGATGTAACACAAGTGTGTCACAATTCCACCCAGAGGCCAGGTTAGACTGTTAGGTATGGATGTGAGCAGGTGAATTCTCACACTTTAGGGATATAATTCAAAGCAATTACAACATACATTTCCATCATCTTAGTTTGGCTTTGGATCAGCAGCATTATAACCACAACACAAAAACCAGCAGCAGTCCAGCGTGCATAAAGACACCCCACAAGCACCTGTTGTGGTGGAAAACCAGCAGCCGCCACCCCAGGGCAGCAGCCTTGCTCCTGTGCTCCAAGAAATCTGTGTGCTCCTGAACCCAGCCCTCCTGCTCAGCTGGGTTAGCCAAGTTACACTGAAACACAGAAAACTGAGGTAGATATCTGGAAAATAATTATTATGCTTTCAGAGAAGTGCAGGTACTTCTCAAGTTGTGGTGAAGTAGCAAAGTTTTAAGGGTGTCCTACTCCCCCTTCTTTTTCTTGTCACATTTTTAAGACTGCCATGATATTTCAGCAGCAGATAAGGTGGGGAGGTCAGGGATTACTGAGAGGAATGCTGCATCAGCACTTCTTGCACTTACATTCCCCTGTCACCAGAGTCACCACCAGCACTGCACAAAGGCACAGAACAGGAGTGCTGCCATATGAGAAAGAAATTAAAGGCCCAGCAAAGGGCTCTTCTAAGTTTTCTATACCAAATTTTTCAATACAAAATTTAATAATATGAAAACTTTTCTAAACTTCATAAATACAAGAAATCAAAAAATATAAACATTTAGAAATATTAAAAAACCCTACAGGCCCAGCAAAAACCCCCAGCAATGGCTCTAAAGAGCAGAAAGACTGCAATAGCTACCCCTAGCAGAGCCTCTTTTGTGAGCCAAGCCCTCGTGTGGGCTCATTTCTGACACGACTGTGTTAGATCATGCTCCTTACTGTGATGTGGCACATGCAGGGAGGACAGACAAGGCCAGATAGAAGAACCAGTTACCTATGAGTGTGACAGGGACTCCATATTCCAGGGCAGAAATGGCTGTCCACTTCCCTGTGCCTTTTTGTCCTGCACTGTCCTTGATCTTTGGGAGGAGGTATTTGCCATCAGTGTCTCTGAATTTGAGAATATTTGCTGTGATTTCAATCAGGAAAGAGTCCAACTCTGTCTTATTCCATTCCTGAAACACCTGGAAAAGGAGAAAAATTGTAAATATATCTAATCTTGAATTGCTTGTATATATAGACACACACACACATTGATTATTATTATTTATCTACCATATCATATAAACTGATTTATCAATAGATACACACAGAATAAGGTGACAGTACCCTAGGTACTGGGTTTTGGTACTCTGCCACATCCACCAGTGACTTCAGCACTGCTGAGAGACTGTTGAGCAGAGCCCAGCTCTGCAAGGAGCACAGCCCAGACTCAGCTGTAGAGCACCCATCTCCACCCAGCCCATCCTGTTGCCTGTCACCACCAGCACTGAAGGCTGGACACACAACTGCCCTTTCAAGTCACATCACACTCACTGACTCGCTTCAACAGTCTTTGCAAGACTTGTCTGTTCAGCTGCCAATGCTCAATGTTTTACTACTTTTTTCAGGCAAGGTAATTCTTATCTCTGCACATACCTCTGCTTCCAGAGGAGAAATCAGCTGCAGAGTGGGAGAATTTATACAACTTCTATCAACATTCAGGTGTATGTGCTTCCTGCTCCCTGACTCATTTGAAGCTCAGGAACACTGCACACTGCCCCTTGTCAGAAAAATTAACTTTGTGTATGTCCAGCAGCTTTACCCAGGCTCATCTGCCTCCAACAGTGGCAAACAGCCACCATGGCTCAAGAAGGTAAGACAAAAAAACACAGCTTACCTGGGACATCTCATCATGCTCCATGCCCACCACATCTTTCATCAGGTGATAGGCCTCACAGATCAGCTGCATGTCTCCATATTCAATCCCATTGTGCACCATCTTCACAAAGTGCCCAGCACCCTCATCTCCTACCTGTCAGGAAACATCAAAATATGCCATCAGCAACAGCACTGCCACCACTTTCAGGGTTTAATACCTGCCCATGGCTTTCTTCCACCTAAAGGAAGGGAAGAAGGAAGTAAACCCAGTGCTAACTGAAAACACTCTGGGTCCAAATCTATTTAGCCCTCCTAGCACATACATGATCCACCCTAAAACTTTGTTTTTCCATTGTATGGGATGGATTATCAGAGATAGCTGATTTGAATTTAATGCAGCCAGAAAATCAACCCACTGATGTCACTGGATGCATGAGCATCAGCAACCAAACCACCTCAGCATGGATCTAACCGCAAGTTAAGGTCAGTATCAAATAAATATTTACCCAGTCACAACAAGGTTCCCCAGATCCCACTTTAGCAGCAATGCTTTGAAATATGGTCTTGATGTGGGGCCTGTGGGGAGAAACAATATGCCTCAGCAGATGGGCAGAGGACACAAACACCACAAGAAAAAAACCTGTTGGTATGATGCATCCTTCTGTAACCTGTCAAAAGGCAGCCTGGGGCGAACAGCCTGGCAGGTTGATAACCCACCACACAGCAAGTATCAAATAAAATGTACATTGTTCCCAGGACTAGATATTGTTTGTAAGAAATGGGGACAACCCATGTGGTGTTTACAACCCTGCACAAAAGCTTAATTTACATAAATGAGCCCAAATATTATCTTCTCCATTTTAGAAATGGGGAAGTAAGAGTCAGGTCATGTTACAGGCTCACACTCAGAGAGGGTCAGTGGCAGCTGAAACAAAACCCCATTCTGTTCTGTGATCTGGAGGAGGAGAGGAAAGGAGGAAAGAAACGCCACCAATGCAAGATGTAGTTACCTGCACTGTTGCAGTCACTGGGAGCTCCTGTCATTGCCAGGCTCCCCTACTGTAGTAGATTGCTTAGCTCAAGGCTCAGCACAACAGCATGGCAAGCTTGGAGCACATGAAGTGACCACTGGGAAAGAAGCATGGGTGGCACACAGGCTGCAGGTGATCAGATCACTGCTGTGTTGTTTCTGACTTTGGGCTGTCTAATTCAAACAGGCTGATACTGGACTGAAATGCTAACACAGATGGATAGGGATTTAAAAGACTCTAAGGCTCTGGTAAAGCCCAGACAAAACTTTTCTTTTCACATTTACAAAGAGAATGAGCAACCAGGAATAAAGCCTAACATGAACATTGATGTACAGTCCTTTATACTAACATGAGTACAAAACAACAAGGCAGAAACTTGAAAAAAAATGGATGTATTCAGCAATTCAATGTACTGAAGCCTCCTTTTACACTGTGTGTCACTGCAGGGATGTTTGCTGATGCTTGTTTCATGGTTAACAGCTTTCCAAGTGCATAGGACCATAAAAGAAATATCATAATCTTTTTTTTTTTTAATTAATTGACTTTTTTTAATTTATTTAAGCAAAATTTTTTTCTCCCCTGGCACACATTCCTTCCTGCAGGTTTCTGTAGGTGCTACTTTAGCCTGTAACTTCCTGGAAGAAAAGAAATGCCCCTTTTGTACGTGCCATGAAGGCTCAGCACTGCCCTGTGACCCCAGTTGGGCTGAGAAATCCAGAGCCTTGAGGAAGTGAGATGGCAACATATCTTGTTCTCTCCACACCCACGCCCTCCTCCTTCCCTCAGCTCTCAGTGTGAATAGGAGACAATTGTTGCAGGTCATTTTGAAGAAGAATGTAGTAGTTCATGCTTACCAGGCTTCTTTGGCTCCTCCTGGCATGAGTGAAGGGCCATATCTGGCACCCTCCTCTCCACCACTAACACCACTTCCCACAAACAAGATGCCCTTTGCCTGCAGCTCCTTGCAGCGCCTCTGGAACAAAGAGCAGAGCAGCATTATTGAATTTCTCCTCATGCCAGAGTCTTGCAAACAAAGGTTAGCAATTCAGGCCTAAAATTAGGCTTTCCATTCTGCTCTGGACATGCTAGAAGACAACCTCAGAGAAAGCTTGCATGTGCACCCAAGCGAACATTAGGAAACTTCCTGTTGCTTTGACAAGGATCCTTGCAAAAGAGGCTGAGAAAACAAAGTCCTTATAAAGCACTGAATAGAAAAGAGCAGAACTGAGGCTGAAAAAGGCTCAGAATTAAGTGTCAGGTGATCCCTGCTGTGTGCAAAGATGTGGGGGAGGCAGATTAGGCCCAAGGTGGAGTTGCTGAGTTCATTGCAAAGGGAAGGTAGAAGCATGGACGTTGTAAGGGAAACTAATTCCCTGAGTGGGAGGGCAGACTGAGATCCCTGAGGGGAGCTACAACCTCCCCAGGTATTAATCCTTATTTAGCACCTGTTCTTTACTCTGCCATGGCCAACTCACTCACCTAAGATCAGGATGCCAAAGCAAAAAGACTAATACCAGCACCCCTGCTGAGATTCAGAAGGACTAATCTGAATGCAACATTTTCATCTAAACTTCCCAGATGCTACCAAAAATTCTACAGTTATGGCCTCCTCAGAAGCAAGTTGTTTTGTAGGGTGTTTCTGGTTTTTTTTGTTGTTTTGTTAGGTTTTATTTAACAGATAATTCCTCTGCTGTTTTAACTACCAAGAGAGCCAAAGCAGCAGTTCTGTCTTACTGGATTTTCCCCGGTCATGCAGGACTGAGATCAAAAAACTCTATTAGTAACGTTGGATTTTCAAATCTCCCTGAAAACTCTTTAAAATTGTAATACGAAATTTTCTAAAGCCCTTCACCCTTTCCTAGATGTAAAAAAAAAATATTTCCGTGATCATTTGGGCAACTCCTGTAGAAATATACTTAGAGAATAATCCTTAACTACTGTGACAATTGCTTTTCAACAGGCTCCATGATCTAGTTTTGCAGAGATAACTCAAGTTTGACCTTCCCTGAACAGAGGGATGAAAACATCTTATTGACTGACTATTCTGATGATCAAAGGAGAAAGAATCATGTGTATTTTATTCATCCTCTTTGGATACAAAACAGACTTACCGTGGTATCTCTATACTCAGAATTCCCACCATCAATTATGATGTCTCCAGTCTCCAACAATGGCACCTGCCAAAAATAAATCAACATTTTGCTTTTCTTCATGCATCCAAAATGTCATTAACGATGAATAACTGAGATCTTGCAGAGGAATCTTCTCCAAAAGACAGCCAAGAAGTCTCAGGTAAAAAGAGTGTTTGCCTCACCAGTTTGTTGATGAAGTCATCCACTGCACTTCCAGCCTTCACCAGCAAGATAATGCGACGGGGCTTCTTCAGCTTAGAGACCATCTCTTCCAGGCTGTGAGCACCAATCACTTTTGTTCCCTTGGCCTCATTGGCCAGGAAGTCATCCACTTTGGAAACTGTCCTGTTAAAAGCACAAACCTAGCAGAGAAGAAAACACGTGAATAGAAGCTGCCAAGAGAACAGTTACTTTAGCTCAGGCTACAAATCACATAAGCAAGGTTCAACATCACATGCTCTCCCACTTCCACCTTCCCTGAAGCCCCAGAGCAGGGATGAACCCTTAGCATGTCTTTGCAAGCACCTTGGAAGCCTCTGGTTAAGGACCAAGCCCAAAGCAAACTTCAGGGAAAAATCACACCTAACACATCAGGTGGCCAGCTAAGTTCAGGCATGCACTGCTGGTTTTCTCTGGAAACAAGACAAAGGGCAGCCTAGGTTATAACTAAAAGGAGGAAACAACACCCATTAGACCATCACAAGGAAAGAAAAACAAAACCACAAAATGCTCAGTTCCAATCCCAAGTGCTAGCAAGTCAGCCTTTCTGAACAATGTTTTCTTTTACTTACCACAAAGCCATGGTCATTCATGTTCAGAATAAGGTTTTGACCCATTACAGCCAGGCCAATCAAAGCAATGTCTGCTCTGGAATGTGGAAGAACAAAAATGCCAGGTAAGTCTCATTAGCAGTGACCAGCCAACCAGCATCCATACCCTCTGCCAACCTGTTCTTCTGTCACCTGGGGGGCCAGAGCAGCCCACCCCTTCCTAACAAAGGCTGCAGCACCCCTTCTGAATTGGTTCTGTAGGCTATTACAGCAAAACGTCCCTGGAGCTCCCAGTCAGTCCAGCAGACTGGGCATTGTGAGTGGCATTGTGGCCAGTGAGTGGACATTAACTCACAGCATATTTCAAGCCACCAAGATTCTTCCCAACTACCAAGACACAACTGGACAACTAAGACCAGGAAGCTACCCAGCACCTGCACTAGGAGGCAGGGAGTGAAGTGAGTGGCTCTAATATGTGACTGATGGATCCAGCTCTGTCCCAGCTCCCCAAGTATCAGATGCTGCACCAGAAGATCACATCTCAACGCTACACCATTTCATTTTTTTTTGCTTCTGCAATGCGAACTGACTCAGGTCAGGAAAGAGGAGATTCTGTTTCGGCTGCCCCAGTCAGCGAGAGCACAGAGAGCCCCAGCCCGCCTGCCCCCCCTCCTCGGGCCAGGACCCGCTTCCTGCTTCACAGACATCGCTCTACAACTGGTGCCCCCCGGATTTTATAAAAGTCTCTCAGCCAACCGGCTCACTCTCCTCGCTGGCCCCTCAGCCCCTTCAGAACGTCTGAGGTGACCAGAGCCACATCCTCTCCTCCCTTCTCCCTCCCGCACACGCTGCGGGACCGCACGCACCACCGGGCCAAGGCCAGCGCGGCTCCCGCCGCCCCCTCACCCGCCCGGCTCAGGCTCCCCCCACCCCTCACAG
>NW_009954555.1:1793336-1811755 GCF_000747805.2 Chaetura pelagica
GGTGCAGCTGCGGGAACACCTTCCCAGGCTGCAGCTGCGAGGGACCCGAACAGCTGGGCACAAGAAAACCTGGGGACTCTGCCCATCCCTCAGGATTGAGGTGAACATGAGATGCGGGAGAAGAAAGTTTCGTACCTCTGCTCCTCGCCAGGCAGATCCACCATCAAGACAAACCTGCCTTTTGAGCGTGTTTACTCGGGATTAAAGGCACATTCCAAAGATGAAGTCTGGCAGCAAACTGACCCATCAAGTTTTTTGATTCATTTTGATTTTGGGGCATTTTGGGTGAATCAGTGAAACACCAAGAAGCTCCTAAGAAGTCCTGAGCTGGCAGAAGAGCAACCAGAAAATGTTAACGTGTTACTCAAGTGTCTGAGAAAAAAACAAGGACTCAGCAAAAGCAGCGAGAAGCTGCACAACGTGCACCACAGCTCTTCAGATAAAGAGCAGCTCTTGCAAGCAGCCTGGCAAAATATTCTGCCATTATGCAGCAGTTCCAGTTCCCAGAGGTGTCTGACAACGCTCAGTGACCCATTTTTGTGGGGCTTAAAAGGAAATGCTCTGCCCAGTGTCCACACCATGACTTTTAACAGCTGCAAAGAACTTGACACTGTCAGACCAAGCTAGGGAAGATCCACAGGGATTCCCTCACACACCCTTGTCCACAGAGCTGGTGCTGACCCTTTGCTGTCACGTTGTGGTGGTTGGGTTTCACACGCTTCCTGTAATTTCCAACTGTCACCCCCAGATAAGCAAGCTGAGCAGCAGCAGCACCATGACACCCATGTTTTATCTTTCAAGGAAAAGAATCTTTTGTAAGCAACCAAAAACCCCTTAGAAATGCTGTGCAACACATCAAATGGAACAGGATGAGGAAGGATGAGAAGGGCCTCTCATCTTTCTCAAGAACCACCAAAACAAATTTATCTTCACAAAAGCATAAGTTTGTTCAGGACAGGTTTTGAAAAAAGTAATCCACATAAGGTACTAGTAAACAAATAATAATTAAAGGAGAAGACATCATATCTGCTAATGCACTGGTTGTACCTTTATTGTTTCACCTCGTTCACTAACAATTCAGTGGTGCAAGGTTACCATACACAGTTAGATATCTGCATTGCACACCTAAGGCTATACAGCAAATGGATCAGAATTAGTACAAATACATGAACTATATTTACATTTTGTATACTCAAGCTCCAAATATCAGATATATTTACAAAATAAAATAAGAAAATGAAAACCTGAAATTAATGTACAGTGGTGCTGATACACTCCTTCGCTGGGATGAAATCAGTTTGCAGATATTTGTTCAAGAAGGCCACTTATACAGCATATACCTTGTATACCTTGTGTACAGAGAGATTAAACAGGGAAATGGGGACCACAAATTTTAAAAAGTATGTATTTCAGTGCAACAGCATGTCTGATGTCCAAATTCAAGAACTGTAACCAACTGCACATGAAGTATGAACAGAGGGGAAAATAAAGAACTGATCCTGGGAAGTGCTGGGATCATTTGGGACTCCCTCTGCTTCTGGTCCCTGGGGTCCAGGCAAGCAGCAGGCAGGTCAGTACTGCTCAGGATCAGGCCATTAACTTGGCAACATTAAAAACTGAAGACTTATGGCCTCCATACCCTCAGTTTTCTGAATACACAGCTGATCCTGTTAATTTAAAAGCTGTTCCAAATAACATTGGACACAACCATCTGGTTCGTGTTGGACTAGTTTTGATTTCAAATACTTAGAACGCATAAATGGCCTTCTGAACAAAAGGAGTCAATCCTGTTCTTGAACAGCTGATGTTTTTTAAACAAGGAAGCACAAAATTAATACATTCCTGCTACGTACAGTACAGTTCAGACCACAGATTGGGGTTATTCACCACAATTGAGAGATGCAACGCACACGTTAGAGACCCATTTTGAAGTACATTCAGCAAACCCTTCCAGAGCAGCATTATCATCCTTCCTTTCAGCAGCAGGTTCACAGCTGCATCTGCAACAAAAACACCCACCACAGTAAAAACTAACACAAACCAAGGCTGTGCAAGAGTACCAGAAAGATGCATATGCATAGGCAGTATTAGTTGATTGTATAGTACCAATGGGTGTTAGAACAAAGCTAATCCTCTTATCCAATGTGCAAATAATTACAGATGTATAAATATACATTACATAAAATTAAATCCCTGTAAATTAGATAACAAGCAGCAAGAAGTAAAGTCTTTGCTTTGAAATTCTTTGCTAATCAGTAATAAGGACTATTAGACACTGACCAAAATAACCCCTTTTTCTCACTGGTTTGGAAGTCATGTTCCCTTCTTCATCCCAGAATATAGGAATTTTCTTTAAAAAGGTACTTAAAGTGCATTTCTAAAATACAGTATAGGAGTTTTGGTTTAGTTTTAAAATGCCCAGGAAGCTACAATACCAGCAACGTAGTTTTCAATGGACAAAAAAAGGTAATTTTCTCCTTCCTTTTAGCTAGGAACACAAAAAAACCCAAAATGCAGCACAGTTTCACTCTCATTCTCTCTAAGAAATGCCTACCAAGTTTGCTACTAGTGCATATGCTCCATGGGCTGGCAGGCCCACAGCATGATGCCTCTCTGCAGTGGCTGAGTCCCAAGAGCTGGCTGACTCAAGGACTCACACACACACACACAGCAGGTAACCAAGAGTGGGCCTTTTAAATGTCCAAAGAAAGCAGCTTAGCACATTTTTCCCTTCTTGCCCTGTTTTCTGAAAATAAATATCTAACAAGTTGGGCTAGACCAAAAAAGATTTGAAGTGAATGGAAATCCACTTTTTTTTATTTTGTTACGCTTTTAAAAAACACCTGAATTTATTTTAGTCCAGTGTTAGGTAGGGAAACTGGTGTCTCAAACTAGGCTTCAATAACTAGTGAAAATCTGTAACTGTGTGCCTTGATGTCAGACCTGGAAATGGCAATGCCCATTTGGACTCCACAAAACAAGAATCAATTTTGTCACAGATTATGCAGCTTTAAGAGATACTGATGCTTAAAAACAGAATTTTGGTCTTCTGAGGAGCTACCATCCACAGATACATCAAGCCATCAGAAGCTGCTTGGGGTCTTCAGATAGAAGAATAACATTTATGCAACACAGCTGTAACATCTCCAGATGTCTATAAAATAAGCATCTGTCTCTTCCTGCTTTTAAAGGAAGATCCCTTAATCATGTTTTTATGCAATGCCAGTATTTCCTTAGTTCATTTTCTGGCTTATCCAAAGCAAAGACTTAGCCAACTAGTTTTCTTCTAGTTAAAAAAAGAAAAAGATAAAAATTAAAATGCTCTCAGCGTGTCACAAAATACCCCCACCTAAATCACTACACCTCCTCAAACTGGTTCCACTTTCATTCTAAATGGTGGTGATAGGAACAACTTAAGTGCTTAAAATTAGCTTAAGTCTGGAGATCAGCTTAGCTCCAGCCTGGGAGCCCTCCTGCAGCACCAGCAGGTTTATTTATCCACACACTGGAAGTGCATTATCAGCCATTGCATAACAAAGGAATATCATCACTGCATTAAGAGTCACAAACAGTTAAACAAGACAAAAAACAGAAGAAGAAAAAATGAACATCCCTATTATGCTCCTGGGTCCCCAGGGTGCTCCCTCACTCTGGCTTCCAGTTCTGAAATCAGAGGACCACAGGAGATACTACCTTGAAATACATAAAGATAAGTCCTAGCAAGTGTCAGACTCTGTCTCCCTGCTCCTTTGCCAAACATGCTCTGGTGTCTCCCTGGGCACTGCACTTTACTGAAGAATGAAAACCCTGTAAAGCTAAAATGTGCTCAACTGATGCCAGTCCCACTGACACTTCTGACCATAGACCTTTCAATGCACAGCATGACTTGCTGATGAGTGAGCTGATTCAAAATGACCTTCTTGAGCTGGCCTGTGCCTACTGTAAGAGTGGAACAACACCTTTTCATCTCTCCCTTGAGAGGCTGGAAGGTCAGGATGAAATTCCTGTGTACTTCCCAGGATCACAGCTAGTCCTACCAGTGTCCAAGTTGAGTCAAGAAAGTACAGCACAGCAGTCTGAAACAGTAAAAGAAACCACCCTCCCCTTGCCCCACTAACCTCCCTGAAAACACAACTAAGAAAAATGAATAAGGAAATTAATTCCACTTTCCTTTATTGGGGTAAGGACCAAACCTTTAGCCATAAGGAGAACTTACATTGTAGGTCAAGAACTAACACCACCAGCTCATCTCCAATAAGCCAATTATTACACCCCACCAACCAGGGCTGGAGTCTACTTGATCCATCCTCCAGTAAGGATTAATTCTAAAGTTAAAACTAACTAGGGGGTTCTAGCTGATGAAAATTATAGCAGGGGAATTAGGAGACATTCAAGAGTTATTCCAAAAGGAGGCAGAAGTGTCCTGCTGTTCCCTGGAGAATACTGCAAGTGCTCGGTCTAGAAATCATTTTGTAGACAGAGGATGCTTTCCCCATGACCAGATGGATGTCATCTGAGTACTACACATGAGGGGTGCATGCACAAGGCCTTTCAGAACGGTGCCACAGAGCAGTCTGTCCTCGCATGCCAAAGACAACCGGTAAATTTCTTCCAAGAGAGGTGAGAACTGTTGCTACAGGAACTCAGAAGTCGGGACCAACAGCAGAAAGAGGAGCTGCTGCCCTCTCGTGGTGACCTCCTGAAAGCGCTCAAGGGAACACCCACACTTTCCCTTAACACTCTCCATCTGTCCAGTGCGAGTCTGAGGATCCAAAACTTCAGGGATTCTATCTAATATTTCAGTGACGTGGTTTATTTTCCTCACATCAGCACAAGTTCTGTCTCCTCGGCTCAGTTCAGAGGCAGAGGAATGTTACTGTTTTGGGAAAGAGGTAAAGCCAAACACTGTTCACTTGCAGCCCTACAGCAAGAATTTAAAGGCAGATTTTTCCAGCCAGCCCCTCTTAGTTTATTCCCCCCCTTTTTCCAGCTCATGCCTTCACCTGTTGGACCCTGGAAACTCAAAAACTTGCACCAAGTCCAAAAGCCAGTCTGCCCAGATAGATTTGTCCAATATCAGCTTTACAACAGAGTTTAAATTAGCAGCTGGATCCAGAAAGCCTGAGGAGCTATTGCAGTTCCTGGCTGGGTAACATCTACATAGAAGAACTGATCTTTCCCTGGCATTAGAACTTTGCCCTGAGGGAACCAATGACTATTGCCAAGTCACAAACTGAATGAAAAACCTGCAGCAGTCTAGACGGACAACAATGGACAGTGGGACAGACACCAAAGGTCAGATGGAACGGGAAAACAAGTGTTATAAGAAAAAATAAATAACTTTTTTTTTTTTTCTTTTTAGAGTCGTGCATAATCACTTGTTTTGTTGGGTTTTTAACATTTTTTTTGTCTTTCTCTTTTTGTTTCTCCACATGCTACTAAGTAGGATTCTCGGCACAAGTGAAAAGAAACAAGGTAGGGTTAGAATACCTACAAAATGTGCTGAAGGACTGGGGGAGGTAGGGGAGGTTAAGCCACAGGATTACATACAAGAGAAACCGTCAAGAATCACAAAGAGAAAATGAGAGGTAACACTTCATCTATCGGAAAGTGAGTCAGGGAGAACAGATGAGAACATTACATGGACTCAGTACTTCAGCTGGCCCGTGCGTCTTCGAGCCAGTTTCGACCTGCACAGGAAAGAAGTGAAAAAGTATCTGTTGAACACTGGAAGTTTATTTTTCTTCCCCCCCCCTCCACAGTGTGTCCACCTTTTTTTAGAACGCTTTCGTTCAGTCCTAGTTTACTTTATATGTTTAGAAAACCTAAAATATATCAAGGACTATAGTAAGAATGACTTCTCACTCTTCTGCTGTGCTCCTTTAAAGGGATCTGTTAAGAACTGCACTGTTAAGAAATTATTTGCCTTTTTACAGTAATAGCTTCAGTTTTTAATTACATTTTTTGTACTGAAAGGAAGCATAGCATAGTAAGGTCTCTTCAGCAAGCTGGGGATGTCTGTGACCTGAGTCAAAGGGAAGGCTTCTAGAGAAATTCAAAAAAGGGAAGGAAATGAGAATTTCTGCTTCAGCTCACATTCAATCCCCATCTGTCTGCACAAAGGCAGCAAGAAGCTTTATAAATTTGTAAAACAGCTATATAAGGAAACCACTCTGTGGGCTCCCAAAGTAGTATTGCATGAAGCATATGACACACGTTCAGAAACTGAATACATCCGCTCAGAATGTCACCAGCCAAAGCAACAGCCACTGCACTTCCTGAAATGGAGGGACTGATGTTTTTCACTCCTTGCCCACCCTCCTCCCTCCTTCAGTTCACCCATCGTGCCAAATCCTTCAGCAAAAGATTAAATTCAGTGACAAACTACCTGCCTACTTACTTATGACTATCTTACTACTTAGGCTTTGCAGCACTGCCTGCCCAGGAGCTGCCTCTTACCTTATTGTGCCAGCAAGGAGTGGATTGAAGGCATATAACCAGTCATTCATGTCCTTGTCATTGATGGCCTGAAGCAGGACGCCACGATGCTTTGTGCATACACCAAATGTGTTGGGTGTCTGGAATATTAAGGACAATTTAAAATACTGAAGTCTAGAAGCACAGAAGCTGCTGCACAATTCCTCTCTGAGAAAGTTTGCTATGTCACATTCCTAAAAACCACGAGACCTAAAGTCTTTAATTAAAGCTTCACTAGTCATTTCCAGGATATTATTAGTCAAATGGGACATGATCTACAAAATGCAGTTTTAACTTATGAGGGTGAACCTAAAGAGCTGGTGAGATGGACCCGTAAAGTTGATTTGATTCCTGGTGGGATATTTGTGCGTGTTGTTTTGTTGTGGTTTTTTTTTTAAGCAAACAAAACACACAACCCCAAACACCACAGAAAGGAAACTACAAAAACAGAGAACACAGGGTGATGGCACCAACACAAGCTCACAAATGCAAACTGAGTATCTAGCAGCAGTTTGTGCATCTTGTAAACTGTGTGTAGAACTTTGTGGGCAGACTCATCCCATGCCAGACATTCTCCAAAACACAGATCCATCCTCCTCAGACCTGAGCTGACACACAGGATGGTGTGGAGGTTCTACTGCTTGTAATATTCCTGCTCTGTGGTAAACGAACAATAGCTCTCAAACTCACCTTTACCATGGCCTGTTGATCCTCACTGTATTCCACCTGAGCTGTGGATAAGTTTATGATTCCTCTTTCTACAGGATCTTTGTCACTGTTATAAATAAAAACGTAGGGACGACGAACCACCACAAAGTGCTTGGCCCAGGAGCTGGAGAGTGGCTCCTTGAAGTGGAGGTATCCTTTCTTTGAGACCACAGAGCTGGAAAAAGACCAAATCAAAATAAGATAAACCAGAATATATTTTCCCCTTAAATAAGGCACCTACTGAGTATCCCTAGCAACTGTAAAACACTGTATAAGACACTTGGTTCTTAATATGTTTTGTCTGCAACAGTCATATGAAAAAGTTCTATATTAAGTTGAATTTTGTCTTCAAGAACTATGCAGAAGTCTGACAGAAGGACCCAGAGATCTCTACTTCCATGAACTTAATGGTTTTGATGATCATACACAATAATTAAGTTGCTAGAAATCCTGTATATTAAGTAGATGCAGGAAATTAATGCTGCAGAGATCAAAGATCAACACAACTCTCATCAATCCTGCCTCCACCATCCAGAACTCTGCAGTTCTGCCACCACCCATTTAATTTACCTTTCCCAAATGGGGCAAGGAGACTACAAATCTCAGAAAGCCCCAGTGTCAGCTCTCAGAAGCCAAGGTCACACTGCAACAGTAAACCCACCCTGGTCTGATTTCTTCAATATCAGGAACAAGGTTTAGGAATTCATTCTTTCCAGCTCTGGCAAGATAGGAAGTTTCTACTGCAGGAATTAGCTGGAACTGTTCCACCTCGTGACAGGGACTGGAGGCACGAGAATTTGCTTCTGGTGTCCTTTGAGAAAAAGAATTTTAAAAGGCACAGAAAGAAAAGTAAATTACAACAAACCAACTGAATGTGACAATGGAATTTAGAGTCCATCTACAGCCCAGCCTGTCTTTATTCTTCAGTCCAGATTTTCTGCATGACATTGGGATCCTTTTGCACTATATCAAATAGCATTTCCCTTGAAATCTGTGGAATAAAACTTCTAATAACTGCTAATAGGTTGTTTCCCCAATACTTCTCTTTTCCCCAATATTTCTCTTGCCAAATACAGTCACAACACAGAGAGTTGTCTCACTATGGTTTGATATTAGATGTACTACTTCTCAGAACTCCTCTTCTAGGAATGTTAAACTAAGAAGGTACAAATTACACATCTTTCACTAAGTAGTTATTCCAGATTTCATAAAAAAATATCTTCTATAGAAAAGAAAAATACTTAAAAAGAACAAAATAGAAAAAATAATTGTGCAGAGTGATTGGAAAAGGCAGAGGGGCTGTACAAAGACATCTGGGAAACAGAGAAAAGGAATGGGGGAAAAAAATCAGAAAACATAGCAGAGAGATCTGGGAAGCACTGATAAGTAATGCTTTCCTATTACTACCCTATACTTACTTCTGATCAATTGAGTTGCATCTGGAATCCACCAGAGAAGGGCAGGTAGATGAAGGTGTGAGGGTAGCACTGCTGAAACTGGACACTGATGGGTCCCGCCCAATCGGGGAAATATCTGACAGCTACAAGGGCAAAAAGAGGCAAAATATTACAGGGGAAGTGATTTCTAGCTAGTGCTCAGTCCTGGCTAGAACACAGCATTCAGCATGCAGAGGGCTCGGATCACAGAAAGGGATTTCTAGCAACCATTTCCCTACTCGGTAGCAAATTCTGCACACACACAACCTTCAAAAACCCAACTGGGGGTGAAAACGTGATGCTGGTACTTCTGTAGACACAGCTTGTTATTCATGTGCTGCACCTCTGATTATCCACACCCTGACTTAGTCAAATTAAGACTATCCAGTCTGCAGTTTGGTGCCCCCTGTGCCTACAGTCACAATTTTTAAAACAGCCAATTTATCCTTTACATAGGGGAAGTGTATGTTGGGAAAGATAAGAACACTTCCAGTCTGCTAATGAACTAGTAACTATGCTACAGTGCAAGTTCACACCATTTCTATGGCTTGCAATGGTCTTTGGAACCTGATACTGAATAGCCAAATGCTTCCAACAGACTGAAAAGACAGAAAATTAATATGAAGGGTTTTGTCCCTTCATAATATGGACAGATTGCACAAATTACAAATCACACTACAAATACAGTATATTGTATGGGATTAAATATTGACCTTGCAGTCACTGATGCTGTTGTACACCTGGTTGAACTCCCGATTGAAAGTGTGAGTCAGAAGCTGCAGACACTAGGCAGAGAAAAAAAAAAAACCTTTAGAAAATAATTTTATATTTAGATTTTCAGAGCAATTTGAACACGATTTCTCAAGACACGCTTGGCAGCTCATTAAAGAACAAACAAATGCTAAAAACTGCTGTGAAAACTCCCAGAAGCAGAAGGGAACAATCACTTTTACAGTTTCATTTACAGAACTACTGATGCGGGGGAATGAGGTACAACCATAGCACAAACCCAGCCACCAGCACTGGCTGGTGAGAAGGTATTATTTCACTCCAAGGCACCTTAAAATGAAACTCACACAATACTGAATATTCATCATGCTACCTGAGAAGTTCATCATTCATGATCTCTGGCAACATCACCTCAATTTAGACCCAAGCTGCTTTTCCCATGCTCTACCTTGGTTGCCAGCTCCTTCTCCCGATCCACCAGGCTCTCTATGTCTGCTGAATCGTAGCCACTGCTCTCACTGGGTGTCACAGCACTCTCAAATGTTGTTGTGGAAATCTGAGAGGAAATGCTGGTGGAGGTACTGAGGGTTCCACTGCTCAGACTGGGAGACAAGGAGTCACTCAGGGACTTGGGGATACTGTCACCAAGCTTTTCACGAAGCAGAAGGAAATGCCGGGTTTTTTCCACCTAGTAGGAAAGGAAATTGGTATCAACTCCAGGATGTTCCCTATTTTACAGGCAAGGAATTCTTATGCATTCTTTTAAGATTCATACCAGTAAACAGTTATGCATTCTTTTAAGATTCATACCAGTAAACACTTTCCACTGGGAAGAGAGTTTACAATGGCACTAGAAGTGCAATCTACCAATATTCTGAGCTGAAGGTTCTACCCAGCAGAGCCCCACCCACCTTCTGTCCTCTCGGTTGGAGAAATTACATCTTGACTTTGAGAACGAACTCCTAATTTGGAACCCATTCAACTCAGGTGGTCTCACAGTGGCTAAACTAAAGGCAAACTCAAACACACAGCTGTGCTTTTTCTTTCATTTCTGCTGTGTCTTTACTCACCTCATGCAGCAGCTCCAGTTTCTCCAGTTCCCATTGATGCTCTAGAATGAGGCTGTCACCTCTGGGCCTCCAACCTGCCAGGTTCTCTTCTCCTCGCACATATGCCACAGATGTATCCAGGACTTTCCTCCTCCTTCTCTGCATTCCTGAGCAGAAAAAAACAACAGAAAACATGTGAAAAACATAGTCAGAGGGATGACATTAACAAACACCCAACAGCAATTTGTGAAAAACCAACAGTTCCACTGTTTGGCTGGAAATATACAAGGCAATGATGTCAGTAGCAGCAATCACACATCCCAAAGAGATCTGATTAAGACCAGCTCTCTTGCTGCGTTCAGGAATTTTCTGTTGACCACCATATAATGCAAACTCCTGTTCAGTCTCATTCAACACAAGAACTTCAGTTGCTAGGTCTTGGAGGAACTGGTACTACATGAACTACATGCCTTCTAAGTCATCAAACCATACCTTCTAAAAGCCAAGAGGAAGCTCTACTGCTGCAAAACCAAGTCTCAACTGTGTTAGTTAAGAGCCATGTATTATGCCTCCAAGTCTATGACCCAGGTACATCCCTAGTTTCCTGATATACCCATATCAGAAAACGTAAAGTTCTCAGTGAATCCTTGGCTCACCAATGTTAAACACAGATCCAAGTGGAAAGAGAAAGCCTGCATAAGTTTTTTATGGAATGGCAATGTTCCATTGCTCCTGTGAAACACAGGAATTGTGTCCCATCAGGAGAGAGTTTTACAGTTTGTTCTCCCCATTAAATTTTCTGCAGTATTTCAGTTTACAGCATCTTTCTAGTTTGAACATCTGGTCACTGCTCACCTGGACTTCCTGTGTCTGCCATTTTGCACAAACTTAGTTCATAGATCCCAGTCACTCGATTGCTGTTCACAAGAAAAGAAAAAAGCCCACAACTATTATCTGCAGAAATGAAGTGTAATAGCTTTAGCTAAGTGGTCCCCAAATTAGAAGTTTAAGGATAGTTGTTAGAACCAAATCTTTATTCTAATCTTGATATAAAGTAGTCAGGACAGACTGCAAGACCTGTAAAAATGGCACTTCCCCAATGTTTCCCACCCCACTTAGACTCAAAAGAACAGCTGCTGCAGTAAATTCCAGGTCAGGATGAGGGTTATCTATGTGCAAGCTTGAAAAATGGATCTCTAACTGTTCAGTCAGAAGGCTGGAAAATCTGTCAGTAAAGACAGAAGCCATCAGTGTTTCACTGCCAAACAAATAAATGCCAGCATGCAAGAATGTTCAGAACCAGACTGAAGAACTGTAACTAGGTATACTTTCAAGGAAGAGATAAAGAAAACTAAGAAAAAACTAAGGAAACTTCTCCCCATGCAGTCTAAGACAAAAAGTATATGGTGACATGAAAGACTGACACCAAAACTGGTTATTGAACTTACGAATCTGGAGATTTGGAGTAGCCACTGCCAAAGAGGTTGCGCAGTGATCGTGGGGGGGAGATCTTGGCATCTCGTGAGTAAAAGACCATACAAACATCCTTTGTTATGACTGCAGGCTGGATGCAGTGGTCAAGCTAAGAGGAAAAAAAAGGAATGAATGAGTGGCTACAGACAACCGTGCCAAGTCATACTGCTTCCTTGTTTTAGTGAGACAGCTTTTTGAAATTTGTTCTTGTTTGGATCTTTGGTGAAGGGGTTTTTTAATGTGTTTCTCTGAAAGAAAGCTGTCAAATTTCTCGATGCATCTTGTGGGTGAAATCATTGTACTACACAAAACAGTGTCTTGCATGCAAAGCCAAGAGCTAAGCCAGTGTTTGTACTAGGCCAGTGTTTGTAACACAAGTAGTACTGACATAGCAACATTCACTGATTTCAATGGATTTTCAGATAAAAAGATAGATAAAATGAGGCATAAAAAGGTAAGGACATCACCAGTTTCACAATTGTCAAGGTATCACTGCCTCTCAACATCAATACACTAACTGAATAAATTTTTCCACTCTGCTCCCAGGAAATGAATGAAGACTTTCACTGTTTTATCTCAGGTACACACTGTCTGCTGTCACAAAGAGTTACATCTGAGGCACAAGCAAAAAGCAAGGTGCAGGTCTCTAACCTCCAAGTAAGCAGAAAGGGTCATATATATCTTCTCTCCATACGGTGTCACTCGATTGAGGAGCAGGGAATTATGCAAGGAGCTATCCCAAACTGCTTCAAACCGATAGAAAGTCCTAGAAAAAAAGTACAGAACAAGATGAATAGTAAGTTCCTCTGCACCCCTCTCATTGGTCAGTGTAAAGCATCTCTTCCTTGACAACATCTACTATGATTGTCATTGATCTCAGTGGTTTAGATAACAAATATGTGAAGCAAAGACCTTTTCTTCTTTCCCAGGATTACTTACTTGTACCTCAGGCTCAAGGCAAAAGAGACCCTTGCCTCTTATGAAAAGGACCCATCCAAGAGAAAAGAGGGAATATAGAGAACAAAAGCTGTCAGCACACTACAAGGAAGTTAGCATTAAAGAATAGTTGTTCTAAAACAGACAGAATTCCTCCCTATTGCTTCAGATGCAATTCAGCCCAGATGGACCTCCACAGTACATGGGAAGATTCTTTATTGTAATGAACATGCATTCTACACCATATGTTAAGACTAACTCCCTCATATAAAACCAGCAGCTTCTGATAGCAAATCAGAATGGCTCATAGGTCGGGGTAAGTCCTATATTCAATGGATAAAAATTTCTTCCTACATTCCCACTAGCTTCAAGTAAAAACAAACTTTTGTGAGAAGTTACTCAATTTGGTACATTAAAAGAAAGGAGCAGAATGCTCCCTCAAGTTCTATCCCAGCAATCAGGGAGGTTCACCTGTTCAAGTACAAAGTAAGAGACAGCATCAAGCACAGGTCAGCTGAATCATCAGGTCTAGAGTCACCATTACACTCTCTCCTCTCTAACAGGGGCTTAGAGAAATGAGACTCATCTCCTATAAGTTCCTTTGGGAAGAAATCCTATACCCTTACTCAGGAATACAACACACTTTGGAGTTTTCTACACTGGTAACAGAAAAATAAGACATTAGTTCTTCATCACCTCCATGTAATTTCCCTCCCAAGCCCCCTTGCTGTTGAGGTCTTCCATCCCATTTCGAGTATATTATTTTTTAAAAACAAGTAATATCTCAAATGAGCTTCTGTACTTCTGCCCAAGGCCAACTCAGAAAAAAAAGTAATAATTTAACTGAAGACAAACGACAAAAAGCAGGGTGGGGGTGGAATGAAGAAATAACAAAAAACAAAGGAAAAAGAAACATGAAGCAGCCTAAGAGCAGATATATCAAAAACAAAGAGTGCTGATCTCAGAGTTTCCAAGAATCCCCTTTTCCTAATACCAATTATACAATTCCAAGCTAACACACTGAGACACCATGAACATTGCTATATACTGTTTTCATTTAAAATAACATAGTTCAGAAATTACTTCTAAATGTCTCACCTCTATTAAAAATGCTACATACTTATACTCAAGGCTAAGTAATTGTTAACTTTAAAAGCACTGTAATATAATAATCCTTACTCGAATTAGATTAGACAAGCAACACAGGTTGTCCTCTAACCCTTAACAAATCTGTGTTGAGTCTCTTATGTTTTACTCTTTCATCATGTCTTAACTATGAGTGCGATTTTCTGAACTTTTAGTAAGCTCTAGATCTGCTGTCTAGGTGGAATAAGTAGTAAAACCTGGTTCTTCACAGATGGGAAAGCCAGTGTACCTAGCCCCCGAATCAGCTCTGCACCATTGCCAAACATGACTTCCCATCATGAGGAGAGAACACAGGAGTAAATTGTTCATCCGTGCAGAACTAAATGCCCCCATTTAGCAAAATTAGGGTTTTTGGATGAACACCAGATTGAAGTCAAACATATCTTCCAGTTACTCTACTGGATTTTGTCTAGCCAGGAAGTTAAATATACACAGTCTTGTCTGTCCAAACCAGAACTTGCTGTAATAGTTAAGAAAGGGAGACAAAAATCAGAAGTGAGCAAACTTCTTTCAGCATAGACAACAGCACAAGGAGGGAAATGGAGCATAGAACAAGCAAAGCATGGAAAACAGGAGAAACAGGTTAAAGGCACCAATACACAGTTAAAACTGACTTTTCAGTGGATGTTAGTGAAAGGTGGTGAATCAAGAGGACTGAAGACTTAAAGTCTTCCCTTTTTCAAAGGTGCAGAACAGAGAAACCAGAGTGCAAATTGTCCCAGATTGTGCGGCCAGCACACCTGGCTGGGATCCAGCCTGGAAGGTGAAAGGAATCCTGACTGAGCAGCTACTACATGTCTTACTTCTCTGCCAACTGGTAAACTAAGTAGCCGCAACTGCATGGTTAAATTTCAGATGCAAATCCACCCAAAGAACAGAGGTTGAATGCCAGTCACATGGCTGGAATTTCAAGTAACCTAATAATTCAGCCCTTGATTTGGTACTTCAAACATGGCAGGCATTAAGGAGTCAGAGACAGTAAGAAATTCCAAATTTAGATCTTTGATACAGAACAAAGAAAGAAAGTATCAAGCACTACCAACAGGGACTATATTCTGATGGCATATTTTGACAAGTGGAAAGACTGAACAAAGGAAACTATTTCTTACTTGTGACATTTACCCTCACAAGTTCCCCACTGGACTGTACCACAATAAACTTCCAACACAAAGGAGGAGGAGGAATCAGGCACAACTACTTCTGGAACAGCTAAGAGGCTGCTAACAAAGTTCAGTAAAAGCTACAAGGGAAAGGGCAGCAATACAAATGGGACATAAAGCATTCTGTTCTCAAGAATCTTTATGTACAAAGGAAGCAAACAGAAAATACCTAGGCATATCCTTATCAAGAAAGAGCCTGTAAAAACATAGAAAGAGCTTCAGTTAGTGCAGCCAAGAGCAGAACAGAAAACCAATAGCTGAGAGGAACAGAACAAGTGGATATAAAAAAAAAAATAAAATATGCACCAGCCAGAAGACAAGTCTGCAGACAATGAGCAAATCTAAGACACACCCCTCACCAGGGCTTCAATCCCACACCACCACTCTGCCAGAAGCTCATCCCACAACTTAAACCTTAACATTTTGTTAAGAGATGGTCAACACCTTCACTTCACTTACACTCATCTTTATCCAAGTGGCCCACCTATCAAAAACTACAGAGCTACAAAGGAATTTCTTGCAATTGCTAGAGAACAGAAAATACCGAGTTTTCCAACTGCAAATTCAATAGTTCCAGACTGGAAACCACCAACAGTTCCCTGATGTTCCAGTTACACTGATACATTAATCCAATACACTAAAAGTAAAATGCCCACATCTCACTGGGAGGCAAAGATAACTGCTAGAAAACCCCCTCACTGCCAGCACTCACAGACACTAGGTGGCAGGACATTCAGAGCAGGGTCCTGAATCCACCTTCAATATCGCAGCGCTATTTTAAAGTCCAAGCCTCTGATGGAAAAGGATGAAGCCATTTCAGTGCCTAGAGGGGTGTTGCCTCCAGCATTCGGCAGCTGCAGCAGAAATGGGCTCTGGAAACACTCATTCAGGGTTAAATTTCAGAGATATTCCTGCTTTGTACCAGCTAAAGAGCTGTGGAGTGGTCAAGTGACTGGCTGATGTCAGAGCAGGGCGAGGCTGTGCCGGCCCTGCAGCTTCTGCTTCACTGTCCTTTGGTGCAGATTCTGAGCAAACAACGTGGAGCCTGCCTGCATCTTTCCAGCCACACAGCCCGACGAGGACAGACAGCAGCCAGAAACCACTCAGATAGGGGCCCTGCTGTTGCCCAGACTGCAGCTACATGGAACAGACACCCCCTTATTAGGACTGGAGTCAATTTGTGAGGCATCTGTATAAATTCATAAATTATCAAGTTTAATTTGCAAAGCATGGCTCTTGCTGAAATTGTCACATGCTTGCTCCTGCAATAATACAGGTACCTACACATCCATAAATACATCTCCTGAGACTGCATTTGTATTTCAATGCTGTATTCTAGCAATAAACCTTGATGTCCGTTCTGAGTTCTAGGTTAAATTCTGACCCTCCCTTAAGCTGTTCCTTTCCATCCTCTTTTTATGGTGCTTACAAATGGAAAATAATTCAAATGCATTATCAAGAAATCCTCCAGACTTCAGCTTCAGCAATAATTTATGGTAACATTCATTCTCTCTCTATGCCTTGTGCCCATGGAATTCTACATTTAATAATCAGCAGCATTCTCAGTTTTCCAAACAACCTGCCAATACTTCAGAGGTCAAAGAAATTTTACATTCCTGCAAGAGTGCTCACTTGATTCCCTTACCTATTGGAGCTGTGAGAGGACTTCAGGTATTTTGCAGAGATAATATTCAGAGACAGAATAGCATCCACAGCAGCTTCATCTACCTCTGCTTTATTTCTTATACGACCTGAAAAGGGTAGGAGGGGAAATAAATTAAAACTAAACCTGAAACACAGAAATAATTTGTTTTCCCAAATATAATTTCAGACTATGTGATTAACAAGCAGCTGGAAGTTGAAGCTTCAAAATTCAAGTGTTTTCCTCTGGATCTTTTTCAAAATCCACCCCTCACAGTCAAAACTCATGAAGCTCACCATCTAATACAAAGAGAAATTACCACCAGTGCTTTTTGTTCCTTGCACAGCATCCTGCAAAGCAGGTTATACTCACCAACAACCAGCTCTCTCACATCTTTCCAGTGCAACTCACTGCCCTTCTCATGGATGATGGTGACTGTGATTCTGCGCTGGATTCCCTGGTGGAGTTCAAAAACAAAACACTGGTGAAATATTCCCCCACACACCATCTACCACCATCTGTTTTGCACTTATGCTGTAGTAATGAAGCAAATAAGATCATCACAATCAGTCTGTAAACACCTGTGTTTTTCAGGGCCCTAACATTACCTTAAGGGGATCATGTTATTCTCATGTGTAGCAGAAATTACACTTTTCCCTCCTCAGTCCAGCAAGAGGTTTTTAATCTAAACTAGTCCTGAAATTGTTGCCTGTGTGGCCCCTGGGATATATCTGAGCTGACCACAAAAGCAAATACATGGGTGATAGGTGCTTAAATACTTATACATTACATTGAAGTGCATCTACCAAAAGAACAAGTTAATTTACCAAAAGTTACTAGAATATAGCAACTCCTTATGCAGATATTCTCCTCCTCTGTCACATGTATTTGTTACAAGTCAAAATATAATATCTGTAACAGCTTGGAAGAAGGTAAAATTGTAGAATAGAAAGGAAGTAAGTGATGAGGACACTAGTAAATACTGAACATTTAATAGATATATTTTAAAGGAAATTATTGGAACATGACCATTATTACTAAGCTGTAAGAACTGTTCTTACAATTTTGAGAAAAAGAGAAAAACCAAGTCACAGGTAAACTCTGGAAAAGGACTAAGAATTTGGGAGTAGAAAAAACATAAGCCTATAAACAATACTTAGCTAAGATTATCTTTAGAATCTAACTAAAGACAAATTATTATTAAGGATTATTATAACAGTACTTGTGATTAACTACAGTTACTTAAAATGCACTGAGACGTGGTCATTGTGTAGATCTGTCTTAGAGCCACATTCAGTGAGAAAGACCTAATGAAAGTGGAGTCCACATGATCCTACTGTGTCTTTAGTAAAGATGTCAGAGAGCCCTGAAGGCACCAATCTGGTCCCAAAGGTTCCTGCTTTTTAAAAGGCTTTCATCTTTCCTCAGTGGGATGCAAACGAAATGGCGACATATTGGGACCAAACATTCTCCTGGTAGCCCCAGCCTGACAGACTAAGGACATACTGGAAGATGACTGACCCTACAGCTATCATCAGAGAGCTGTGTGGGAGAAAGCAGAACACATGAAAGATGCAAAATCCAGTCATTAGCTTCTAACCCCCCTCCAAGAGATAAAACTTGCTGTTCTACAGCCATCATTAGTACCTGGTGAAGCAGGAAT
>NW_009954555.1:1811848-1828183 GCF_000747805.2 Chaetura pelagica
CAGGAATGTCCCCTGACAGGGCAGGCCTCCAGTGTGGTCCACAATAGCAGGAATATACCTGTGTGAGACAGCAAAATCAGCAGGCAGGAAAGACACACTAGTGCAGCAACTTTACTCTGTATTCTGCTGCCAACAGTTACCTCTCTCTATAATATCTGAAGAAGTAAGAATGTTTCTGCTGACTCTCAGACTGGACTCTGTTGGACCACAGGATCAGTGAAACACAGAAGTATCACATCCTGTACTTCCAGTACTGCTGGAAAACTCTGCAGAATTTGCTTCTTAGTATAATCCCTAAAGACCTCCCAGGGAAAAACCTTCTCTGTAGCACAGGTAAAATAGGGCCTGCTAGATCACTTCTGGAGCATAAAGTGTCTACAAGCCCAAACAATCTAAACTCATTGCCTACATCAGGGAGGTTTTCCCAGCACCTGTTCAACTGGTGTGCATGGGCTTTCAAAGTGGAAAGATGACTTTAACTGTGAGAGAAAGTAATTCTATCCCTTCAGTCCTTTCTGATGGGGACAATGAATGCCAGCAGAATTTACACCCAGTCACTACAAACCAGCCAGACACCAGGCTGGCATAAGCCAGACCACAATCCATAATGATTGCTAACCATCAACCTGGTTTGAATCAAAGGGGAAAAAAGATCAAACAGAAAAGATTAATACAGGACTTACTCCCCCGTTGGCTCCAATTCACTGATCTCAAACCATACAAGGAGGTCATACTTGCTCACACTCTGGCCCAAGCTGTGTTTGCTCATGGTATTTAGCTTTGTAGCTGGCACTTAAAGAAACAAAAAGAAAGAAGAAAATGGTTTACAAGGAATGAACACGTAAAGCTTACTCTAGGGCTCAGAGAAACCTGTCATTTCAGTGATCCCAGGTATTCTATGTGCACAGATCACATTTTTAAAAATGAAAATGATGTTGCTTACAGCAATCATTATTTCTCAAAGTGATGTTTTTTTAGTCAAAGTTACTAGATTAAAATTTTAAAAGTAACCAAAAAGCTTGTAAAAATATATAGTCTCTCTAGTCTCTCACATTTGAGTTTCCTCAAATGTGCATCAGTTACTTCATGGCTTAACTATTTGTGATTTGAATTGCTTAGGCCTGTTCAAATGCAGCATTACTCACCAATAAAGTACATTTCCTCTTCCTCACAGGAGGAAAAAAATAAAAATCAAGGAACTTAAAACTTCAGTCTTCACATTACAAATTGCTAGTCTCTCGTACCAGTTTGGATAAGGGAATGTTTATCTAAAAAGGCTGAACAAGAATTATTCCAGAGCCACAATCCTCTTGAAGTATGTTTCTGGGATCCCTAAGCTTTGGTATCAGTGATTACCACTGCCCATACCCTCTCTATTGCCTTTCATACAAATGTAGGGATAAACCACATTAAAAAAATATAGTGGGATAATTGAAATTCTAGAAATAACCTGACGTTCCTTCATGCCTACTTCCATCACACCTTTTAGCTATCATGACATGACTTTTCTTATCGTTCATGCATTTAATTTTTGTAGATGGGAACACTTTAAAAGTTTAGTTCCTGCATACAGGTAGTTTTGAAACTCTGCAATTCATTTTCCATTTGTTCTCCTTTCACATGCTGACCTCATTGCATTTATTAAACCAAATAATTATGCTCCCTTCTAGCCTCTCAAACCCGATTCTCCCCTTGCTCAAGTGTTTTTTGTCACACATCTGTGTATCCTTCAGCTTCCATCATGACTTCATTTCTCATGCATGGGAACGGTGAAGCAGCCCCCCCAGTTAAGAAAAGGTCCTGGCAGATGTACTTGTGTATTCACTCTTGGAAAACAAAATGTGAATTCTGTTTCTTTGCCAGGTAAAATAGCAGCTCCCTCAGAGGAACAGATTTTAGAAGTATCAGTTGTTGACAGCACTGCAAATCCATCATGCTGGGTAGCAAGCTTTAGGGTCATCAATTACTCTTCCCACTCATTACTCAGGGTAGTCACTCTCTTATACCCATCCTATCATGCAGTTGCACTTCAACTCATTACAACTGGACCCAGTGCTGCCGACAGAAAAGGAACACCAAACACACAAGTCACTCCAGTTTACTGCTGAGCAGAGAAACTCCAAAGCACCAGAAGAGAAAAACAACAAAAAGACACATTTAACTAAACATGAAAGCTGGTTCTAAAAGTTCTCATGGACTTGCATTGGCATAATTAATAACCAGGGTGTCTTGTTTTCTTTTTTTTTTTTTTTTTTTTAAATAAGAACACAATTGTCAGTGAGGAGCAGCACAGTTAGTGGCAAAAAAAGAAGATGAGCAACAAGGAAACCTATCTAGAACACAGTAGTATGTTTCCTGTACAGCAAGCTGATTTTTCATATGAAGCATCTCTCACCCCAATCTCACAAAACCAGGTACAGAACACACACAAGAAAAAAAAAATCACGAGGTGCATAAAGTTTCAAGGACTAGATCCAGTGACACAAACAGCAGAGATACCAAGCACGCTGGAGAATATGGACTCTATATAGTTCTCTCTAGAACAGCCACAAACTTCAGCACAGCATCTTCCTTCCATGAACAAAACTGTGGCAGTTTCTACTCCCAAGAATACTACAATGATAGAAGTAAGAAAAAAGGAATCTCGAAGTATGTTTTGGAACTACTTCTACATCTACCATAGATCAAATTTGGCTACTAACCATCTCGTTTAGGAGCCCGCTCACTCTGACAACTGGGAACAGGCAGAAAGAGAAAAGGTGGCAGCTGGTCAGCTCCATCCTGGAAAGCAGCCACAGCAGAGGATGCAAGCACGTTGGCGTGCTCGGAGAGCGTGTTCAGCACATGCACGTTTACATAGCCAGACATAAGATACCTAATCAACTCAATTTTTCTTTCATGGTCTGCAAAGGGAATGGAACACACACAAAAAAAGAAAAGGATGGTAGAAACATGCAGGTGAGAGACAGCTTGAGAAGGAGGAAATAAAAGGTGGAATGGAAATAAACCACACAAGAGTTCAGCATGCATTATTACAATTCAGCAAAGAAAACCAAGGGTCATTTAAACAAGACTGACTCACTAAACAAGAATGTTAGAGAGCAAAATGATGAAGCAGCTAATGAATAAGCAAACTTCCAGTCAAGTGCTCAGTAAGCACAAAGAGAGCCATAGCCAGATCTCATGGAATAATGTCAACACCTGGGGAATGCAACTCTACCCTTGAAAAAAACCAAAAAGCACTTCCTGCAAGAGGAGGTTGAGAAGAACACATAAAGAGGAAGATGGCCAGCAAAGATCCAATCCCCTTTGCAACATTCACTCCATGATAATCTTTGGTGTCCTGAATAGCTTAGGAATGCACTGCAACCTTCACTTTTAGTAGCAGATGTGATGTAGAGCATTGGAGAACTGTTCTCACCTGGCTTGGAGAGTGGCATAGGGGGAGGAAAGTATCTTCGGGAAGGCTGTGGAGGGCTACAGAGAAATGAGAGGAGTTGTCAATATGGAGGCAGCTAAACATAAAAAATACATAAAATACACACACCCAGAACAGTCCTTCCACCCATTTTTGTCTCTAAAAATATCTGTACAATCCCATGAAGTCAAGTAAATTCCACCTGTCAGGAAAGCAAGTGGACTCAGCACATTTCTCAGACTAACCTCTGCCCTTTTTCTATTTTCACTGAAGTATTTTTTACTGAAAGCTAGGATTAATTACAATTTCCAAGTGCTCTGCCTCCATTCTGCTCTGAAAAATTAAGTAAGCAAAACAGGCATATCCCAAAATAACTGAAGGAAAAGGAACAAGCCTCAGCTGGTATTTCCTCTTAAAACCAGCAGGTGCTTCCTCTTTGCAGCTGCTGCCTGCAGTGGGAGGGATGCCCAGGCCAAGCTCCAGGCAACAGCCTTTTCCCTTAAACTATGAAGACAACAGCAGCCCTTGCCTGATTCCAAAAATCCAAATGCCCAGCACCTTTAGCACTAGTATGTAAAAGAGTTGAGAGCCTTTTGTTTTCTCCCTAATCTCTCTGCTTTTGTCATCCTACCTTTAAGCATCAGGCCAATTGCCCGAGGGAACATTGCATCTTGGAGCACAATGAAGCTTTACCAGAACTCCCTGAGATCACCACTGAAGTTCTGGATACAATATTCTACCACCACAGTGTGTGCAGGGTGGATGCAGCTGTATTTGCAAAACAACTTTCCATGTTTAAGCTGGTGGAACAGTTCCATCACTCACTAACAGAACATACTCCATTGGGCAAGCAGGGCTCTGTCAGCACTCTGGGATCAGTAAGGAATCCTACTGGTGAGGGTGTGGCTGGATAATTGCAGTAGGAAAAAGCACCTCCCGAGCTGCAGAGCTACCCCAGCATGTTCCCAAAGACCCTTTATGCCAGAACATTGAAAGATACCTGTTGAGATCCTGTCCTTGCAGATGGAGAGGGTGCTGCTGATAATGTCCAAAGACTTCAAACACAATAGGCTTGGATTTGATGTACTCCACAAACGATTCCGTCACTTCCACAGCTATCTGTTAGGCAAAGTAAGCAAAGAAAATCAGACATACAAAAAGGAAACCTTCTAAGGGGGACTTCTAGGAGTGTGTAGTTTTCTTACAGTTTAGGGTCTCTCAAAGTAAAAGGTACTGCATTCCTGTTTGACTTACACATTCATTCTACTCTCTGATAAAGGAAAAAAATTAAAGTCTCAATATCAGTAGAAGAGAAGCCTACATGACACCAAAGGATTACACAGCTCATAAAAATAGATACATTCAATTCATCTGAGATCCTGAGCACTCCTATTCACATGTATTTTATTTCCTGAATTCTAGACTGTTTTCACTGAACACCCTGGAAAGGAAACAGAAAATTCAAAGGCTGGAAGTAGAGATGAAACAGAAGAGTTAAATCTACACACAGAATCATTCTGTATTTTGTTCTCCATTGGGGATTACATCACTCACCTGATCACTCCTCCTGCTGTCTGTTTCTAATAATTCCCCTTGCCCCACATTCCCATACATTTCTCATGAGTTTTACAAGAAGGATACACAAAACTCCTAGTGCTAACACAGACACTTAATATTAATGTAAAGTTTTACTTACATTCTGGACATGGTAAAACGCCAGGGGAGTCCCTCGACCATTGTTTTTGAGAGGTTCTGTTGAAAAAGCTTCATCGTGTCGGTGCAAAAAGCTTTAAAAAAACAAACAAACAAACAATAAACCATCACTGAACAGTTTAGTGAACATTGCTGTGCTGGGAACCCAACACTGAAAGAAACCCCATCAATTTATTCTGCTAGCTCATCACAGGGAGCTAAGCCATGACCTAAAATGAGAAATACCCTTGTCTTTGTGACAATGATTCTTTTACTTGTTTTGTGTTTTTATTAGTTCCATGTTTCATTCTTGCTTAAGGAACTAAGCCAAAGAACACCTTCACCTGAGAGCTACTCAAGGGTCATAGCTTTCATTCCAGTTAAGCATATGTATAATCTAATACTGGGTTTTTCATATTAGAAGCCATCATCAAGCAAAAACTTAAGATACCTGTAACTACTAAGAGTCCACTCTGATTCTTAATTCCTGTCTGCAAAACCTTATTCCTTAATACCGTGTTAACACAGCAGGTACTACTTGTAACAGAAATTCCAGTCACTGACAAGGGCTTTTTTCCTCTGCTATACTACAGGGCCACTACTTTGAAAAGCTCTCAAATTAGACCCTCCATTGTCTGCTATTATTTGCACTCCCTGTCAATAAATAAGGACAAATTCTTACTTGAACTGGCAGAAGATGTCTGCATATTCAGGAAGGATGCCACTGGCCTGCAGCACTGTCACACGGAAGGTAAATACACTGCCCAGCTTCAAGTGATCACCAATTTCCTCAGTGAATCCTTCCATTGTCATCTTTCCATCCAAAGTGGCCGATTTCAGGTCTTAGGGAGACACAAACATCCCACATGAAATCACTCCTTTATTTCTTTTTCCCCTCCTTTTCTTAAAATATTCCTTCAGGCAACACTTCAATCCCATCACACTTTTTTTTTTTCTGTTGAGCCTGAATTATTTGCCAATAACAACAAGATGCAAATACATGAGAACAGTTTTTCTGCACTGTTCTTCAAATGAGTGACTCCATCACCCATCACATGGAACCCACTGGTTACACCTCTCCCTAGCTACAATATTCTTGAAGGACACTCAGAATCTCTATCACTTACTTCAAGTGTCTCTCATTTCCCTTAAGTTCTGCAAAACTACTACATATTTCTTGCTTACCTAACTCATTGATTCTGTTGATCTCCTCTGGAGGAGTGGTAACCTCTGAATTCTGTCCTTGCCCTTCCACAATTCTTAGTTCTTCCAATGACAGCCCAGACCGAGTCATCGCAACTGAAGAAAAGTCACTCTGAAAAATTAAATGAAGTTGCATGTAACAAATTCCTGCAGTTTTTGCTTTTGCCATCCCCTTCTTCCCCTGCAATATTTCTTCTTTATTTAGAATTGCAAACTACTGCACTCAAAGAAATCTAACACAGTTTTGAGGCTTCTTACCTTATCAAAGTATTCATTGTCAAATGAGATTTTGGCTGTGCCAGACTGTCGAATTCCAGAGCCATAATCTGGGGCTTCCTCATCAGCTGAAAAATAGAAAAAAAAGAAAAAGAAAGAAAAATATGGGGAGGAGCAGGAAAAACCCTGAAAGTTCTCTAAATGGAAATTCTGATTACAAAGGAAATGAGTCTGTAAAGCACAAGAGGCCAGTTCCAGTCATCCAGTAATAGACTGGAATAAGTGCTGGAAAAAATCATAGCAGAAATCTATCCATTGTGATCTCTAGTGTGGGAAAACAAGACAATGGAGTTTCATCATGAATATACTTAACTTCAGAGAATTTTGAATGGAAAACAACTTCAGTACTAATTTTACTATTTACTTCTGATTACTGTAGCTCAGAGAAATTAACAATCCACATAGGAAGGCATACCTGCAGGTATGAACAGTGCACCAAAGAGATGCAAAGTAAAGCTGTCAGAGTGTCTCACCTGCTATAGCCTGGACTGCTACTCGCAGAAATCCTCGTACTTCTCCCTTCTCACTAACAACAGCCACTCTGTGAATCAGAGGCACCGGGTACAGCAGGTTGCTCAGGTACACAAATGCTCTGGTAACAGGAAGGAGAGAAAACACAAGCAGGGTTAGGCAAACATCTGCAACACCAGCCTGCAGCATTTGCTTGGCTAGCGGCACGTTCCACTCTTCAGACAATCTGCTTTAATCCATCTATCAGACCTGCACTGTGGCCACATAAACACGCTGTCCACACTGGGCTCCTCAGCAGTGGCAAAGCTGCCTGAAGCCACAAACCAGAGTATCCTGGAGACACAGGGCTTGTCCTACTGAGTTACAAAACATATACAGGAGACCTTTTAAGATGATGGCTTCATAGAAGGTAATTTTAGATGCACTACAGTGGTAAATGGAGCTGTTAACAAGACAGTAGAAGTTTACTAAGGAACTACTGATTATAAAGAATTGAGTTTTCCATCCCATGAGTGTGTTTTGAAGTGCTAAAAGGGAATCGATCTACTGTGTTCACACAGCCTCCAATATTTTACTGAACATACAAAAACACTTTTCAGAATACACTGACTGAATGTCTTCTCTCTTCTACACACATTTGACAACACTATATACAGAGTAATTAAGACATCCCCAATAAACCATCCCATCTCTTAGGCTTTTTGGAATATTCACTAAGTATATGGATAGTGGAAGACTGACAGCCTTCACAGCTAAATATCTTTGGGAGTATTATACTTGTTTATTTTAAACCTAAAACACCACTACAGTTCTTTGGAGCAGTCATTTAGAAATCACAGTTTACAACAGGAAAAGTAGAATTTCAGCCCAGTACTGGATGATCCTTCCATACACTAACTTATCAAATTACCTACAAGCAGGGTCTATTTTGGAACAATAAGTTAACAAGTTCTATCATAGAGGTTTTTTAATTAAAAGTTAACTTAAATTAGCAATTTATAAATTTTGAAATTAAATTATTTTCCTTTTTCGCAATGAATTGCAACAGTTCTTAAAACACTGGAGGGATTTATTTATTAAGTGAAAATGGAAGGATGTATTTATTAAGTGAACTGTTTCAGAGTTTAGAAGACTACTGAAATGCATAGAAGTTTAACCAATAGCTTTACCAGTCATTGCATTTAAATTGACTAACCAATTTTGTAATTATTAACTTTCACATGTTAAATTATCCTAAAAACCAGTCATTTAACTGGATGTCCTTGCATTCCTTTTTATTAGTCTTTATTATTAGTCTTTATTATTAAGTATAATTTAGTCCTCAAATTTGGAACTGTTATTGTTTAACATTCATAGGGAAAGTCCTGCATGACAGAAGAGGACTGACAAAGAAATAAAGATGTTCACTGCCTCTGTCTGGAGACATCAGCTGTAGGATTTGTTCTATGAACACAACGCTGATCCAAACTCAATTCCTGGTGACACACAGTTAATGACCACAGTTAGAAAAGGGAAATGTTTCTCTCTGGGTTCACATGCCCGTTCCCAGAATGAATGAATTCTCTTGAAATGACAAGGTAGTCAAACAGGTGTCAATTATGAACCAAAAAGACAAGAATAATGCTACTAAAAAAACCAAGTGGTGACAAAATGCAATAGAGAAGAGAATGATTAATAAGGCTACAAAAGTAACAAAACAAGAAATGAAGAAAACCATACAACAACAAAAAAACAATTTCAACGTAACACTTGACTAAGATTAGATCCAATTCCTTTTCAGTCTGCTTCAAAGTGAGGGAAGCACTGATAAAGCAGGGGAAGGGAAGAGATTAAATCTGAAGTAACAAAATGAGAAGTTTACTTTTACTTTTTTTTTCCTAAGAATTCATTTTCAGTTTTAGCTTTGAAATTTCATGTGGTGCTCATTTGAGTAAGCAGCATCCCACCATACAAGAAAACAGTTCTCCACACTAACAATCTGGAATTGTTCCCTTGGACTGAACCAGGCATGGAGTTCAGGAAGGTATGTAGTTAGATGCTCAACATGAAAACCACACAGTTTGAAAACTACATTTCAAGCTAGGAAGAACAGACATTTTTCCCCAACAGAAAGGAATCTAAACAGCCTTACACACTGAGATCTCTACAGGAAGAGGCAGTTCCACTAACTAGAAGAGTCATTACAGAAGCCTTCCTATTTCCAAGCCAAACTGGTGGAAAGTGAAAGCATTAACAGCATGAAAAATAATTATTTTTTTTTTGTTTGCAAAAAAGTTCTGCAGCTGCTGTACAACATAGGACAGGCAAAGCATTCAGCTTCATGGGCAATGCCAAGGTACTCAGTACAATTATAATCCCAAAAATATTTCTCATCTTCCTTAACTTCCTTCCATCCAGTCACCCAGCTCACTGGCATCATTTTAACTTAGAGAAAGAAAAGCACATAATGCAAAAAGTTTTCAGCTTCCTATTGGTGACAAAAATGCTGGATCTCTTCTCTAGAATGGAGAAAGGAGCTTTTTATGGAGCAATATTGCCTTCCAGTGCCACTCCAGCTGCTTCATCACACAACAGTACCAAAGGAGGAGTGGATGAAAACTTAAGAGTTTTTCTCCTCTTCTTCCCACATGTGGGAGGCCTCCCACTGCCCAGACATCCCATGTGCCAGTGTCCCCTGCACCTCAGCCCAGCAGACTGAAAAAGGAGATGCTGTATTAGCAGAAAGATTGGTGAGGTAGAATGGCATAGTCACAACAAAACTAGAAATGAAATTGAACAAACACAGTTTTGTTTTGGTTTTTTTAAAAAATGAAAACAGAAACAACAGAACTCAGAATGATGATGGGTATTTTTTAAATAAACACACTCATTTACGACTTAAATAAAATATCCCATAGTTCTCTCCCACCTCCCTTAGAAACATAACAAATGCTTGCTATGTCACACTGTTAAATAGAATTAGCCTTAAAGACAGCCAAACATGCCAGAAGAGATGGCTAAAGGGACCAGCTCTTTTTTCCTTTTCTTTAATACTTATAGTACAAATAAAAGACAGTCACAGCACAGAAAGAGAAAAAGAAAGAATACTTTAAGGCCCAAAGAGTTGAACAGCTACATGATCTACTTCTCATCCATTGAGCACTACTTGTGCTCAAGACAATATCTACATAGATGGACATGCCCTCTAATAAGTTTAAGTCACACTTTTCAAAAGCAGAATTCTCCTTCTGGAAGACACTGAGGAATCAAAATAATTTCTACCCAGTGGTGCTAAAGTCTAACTGCTTTTTGCTGACAGAATTAGCACAATACAAGAGGAACAGAACAGAATATAAACCAACAACTGGGGAAAAGTCATTCAGCTGTCTACTCAGAGACATTACAAACTACATTTCATTCCTCAATACCATTGACAACCCCAGCAGAGTTCCTCACTATGTGCAGCCAAGGTGGTTCAGGCTACATAACTGTGCCCACAACTGCTGCAGCTCCACTTGTCTGGCTGTACAGACAGAGCTCAGCGTTCTTTTTAATGCATGGAAACGGGAAGCAAGTTGTGCAGTTGCCAGGAAGCACAACATTATACCCTGTATTTGCTCAGCTTGTGTTGTGCTTCCTGAACAGTCTGTGAAATGAAGATGAATGGCTCAACTTTTTCCCAAGCACTGAAGGTCCCGCTCTGAAAGAACAAGCACAACAGGAGAACAGGCCAAGTGTGCCAGCTCTGTTACAGGAAAGCAGTCCTGGCCCCTGCAAACAGCTCACGCGTGCTTTCCCTAGCTGACAACCACCTCCAAACCAGTTATGATGGCTTTCTGTGGACCAGGCTAACCCTGAAAGTATTAAATTTTATAAAACACATTGCACATAAGGGCACAAATTCACAGATCAAAGAGGACTAAAGTAATTTCTTGCATCTCTAGTAACTGTAATTTTTATTTCAAATCCTAGATCAAGGGAGTTCCAAGTTTTAACCATAGCTTGGAAACAGGTCAACTAAAGACAAAGAATGAGGTTAGACAATACCGCTAAAATAATCTAAAAGCTTGATAAAAGACTGACAAAATCAGTCCCCACTTGAAAAATAATGCAGTCAAGTTTCCTGCTTTTGAGGAAACTGCAAAAAGATCCCACCTTCCTGACCATGAAGTCTTCCCTGTTTACAGTCACAGAAAACAATAAAGTCAAGCTCTGGTCCCTTCTCCTTTGTTTCTCTCTTTTGCCAGCCATGGAATTTCACCCCCTCTTTTGTACAATGTAAAACCATCTACTTGTTAAAACAATAAGGGAGATTTTCTTACAGAGTGATCAAATGAGCAAAAAAAGCATAACTGGGGGAGTTGGAGCAGAACAGAGGGGAGCAAAGTCACGAAATAAAAATTGTTTTTTGACATGAGTTCTATGTTGAAGACAGATTATCAACAGTGCAAAGTGCTACCTTTTCTAAATACAACTTGCTGACACAGACTGAAGTCTGGTAATGCCTTAATCATACCTAGATTAGCAAAACAGGTAATACCCTAAAAAACATAAAGCAAACTTGTTTCAGAAGTTTAAGCACAGCATGTGGGGAAAGCACTGATAAACACCACCAGGCAGGGAATTTTTACAATGACCTTTCACTATGTCATACTTGCGACCAAGAGTCAGGCATAATCTGATAAGCCAAATCATCTCAAAGAACAACTCTTCCTCATCCAGAAAGAGCCATTCTTCTTTCTCCTCATGTCACCTTTTCTCTTCAGATGCAGAGGATGTTAGATGAGTTTTCAAAAAATGGATTTATTGGATTGGACTTAGAAGACTTTCCATCGTACTCTGAGATTCTCTTCTAAGGGAGAAAATGACATACTACAATACTGCCTTAGTGATCTTGCAATGGCTAAATAGAGCATTCTTATAAATAATGGTTAAATGGTGTACACAAGCAAAATCACATTCATAGAATCACAGAATCATAGAATCTTAGGAGTTGGAAGGTACCTTGAAAGATCATCTAGTCCACCCCCCCTGCCAGAGCAGGGTCACCTAGAGTACATCACACAGGAATGTGTCCAGGTGGGTTTTGAATGTCTCCAGTGAAGGAGACTCCACAGCCTCCCTGGGCAGCCTGTCCCAGGGCTCTGTCACTCTTACAGTAAAAAAAAATTTTCGGATATTCACCTTGAGCCTCCTATGCTCCAATTTACACCCATTACCCCTTGTCCTATCACTGGTCATCACTGAGAAAAGCCTAACTCTGTCCCCCTGACACTCACCCCTTACATATTTGTAAACATTGATGAGGTCACGCTCAGTCCTTTTCTCCAAGCTAAAGAGACCCAGCTCCCTCAGCCTTTCCTCATAAGGGAGATGTTCCACTCCCTTAATCATCTTCGTAGCTCTGCGCTGGACTCTTTCAAGCAGTTCCCTGTCCTTCTTGAACGGAGGGGCCCAGAACTGGACACAATACTCCAGATGCGGCCTCACCAATGCAGAATAGAGGGGAAGGAGAACCTCTCTTGACCTACTAACCACACCCTTTCTAATGCACCCCAGGATGCCATTGGCCTTCTTGGCCACCAGGGCACATTGCTGGCTCATGGTCATCCTCCTGTCTACCAGGACCCCCAGGTCTCTTTCACCTACACTACTCTCCAGCAGGTCAGCCCCCAACCTGTACTGGGACATGGTGTTGTTCTTCCCCAAATGTAAAACTCTACACTTCCCCTTGTTGAATTTCATCATGTTTCTCCCCGCCCAACTCTCCAGCCTATCTAAGTCTCTCTGAATGGCAGCACAGCCTTCTGGTGTGTCAGCCACTCCTCCCCGCTTAGTGTCATCAGCAAACTTGCTGAGGGTACATTCTATACCCTCATCCAGGTCGTTGATGAAGATGTTGAACAACACCGGTCCCAGTACTGACCCCTGTGGGACTCCACTAGTCACACACCTCCAACCAGATTCTGCCCCATTGACTACAACTCTCTGGCTCCTTCCTTTCAACCAGTTCCTGATCCATCTCACTACCTGATCACCAAACCCATACTTGATCAGCTTATCTACAAGGATGCTGTGGGAGACGGTGTCAAATGCTTTACTGAAATCAAGATAAACCACATCTACCGCTCTACCATCATCTATCCACCTAGTAATTTCCTCATAGAAGGCTATGAGGTTAGTCAAACATGATTTACCCTTGATAAAACCATGTTGACTGCTCTTGATGACCCCATTCATTCCATGTTGTGACAGTTACCTAGAAATAGAATTACATTTCCTCCCATTGTCACATCATCTCAGGGTTATTTTCTCAATAATTATTATTTAGGTCTTCATGGTCTCTGACATGGGAAGTTAAAACTTACACTACACTCATTCTCTGGCAATTCCAATTTACGTGTATAGGTATTTTGGCTGGCTTGACAGATACTCTGTGCAGCACAGGGCAAAGCCACTGCAGCCTACAGCAAGAGCTGGTCCCTTTTGGCCGTTCTCACAGGAACCTCACCAACCTTCCCACTAAAATGAACCAAGGGGATCGGTCGTAAAACGGGTCGCGCCCATCATTGAAGAGGTCTGATCCCTCCTCAGTTCCAACGTCGGAGCCAGTATCATCCACAAAGGCCTCATCATCAAAGTCCTCCATCTCATCCTGCTGCTCATCAGCCAGTTCAGTGATGTCGGAGTCAGCCGTGGAGAAAGTGGGGGAGGGCGTGCGATCAGCGAGACGCTCGTTCACGCAGCCATGGAATATGGGGGAGCTGGATGTCAGTTAATGGAATAGCAATTAACAGAGGGAGGGGAGAGAAGGAGGCTTCATTTAACAGCCGTCTGTCACCAGCAGCACAGAGACCACCTGAACAACAAGCAGAGGCTGCAAACCATCTAGACTGCAGTGAGACATAAGGGGATTGCTAACAAAGGCAGGAAAAGGAGCGTCCTTGAACTGAACAGAAGGAAAAATGAATATAAACGTGGTTGAACACTGAGGTATTCAGAGCACATCCATTAACAGAGCTGCAATTCTTATTTCCAAGAAGTACCTTTTTTGTAACTAAAAATATTGCAAAGGTGCAGCTGACATTAGGAAAAGTTAAGAGAATCTCATGAAATATTAGGCACTTCCAAAAAGTATGACCAAGTTATTTTGAGCCATATATATAAGGCCCTGGACCACTTTTCCCATCACTTTCAGCGTTCTTCATATTCTCACAGCTCTGCTCCAGTGACTTTAGACAGAACTTAGCTACCATTCTTAAAAATAAACTTGTAACTTACTCAGCATTCGGTCAAATCCAGTTCTACAAGGTTACACCAGAACATTCTGAAGAGCATTTTCTGCTCTTCACTATATTTTAAGTCTACCAGAAATCCCTGAAGGACAAAACACAAGTAAATATAGTGGCCCTACAGTTTATAACCACATTCAAAGTCAAAGTTCATCCAGAACTGACAGGAGTGACCAGTGCACCAACAGTTGGAATGATCATCACATACCTCCCAACCAGCTTGAACCAGTGAAAGCGATCATAAAAGGGGTCACTGCCTGTCATTGTGCTTTCACTCTCATCCTGGGTGTTAGATGCCATTTCCCCAGCTCTGTCATACATCTCACGCATCAGGTCCAACCTCTGCCTGTACAGAAGAAAGTAGGATTAAAAAAAAAGTTTAGAACAGCAAATAAAAAAGCAGAGAACACGGAGCACACTGGCTTCACCTACACCAGGTTCCACTTAGTACAGTACCAAACTCAGTGGTACAGACTCATCTGTTCCTTCTCCCTCTCTGGCATGTTAAGGATTCTGGGAAAAAACCTGCAGGTTGAGCCCACAAACCACAGGGCCAGGTCACTGCTCTACACACATCACCAGTTTCAAAAATTGAATGTGGAGGTGAGGTAAAACACTGAAGAACAAACACACTTGTTTAAAGAATCTAGAAAGCTAGTATTGAAAACAGCTGTTTGGAAAGTTGGCATTTGGGAGGACAGAGAAAAAAATAAGTACAATAGAATGAACAGCAAAGGATGAAATTTCTCAGTGAAGCTCCTTGGATATAAGAAGTTTGTCCTCCAGTAACATTTACATACTTGAGTTTTTCTAAGGACCAGTAATGAGTTGCTCCATTCTTCAGATCCTGGACTTCCACAGCTACCACGGTACGGGGGAAAGGCCTATTGTCCCGCATCTTCTCCAGCTCAGTGGGCAAAAGCTCTGGTGGCAGTGGGGAGTAGAGGGTGTCTGTCAGCAGGACAAACTGAAACTGCACCTGAATGGAAAAAAAAAAAAAAATTACTTTAGTTCTGACAAGTCAGAGACCAGCAGCACAATGGGGACAGAGACCCAATTAACAGCAAAAGAGGAAACGAGTTTTATTTTCACCTCAGTGAAGAGATTGAGGTTTTTAACATCATTTATTTAATGTCTCAAAATGGCATAAAACATTTTTTTAGCTGAGCACACGTATCTTGCCTTTATTAGCACATCTAGCAGAGATCTGGAAAACTACAGACATAGCACATCCTGCAGCACCCACTTTTTGCCAAGATGAACGACCACATGAAGTTAAAAGGAAAAAGAAAAAGACAGGGCCCCAGGGAGATATGCATATACATCTGTTTATGATACTGACAGGAACAACAGATGGGAAATGAGGAAGAGGAGACTGTATCAACTAGATTTGCAAAGGCTCTTCATTCAGCCAGAAGTCTGAATCAGACTAACAATTTTCTGAACCCTTTTAGAGCCTAAAGTAATAAGGAAAAGACATACAACAAAATATAAAATTCAAAAAGATAGCCTGCATGCTCTACCTTTTTCTTTAACTCTACACTGATTGCATTGGCTTCTTTCAGATATACTGCATTTCCCCAGAGCTGGTCCCTCAGTGAAGTGAACTGGTGAAATTTCCACTTCCTGAAAGCCCATTGTGCCAGTTCATACTCATGTCGCGTCCAGGGCACTAGAAAGGACAAAGAAACAGAAATAAAACACTGTGGTTTCATCTCTAAACCGTCACATGCAGTATCTAATACCAGAGCTGACTATGCTACCAAGTTCTCAACACCTTTTCAGGACAAGAACAGGAAACAAAATCCTGCATTTTTATTATTCAGAGGAGAAATTGGATTCAAATTTCCCCACTGCTAGCACTGCAATGCTAATAATTGAATAAGGAGATTTGGAACAGAGAACACAAATTCTACTCCTATTATTTTAAATTAGTTAACAATTATTAAAGTTAAAAGCTGAAATAGTGGAAGGAAAGCAAGAATCATGGGAATAATAAACTCT
>NW_009954555.1:1828613-1846549 GCF_000747805.2 Chaetura pelagica
AAATAGGGAAAAGTACAGAAATAAATGTAAAAGGGGACAATTATTCACCTTCATTTTCTCAAACAGAAGGATTAACAGAACCACTGATTTGCCTTTTGATACAAGAAAATTTCACTTCAGATTTTATTAAAAAAAAGACATTTTGCTTTCAATAGGATTTTCCTGTTGGAATTAAGTATCATTCTCTCATGTGTGTATTAAATATATCAGAAGATAAAAAAAATACCATTGCCCTTTTAAGAAAAGTCTGTGCAGAGGTTTCCTCACAGGGAGCACTTCAACAACACCTTCTGGTGTAAGAGCATTTTCTTCCTGTTCAGCACAGTTGTGCCTTGAAATAAATGCTCCTAAGACCTAATGACCTATTTATTATTTGCTGGTAAAACAAATACAAATCCAGTATATGTAGAATAGACAGTCACTGTGTTCCTTTGCTCCTCTGGTCTCTGAGCCTACCTCACTCCTGTATCTTTATTTTTTGAAGCTAATGCTTTGGCATATATTACACAAATTAAACTGACTTCTCAAGATTTTGATACAAGGGTTGCAACAACAATTCACTAATAGTACTAGAGTTCTTAAGGTGGATTCTTGAAGCCACTTATCTTGCATTCCAACCTTCTCCCTTCCACAGCCCCAAATCCTAGAACTCCTCTCCAAGGCACTGTTTGCAAAATTGCATTCTCAAGCCTAAAAGCTACACAAGGGAAGCTTTGCACTTTCCTCCCATTCTGTTCAACCACCCCACCTGAACAGCTACAATAATTTGTTCTTGTACAGTGCGTACAGAACTTAACACTGTCACAATGTGATTGTATCAAATTTAACACCAGTCAGAAAGACCTTCAGATGGTATTTGGAAAGGAAAAAAATCTGAAGTATGTTCCTTTTAAGTTTGTAAGTAAGATTTCCTGGAGGTAGCATTAAAAACCAATAGCTGTGGTCTTGGAACAACTACCTCAAAGTGCAGAATTTTCAGTACCATGAATTCAATACCCATGATCTTTAGAGAGAGAAAACTGAATTATTAAAGATACATGCTCTTTGTACAAGGACTGAGTGTTAATTTTCTAATTTCCTCTTAAATTTTTATTTAGCTAAAATGTCACTTGTTCATTAGTATTTGCTCCACTCAAAGATGGCTACGTATTTACATTTTAAGTAAGCCTTAGCAGCTAAAGAACTACAGGCAAAACAAACATATATCCTTTCTTTTGAATATTCCTTCTGAAATTCTCAATGATTCACCAAAAACCTATTTTAGACTCAATGAGATAGTTTCACACTTATCAACAGTTCTGAAATACCCAGTATCCTCTTCAAAATTTGTAAACATTAAGGCATTCTCTGTGATCTTCTCCCCTCCATACACATAGATATTGCTATTACATTTGAAGGGAGAACAATTTCTTTCCCTGTAGTCTGAGGTAGATAATGTGAGGGTGTAATTTTGAGCAGCTATATTGTAGAAATGAAAAGCTCTTCAAATAGGTTCAAGTAAAATCTTTGATCAGATTATTTTGGAGAAACTGAAAACCTGCAGAGGGAATGGTCAAAAATCAGGAGCATTCATTCCACTGTGAAAATTCTCATTACAGCATGAAACACCCAGGCACATAAGGTTCATTGAAACACCTGCTTCCTGTCTTCTCTATTTCCAACCTTGAGAGCTAGGTAAACATATCTTGGCTACATTTACTTACATATAGAAATAAATGCTTCATATCAGCAGACATTTTACATGTAAAACTAAGTAAAAGAATTGGAGTTTATTTTCCCATGCTGACAAAAAGAGAAACACATGGTTTCCTTGAGCAGAAAAACAGGCCTAACACTGCCTCCCACGGCACCTGGTACTATGCTAGTATTTTAAAATAACTGGCACTGAGCAATAGATGAAGGATGAATTTCAGGTTGGTTCACACAGAAGGTGCAGTGACTGCACTGTAAACGGGGCTGGTTCGCTCTGCTGAGATTGGTCAGTTCTCCAGGTGAACATTTCCAGATGTGAGAAGTGATAATACACACATAATTGTTACTATCAACGTAACGGTGCCTCAACTGCTAGAAAAGAAAAAACCTGCATTTTGAAGCTGCCCTGAAGGTCCATGTCCTAGACTCCCTGGAACCCAATGCATATTGTTGTCCAGCTTCAGACTAGTTGGAATCATTAGATCCATAAATAGGGAGAAACAATGCAAAGTTTCTTTTGCCTGGGGGCATGGAAATATCTAAAGCCACAAAAATCAAAGGTTTTCTTAAGATTCTTTGGATCTACATGATGTCTGCAAAGGTACTGTAGTGTATGTGGTTCCCTCCTGTATTTGAGATACACAAAAGTTAGCTTCCTTTCTCTTCAATGAGCAAACAAATGGAGAGGAGCCAGCTCTGTATCTTCTTCCAGAATTTAGATAAACAACACACAAGATGGTACAATATGCCTTGTATTCTCTTGCACTATAAAAAGCTTTTTTTTTTCCCTGTGACAGCAGACACTAACCTGCATAGGCTGCTTGTCACATAACAGCAGGAAAACCTGGGTGGATTACAAGAATCAGACTGAGGAACAATTAAAGGAACCTTTTTAACTCTGCTAGAACAATACCAACCCCAAGACAAAAAAAAAAATAAAGTCAGGACAAGCCTGCAATCAAGTTTCATTTCCATTTCACTGAGACAAGTCTGACACTTACAAGAGTATTTCATCGTTTATTGAAAGAGCACATGTTACAATACAAACCAGTTCTGCTTCTCACAAGGCAGATGCTTGCTCTTAAGACAATCCAAAACTTGTTTTTTTCTTAAACAATGGACAGATCTGAAAATCCCATTTAATTCAAAGGCAGCTCACTGCTTTGTTTACAGTACAAATAGGCACACAGCATAGATTTCTCATGTTGCAGCTCCTGAAGTGGTTCAATGGGAAGTATCCAAGTCAAATTTCAACATTTAAAGGATAAAGAATACATTTCAACATATAAAGGATAAAGGACAGACAGTGAGGGGGATACTGAAACTATGCTGAATGTACTGATAAAAATAGCATCCTCTAATTTGACAGATCCCTAAGTTCAGATTGATTGAGAGTGGATGTTGAAGTCAATCAGAGGAGTGTTAGTGTCATGCATTTCCCGCCCCCCCCATCCCCCCAAATCCACACGTCCCTAGTGAGAACTAAAGGATATTTAAGAAATCTTCACTAAGGTACAGGTGGATACAAGCCAGCTGACAAAGCACCCAGCACATCAGCACTTAGAAATGGCAATTAAGCTTACTGAGCCAGCATTCCTATCATGAATGCCACATTTCCATTAACCTGAAAGCCTTTTCCCACAGTCTTCTGTGGAAGCAGCTGAGTTACTGCTCCTTAGCTCCACTGATACAGAATTTGGAGTGAGAAGTGTGCGTTTCTGAAAGCTGCAAGGAGATCCACAGGTTCTCACATTGCTTCCTTTGTCAGATGAGACACGACACTGTAAATTGCATTCAGTTCTGAAGTGGGTCATTATTTTTATAGGATTTTTCAAAAATTATTTTTCAAGTTTCATTTCTGTAATATCCTCCTAAAAGCCAGGAAAAAAGCTGCTTCCTCTGAGCAGACTGGACTCCATTCTGACATTGACTATCCTTTTTCTTCTTTGTCAAATCATAAAACAGCAGAATAAGCAGGGTTGTTTTTCTAGCGCTGAACTAAACCAGTGGGGCAAGACAGACTGGTGGTAACCTATTGTTCCTCATCACCACCACCACCCAGGCATTTACAGGTATTTGCTCTCTGATTTTTAAGCTGAAATAAGTTGGCAAAAAACTTTTTAGTGTCTAGCATTAAAATATCAAGTAGCAGGGGTTTTTAATCTCATGTCAGTACATATAGTTGCACGGACTTAAAAATTCCTCCATGTTCAATCACGTGGTGATTTCACACAGGCAGCCACAGTCCTCAACAAAAATGGGGCACAAAATAAACAGGTTTGGTCTTCTCTCCCAACCTATCCCAAACTAACTCCATCTGGCTCACAAATCCCTACAGAATTGAGAGGATTTTCCCAAACACACACTTTTAAGAGAGTCCAAACGTTCTTGAGGATGTGGAAGAACTCGTTACTCTTGATATGCACAACAACAAAGTGCAATGTACTACTAAAACAGGATTCTAAAATAAAGGCAACAGCAAAATATTATTTGCAGCCCAAAACTCATTTTGCAATTCTGACTCAAGCTCAAAGAAAGTTTTGCTCATCTACAAGGCTTCTTTTCTTTTAGAATCAAGACCTTTTGGACATGATGCTTTATTTCCTTTGTTCAAGTGTGTGCAGAGGAAGTAGGACAGGAAACAAAAATAAGATGGAAAGTAAGCTTGAGGCACTTCCTACTCATCTACAGCTCTGCTGAAACATGCAGAAGTTAACAATTACCAGCAGGGCTGATATTTTATAAAAAATAAGCAACCTTAGGTAAATTAAAGATATTTGTGCAAAACAGCACAAACCGTTTAACTATATGGATACACCACAAAGTGGACCTATCTTACCAAATGTGGTACAGTAGCCAATTCTGGTTTTCAAGTTGCATTCAAGTTAAATTTTAAAGTAAAATAAGTCCTCAAAGCTTTAGATTGGCTTACACTTAAATACGCCAATTTTTAGAAGTCCAGTTTGGTTTTGCACATACAACTAAAATCGGGACTCTCCAATTGAAATAATACTCCAAGGTCCTAAAGCCTATTCCTGAATCATTAGTTTTTCTGTTATTTGTTTTAAACAATCTGAAGCAGAGATTGCAAGCATTTGTTTTTATAGTAAATCACCTGCAAGTACAGATCTCTTCAGATCAAAAGAGATATTAAACATTTTAGCTTGCATTTTGAGTGTGGCGAGAAGGAAAAGGAATCTTATTTTCTCCTTCAAGTGACCTTTTCCTATATTACACAAGTCTTGAATCAGGCCTTCAATCCAAGACCAGAGGCACTAACATGAGGTATCACATTAAGATGAAACAGTTCCATTCTCCTGTGTTTGAGAATTCAGCCAATTCGAAGTAGTAATCTATAAGTCTTCACAAAAGAAAAAAAAGCAAAAGCTATTTCAAGAACATCTCCCAGACTCATGGCCAAGAAAGCTGAAAACATAAAAAGAATTAGCTTTTCCAGGCTTCTTCCTGCACCAGAGTGTTGAAAAATCCTAGTTCCTTTCCACAATCTCTGTATAAAAACTATTATATTTAGAGATACACTGGGAATTAGAAAAAGCTTATTCCAAAAGTATTGCTTCATCAATATATATATATTCTGATATAAAATTCCATTCAGCCAGGTTTAACTGTCACAGCAATTTCATACCAATAATTATGAACTTAAGCAGAAGGAGAGAAGACATTCCTACTGAGGGAGTAGGACTGTTGTGACCTAGTAGCGCTTCTTAATTTCTTGATTAAAAAAAGCCACATATCTTGTCAGCCAACAACTTTTGGTTTATAGATTATTATTATCATTATTAAAGAATTTTAGTTAAAAGCAGAAAATATTGTTCTGAAGAGCCAGATCAATTTAAAAAAAGATGGTCAGTTTCCTTATTGCTAAGAAAAGGTCACAAGAAACATTCAATGCTATAAACTAAATTCCTCTTTTGATTGTCTACATAAAACACAGGAGGAAGTAGCACTTTGTAAGTTTCAGACAATATTTTCAGCATTAGAAAAATACTCCAAGACACACACCAAAAAAAAAACAAAAAAAAAACAAAACACCTGGTAAATGAGCTAGCAGGGGGGTTCTCCCCTCTGCGTCCCTCCCTCCAAGTCTCCTACTCTACAAATAAAGTTCTTACAATTTTTTTCAGAATGTTCTTCCAATCAACATTGTTAAAACTTCAAAAGTCACATGCAAACTGAGCGGGCTGAAGGGCCGGTACCTTGTCTGTGTGTGTCCAACTACTCAAATTCTACCTGGCCAAACAAAACCCAAATACATCAGCAAACTCTGGCTGGTTCTTAATAATAAGCCAGATTTGCCCCCACTTCCCTCCTCCCCCAGACTACTCTTGGCCAACTAATCATACTGTAGTTTCTCTGCCCGCTTTGAGGTTGGGTGCTGAGAACTGGCGCCTCATCCGCGGGGGCGTCACAAACTGGTTATAGTGGTTGAGCCGGTCAGTCTGTTTGGGGTGGGCGTTGGCTGCAGCGCCCTCCGCACCCCCTGCCTGGCTGTGGTTGCAGTAGGGCTGTCGGTGCTGGTGGATGTGGCGTTTTTGCTGGAAAGTCTGCAGGTCTGGGTTCTGCTGCCCGCTGTAGGAGTGCAAGGATTCCGAGGAGCCCGAGGCCTGGCGCCGCAGGCCTTTCTGAGAGCCGCTATTGAGGGAGTTGCTTCTCCAGCGCAGCTGAGGCGACGGCTGCTGCTGATTGCTGGGCTGGGGCTGGGTGTTCAACTGCTGCCTGTTAATTTGGATATTATCTTGACCCCTCTGGGGGCCATAGAGATTCCACAGCTGCTGAGGGTCTTTAGAAGCAGCTCTGCTTTCTTTCTCTTTGTTTTCATCTTTGTTCTTATCGTCTTCTTTTGGAATTCTAACCTCTATCACTTCATCCTCTGTGATAATTATATGGGTGCCTGGACTCCACGAGTTCCTGTGTTTGGGATTGCTTTTGAAAGGGAAGCGGGGCTTGCGATTTTCAGGTGGGATAAATCTGTGGGGCATGTTTTGCCGACGAAGCTGTTTCGCTATTTCCTGCTGCTGCAGGTTTTTAAATCGAATCTGTTCTTGCCTCATCCAACGTAATCGCCCACGTCTGAAAGCTGGATCACCTGCCATTAACTGAGAAACACGCTCCTCTTTAGCAAGATCATCATTCTCGCTTCTTTTTAAGTCATCTGTGGGCTTCTTATCCACATCCAGCCCAGTGGCAGAGTTTGGAGACTTAGCATTAGCTCCAGTTGACTGGGCTTTCTCTGGAGACCCTATCAGAGGTAAAACCTTCTCCATTTTTAACATCTTATTTCTAAGAACCTTTATCTCTTCATCCTTCATGTTGTTCTGCTTCTTCACTTCTTGCAAAATATCTTCCAATTTGTCTATATGCACCTTAAGGTCATCCACGTCAGTTATTCCTTTACCATTGGCCATAACATCTTCAATTTTCTCATCTCCAACTCCTACTGTATCCCAGACATCCCGAGCAACAGCTCGCCACGATTCACGCTCATTGGGATCTTTTTTCCCATACATGGCACAAAGCTCTTTCATTTTAACAATGGCCAAAGCCTCAATCTCCTGCCTAGTGTGCCTGAAGTCATTGAGTGCTACCTCATAGCATATCTCTTTCACAGCCTGAATCTTTAGGTCTGAGATGGTAACCCATTTGGAGTCTTTGCTAAGGCGTCGACGTTGGGGTATCTGGTACATTTTAATAGGCTCTCGTTTCTTCCCACTGCTGGGGAGGCCACACTTTTTTACAATGGTTTGGAGCTTGCTGGGGGGAAGCTTCTCTCTCAGGGAAGTGATCAGTCTCCAACTCTCCTCACACGATCTCTTGTCCGAATCATCCCCACTATCAGAGTCTGCATCCTTTGGAAAAACAAAAATCAAGAAGTGGCCCCAAAATAACCAAAATTAAAATTGTAAGAAAATGGAAAAGCTAAACAAGAAGTAGCAGGCAAAGAAAACTAAATCAAAAATCAAAACAGAACAAGTGATAAGAAGTCCCTGACAACTGAGGGTTAGGACATTCAAATGTATCTTCCAGAGTCATGAACTGTCAAAATTGGAGCTCTTCACTAATAAAAGATTTACATTGTATTTTAAATCCTGTAATTTCAAAAGAGCAGATAACCTAAACTCCTCCCTCCCAATCCTTTCCAAGATCTTTAAACAGATCAACTAAAACCAAGTTCCTGATTTAAAAAAAATTAAAATCCAAGTGTAAACTGCACTTCACACATGCTACAGACATGCAAATTCCCGCCACACACATTTGCCTTGGTGACTGCTGTTGCTTCTTTCAGCAAATCCTCCCCAGGTAGGCGAACACAACAGCCATCATAGAAGATGTCAAGAGCAGCCAGAGTAAGTTGGGTTAACACTGGTTAGTAACGTTGCACGTAGTTGCAGGGATGCTCAAGTTTAGAATCCAATTCACTACAACAGCAGCCAGAGAAGTGTTAGACGATAAGAAAAAATGAAACAGAAGCAGCTGAAAGGTTCAATGTTAAAAGGACTGTAAGTGCCACTATGACAGGTGAAGACAGTGGTTCATACTCCAAGACTTGCTACAAGCTAAAAGGATATCCAGAACCAGAGTTTCAGGTGGGTTGTAGTTTGGGTTTATTTCCCCATTTGTCACTTTGTTGCTTAGTTGAAAGAAAAAAATCATTAATGGTCTTGTTTGTCCGAAGAGCGAGTTTCAGAAGAATGTAGCAGTAATGATTTTATTTTAATTGTTTTAATACGAATTCTCTATTTGATATCCTTGATTTGTCCTCTTCTCAAACCCTAGAGCTTCCACACACTTGCTAAAGAATTCTTTTGAGTGTTTTGCTTCTTTATTACAGGTTTTCCACCTTTTGCTAAATGAATTTTAATGAGCAGTGCTTCAGATTTCCATATGCTAGGAATGTCTGTTCAGGTATACTGCCACCAGAAGGTAAGGATACCCATTATTGCTTACTGCAACCAGGAATTAAAGTCAGCCTACTTTTCTTTAAAGTATTATTAATTTAAGACATCTCTTCAACAAAAAGTCCTACATCTTACTGTCACCCAAACATCAGCAACACACAGCAATTGGTCTCTAACAAACCTCTATCTACAGTCTTTGTTTTCCATATAGAGAACTATACTACATGAGAAATCAAGAACAGTAACAGCCAGTGTTTCTTAAACCAAAGGAAACTCAGGTTATAGACTCAGAACCACAGGTTCCTAGACTTAAGGCTTTGGGTAGAAGACCACAAAGAATTGGGAATACAACATAATTTGTTTTAGAAACGATAGGAGTAAAAGAAATACTGTTCTGCCCCGTGGTCAACAAGCTCCATAGCCCAAGATTCACATCATTGAGCTTCTTGTGACCTTATGTATTTTTAAATACTGAAGGATAGAACTGGAGAACCGACTTCTCCTAGTTTAGGCCAAAATACAAGCTAAGCAGTGGTTTAGAAGAAGAACAAACTCTTTGTGAGTTCACAGCTGACAAAATTTGTGGCCTAAGGAAACAAGCTGACAACCTGCATATTGCAGTGGAAGCAAAAGATGCCCTAGAGGTCGACACTGTACAATCTACACATTGGTCCAGAATGGCAATACATGAACTACTCAAAGTCACAAGTTCCAGAGGATTATTCTTTTGGATTACAAAACAACCATATTACTACCCACAGGTAAAGCATGTCTTGCCTATGGAAAGCTGATGAAGAGACACTATATGGTCACTGCCCTTTGTGCACTGAGGCATTAAGCAGGCCAGTCACTATAGGTGTATCCCCACATGCTAATATCAAGTAGTCACTGCAAAGGAATTAGGACCAAGAAAACCAGGCAGATCATTTTAGCTCTGTTAAACAAATTTTCATAATCAATCTGTAAAATGCAGAATGATTACTTCTATTCCCTAATAACACTAACAAGGCAAATTTATATTGGTTGTGAATCTGGGGAGACAAGCGCTATTACATTTTTGGATAGCACATCTAACAAATAAATACCCAGATTGGTTGGAATCTCAGCACAAAAATAAGCCATTCTGTTAAACAGATCAGCCATCTTTTTATATCCAAGATCATACTCCAATTTAGAAGAATATTTATATTTCAATATCATTCTTACACAGCAGTAAGTTAGGGAACCTGATATCGCAGCAATGTAAATGCTTTTAAGGTGCAGAGGCTAAATGCATTCCTAAATTTCCAATCATTATTCAGATAATGTCATATGAATGCACTAATCCTGTCCATTCCAGACTGCATCCAGTGACACAGAAGTGATGAGATGTGTCAAGAAGTTTTGCTGTCACCTGAAATATTCTCATTAAACATGGCAAAAAGCAGGATACTGCTTAACAGACCAATGATCTCATGATACCACCAGCTAGGAAAGGTGTCCTTCAGGAATTACACTGGTAATGCATGTAGGACAGTCTTCCACCTTTGCCTACTAATTGAAATCAGCAAGAACAGAAAAAGCTTGAAGAACTCAGCAACCTTTTTACAGCATTAGACAACACCCTGTCTCAAGAACCTTCCCTTAGTCTTAAGCATACAGGGAAACTAATTCCCTTCACAACACTTACTATAAATGCAGCCTCCTTTGAACCAGCTCCCCAGACAGCCACTTCTCACAATTCCCTTGAATTCATACAATAGCTCAGCTTATGCCTGTCAGCTAAATTTAAGGGAGGGAATCCCATTGCTTACATTTCCTTTGACAAACAGCCAAAACTCACTCAACACTCAACCTGTTTTTCTGTGCACATTGAGCTGATTTTTGCCTTATCACTTCCAGCTACACGGATTTTAACTATAACAATTGCAGAGATGAAAGATGACATTAGTCACATCTTGTCACATCCTAACTTCCTTTCTGAACTAAGTCTTGCTTTTGGTCAAAGTCTGCAACAACTCCTCTCTATCCAAGAAATCAATCCCTTGTGATGAAATAACCAGAGATGCAGAAGTCTATGTATTTAAAATAAATTTGTAAAGAATATGTAGGTTCTACCTACAGAAGCCACAGTACTTTGCTCCATTCTGCTTTTGGGAGAACGGGAAGATCTTTGCAGTTTAAAACCCAGCATAAATTTAACCCACAGTTTTCAGTGGTCTCAAACTAAAACTATAAACAAATGAATCAGGATTTTGAAGTTTTTATTACAATTCAGGCACAACTACATTTGCATTCTGGCTAAAAGACAATCCAATATAATTACAGTAACATCAGGAGACTCAGGTTTCTGAAGGAAATCTAGTTTTTATTTCTGGACTTTGTCTTTTTCTTAAAACTCACAGGGTGCTTGAAGACTGCATGCATTTCTCTTAGAAAATGCACTTCAGAAGACATCTGATGTGAGAAGACTGAAGTCTTCCTCTATCACACTTATCAGACTTCCTATTTATGAAACAGGTGGAATTGTGGAACTCCCATTGTTCTGAATGAGTTAACATGCTCTTTACACTCTGCTCCCTGCTCATAACCCCACCAACATGTGCACCATTAAGACCCTTACAAGGAACTCCATGCAGGGGGAGGGAGAAGGGTTAAAACATGCACAATGCAGCAACATTTTCAGACATCATTCAAAAAAATAAACCTAGTGTATCAATGTTCTAGAAATCTCTTTGGCAGCACAAAATTAGTATGTTCTGGTGATCAAAGACAAAAATAAAGGCTAACATCCCAAGAAGTAGATGTTTAGACTACTGAAAAGGAACTTCAAAAAACACAGAGCATAAAAATGCCCTTCCTTCAGGTTAAGTTGCAAGAAATTCAACCTGTCCCAACAAGAACTGATTAAAGCCACTTCATTTTCCAATCTCTGAATTAACATGAAGGAGCTTACTCACACTGGTAATAATTCACTGTGGACATAAAGTATTTGAAAGGAAGGGGAGAACTGCATTGTGCAGACAACCCAAGCAGGTTTCCTAAACTTTCAGATAAGCAAGGACAGGAATTACTGTTTGCCAAAGGTATAGTTAATCTGAAGAAAGGACACATACCAGCCTTTGCTGCTCCAACAACAGATCAGCTTCCTCCTTCTCCTTCTTATACAAGATCTCCATTTCTTGTAATCTGAAGGTGAACAAAAGAACAGAAGTAGCCAAAGAGGTCAGTGTATTCATTTTGGTATTCTGCCACATGCACAGCCCACTGAACTACAGTGAAGAGAGCAAAAGTCATTAAATTTAAAAGTAGCTATTATTTGTCTATAATAGTACTTAACAAGTGAAACTTCTGAGGTGCAGTTCATGCCCTTCACCAAAGAGCTGTAGGGTTATGACAGGTGCTTACCTGGGATTTTTAAAAGAGGTAGGTAGAGCAGGTAAACACCTTAGTAAAACAATGAGGAACCTTTCTGAGCTTTCACAATAGGTAGCAGAGATGCTGTGTGGCGAAACCTAACTTTAAGTTTTGCACAGACACCACCCAAGTAACCTACAGCTGACTCCTCCTTGCTTCAGGTAGAATTTGAGTTATTTTGTTACCTTTTTTCCATCTCCTGCTTCATGTCAATGCCCTGCTTTTCCAGAAGCTCTCTCTGAGCAAATGTCCAGTCAACTGGCTCAGAGGGAGTCTCAGCTGATGGTGTTTTCTCTCTTTCTGCTCGTGCTTGCTCTGGATGGTTGAATCTGAAGACATGATTTTTACCCATAATGATACGATTTCCTAAAAACAGGAACAGAAATTAACTCTTTCAGGCAAGGATTCCAAAATCATTGAAAGAAATCACTGAATGATTCATCCCATTTATCCTGTTAGGTCACAGAGCAAGAAAAGATTACCCTGCAAGGATTTATGTATACATTCAAGTTATCTAAGTGATAAGAAAAAATGAAGAATGCTTAGTTTGAACAGAAGCAGTGCTCACAGAGGGGAACATCACTCTCAGGAGGCCAATCTAATATCCCAGCAGAGTTTATAAAAAATTAAAGGATAAGCTTGGAGATTGGCAGCAAATAAAACACATCACTACATCCCATTCTTCTGTGCCAGTGACAGAACCTAAACATGGGCAAGAGTCACTTCAGCAGAATTTTCAGCATGGAAAAGCCAAACTTTAAACACTGGAATGCATGATGCTTACTTCTCTTTAAAATGTGGTTTACACATATTGATTTTATCAGAGTCCAAATCAATAGGATTTATGGAAGGATTTTATAACTTTTTTACACTAATGTTAAAAGATCTGAAAAAATAGAATATTTAAATCTTCTGGCTAACTCTTAAGAGATATCAGATGTTCACAAAGCCTGAGACGTGTAATATGACAGACAGTAAAATGCCCCTGCTATTCCAGAAATATTAACATAGTTAAAATTTTAGAAAGGCATTCTAGTAAATAAACAAAGTAACCAAAGTTGTCCTTATCAATATATAATTGAAATACAGGCGCTTAAAGATGTCAGATACCTGTCTATGCTCTTCTAGTAACTCAGTTATCTATATGTAGAATAAAAGGAAAAGTATCTACTTTTTAAAACAATTACTTAAATGATAACATCACGGTATTCAGGATGACTCTCATGCAGGCATGGAACAGCAACAACTCTTGCTCAAGTCAGTACACTTGGTTTCATGGACACACCCACTTAAAATTTTATGCAAATAATTCAGAGATGTTTGGGGTTTTTTGGTTGGTTGTTTTTTCGTTGTTTTTACCAGTAGAAAAATGAGGGAGGGACAAAGAAAACATCATAGCATGAAGGAGATAGGTTAAGACCCATAATTTATGGATGTCACTCCCTCCTTTCTAATTCACCCACATACCTTTCTAAAGGAATGTAGGAGACTGAGTGGGAAATGTAATGAGAGCAAACAAAAGCTGTTGTGCTCCTGCAGAGGCTCATATCTTAGCTCTGCCAAGGAACTGGGAATTTTCCATCAGCAACTGGCAGTCTGCTCTGTCTCACTGAGACTGCCAAGGGCAATAGGCTTGGGCAAAAACGTGTTTGAATAATATCAGAGTAAGCAGAAGGACAAGCAGGATGCTGTGTGGCAGTGAACACTGAAGTTCACTTACAACTAGTGCAGCAAAGAATGGAAGAAAACAAACTGCTGCCAAAAGAATGGACCCAACCTCTCCTTAAAAGCTAACACTCCAAAACATTAACACTCCTGTCTTTGAACAGCACCCAGCTTTCTCTCCCTGTGATGCAAATGTCACATATGGGTAATTCTTAACTAAGAGTCTACAAAAACATCTATGTTAATATTTCTTACCTGAGCGCAGCTGTACAGGCTGCACAACTCTCTTGCCATTAACATAAGTTTCTGATCGTTCACAAGGCTCCAAAGTAACAATAACTAGAAAGGAAACAATTGATGAGTGAGATTTTAGAGAGCACTGCACAGCAACACAAGTGAGCAAACCCTAGAGGCCTCTAATTTTCTGCCTATCTTCTTACTAACATCCAAAAAAAGATACAACTGAAGCACTCCTTGATACCCTGCTCTTTAAAATAGAAATAAAGCCCCATGAGAAAATCAATGCTTCTGACATCTCCACATTGCAGTTGGAAATGATGATTTTTTTCTGTTTGAATCTGCATGTTTATAGTTAAACAAGATCAAAATCTAACTGCAGCCTGCAATCTGAAGCTATTATCACTGAAACAAATTTTATTTTCTCCCCCTAAGACTCAAGAAAACAGCAACTCAAAGCTGTTTCCTTGAAGTAAAAGAACCTTTCCAATACCAGCATCCCTTGGTTAACTATCAACTGAGGAGTGAAAGATGCACCAACACTTTGCTAGAAGTAATTTTTTTTACCTTCACCATTGTTGTTCCTCTCACTTCTGAAGATACAGTGTTCTTCTTTGATGTGAGCCCCACTCAATACAATGTCTTGCCTTCGCTCAGCATCAGCTTGGCCAACCCTGGGTCCAACAGAAGATATTTCAAGAGTACATCAGACACTTGCTACAATTCTGTGCACAACAATACATCCCAGGAATATCCAGGAAAAAAGTCTAAACTATTAAGACTATCCTTCAAGTTTAAAGGTTAGAACTGCTGCTTATCTCTCTGTTGCAGATAACTCACCAGATTTACCAGGAATTGGAGGATAACAGCTTGACAAAAGAGAAGTTTTCTCTCAAAACACAGAACTGAAATGTTAAAGACCTCTGGTTTCTTTCCCTCTTGTGTACTCTTCTTCTCCCTCCAGCAAAACTTCTTTATGAACTTCTTGCTGTACTTACTACTCTACATACTTCTGATGTCAGCTAGCTAGGCTCAAAAACTTATAATGATAAAGCTCCAAACTATTCTCTTCATTCTATGTTGAATTCTGTACAGGTTTGATGCTCTTTTCGGTAGGTCCAATGCATATTAAAGTAGTACCATATAACTGCACCTGTTTGTGTACTCTCCTTCATTTGCTCCTCAGAAATATACAAACTAAGCAACCAAACATGGTTCCACAGATAACAAAACCCAACTCTCTTCTTCCAGATGTCTAGACAACAAGTTTTGGAATAAAATCTGTTTTCAATTCCAAAAATGGCAATTAAAATTAATCTCATACATGTGAATGCAGAATACATACATTGTGCCAGGTATGGATAACAGTTTATTTCAACAATAAAGTGAATCCATACTCTGGTTGCTTTTATCAATTACTATGGTTTCTAACCCTCCACCCATCAAAATACCAAAGGTGTTTTCAGGGAATTCTATTACTTTAGTCTTCCTGTATCTTAAAAGGGATATAATGTTTTCTTTTACTACCCAGGTGTAGTAACAAACTTCTTACAAAGCTGAGTGACTGCACACATTACTTCTAAAGCACAAAATCAACTTTAATAAAAAATACATTTCTGTACTTTTTTCCACCTACAGCAATCTCATGCTTTATTTGTACCTGCAACTTGAATAGCTTCAAGGCACAATTGTTATTTAAACTCACGGCGTCTCCAGCTTGGGGATTTAAGCAAGCAGACTTCAGAGCATATTAGCACCAAACCTCACCTAGTAATACCATCTTTGATGTAGTAAAGCAGACATTCAGACATGAGTGGATCTTCATTAAGGTTTACAAGATGAGGAGTCTGAAAGGGAAAAAAAAAAGGAAAAGTTAATTAAGAACTGTGGACCTACTTTTAGGTTTCTTCCCACAGCTGTGGAGGATGTATCTGAAAGCAGCAGTTTTGCTGAGTGTATCAAGGTTCTTCCATAGTGCATTTTTTAAAATACAACCTCTTGCAGTACTGAAAAGCATCACACAGAAGCAGCAGAAATACAGCTCAGACTGCTTATTTATCTGAAATATCAATAAAGAGAGGGAATCAAGGCTTCTGCTGGAAAAAAAGAAATTCCTTGTGGTGTCTTTGAGAACTTATAAAAGGAAACTCCAACAGCTGAAAAGGTTACTGCAGTGAAATTTTGAAACTGATGTGGAATCAACTTTGGCTTTTCTTGGGCAGTACAGGTCAGGTGATCATCTGGCAAAGTCTGTTAACTTGAGAAGAAAAATCTAAAACTATCAACATTCTCTGATATGAACAGCTAAAAACTCTTAATCTAAATTCTGCTAAATTTAAATCCACTACAGTTACTAAACCAACCTTCTTTGGTGAAAAAACCCCATTGGAATCAGCAAACAAGTCACAAGGCCTTGGTGTGAAAATCTAGCCAGTGAGACAGCAGTAAGCACAAGCACAAAAGAAAATGCAAAAATGGTTAAACAGAATTAAAGCAGATGATAAAAGAGAAATCAAACTGTTGATAAGCCACTTGTCTCTTTGTTATCCTCAAATACAATAAATATAGCAAAAGGTAATAAATATGGCTACAATTCCTAGGAAACACTGCTTCTGTCAACATATTCTAGCTGCAAAAAGCTTTGAGAGATGTTAACAGCACTCAGTGTACAGAAGTATAAAAATTACTGGATGTTCACAATGAAATTTGTCTTTGAATAAAGAAGCTGGACTGTCAATTGCCCAATGGAAGACTTAACTATGAAGAGAGAAAGGAGGGAAGCAACAGGATGCCTTTTTCACGTGAAACCCCAGCTGAAGATGTCTCATTATGTCATTGCTCTTCACTGCATTCAGATCAACTTTTGGAGCTGTATAAAGCTCTTAAATCAAGAGAAAAATGGAGATAAACCAAATCCCAGGCACAGTCAACTGCTGCAACACCACTATAGCTAGTACTAGTCGGATACTTTGACAACAGTGATGTAACCCATGCATAAATGTTTTAGCATCCAAGTTCATTTACCAAGTTAAATCAAAGCCTCAGTGGGTCTTTCACAGGCAACAGAGAGTTTTGTAAGAAATAAAGCTCAACTGCTTGAGAGATGATGCTAGCAAAACCTGCTGTTCACTCACTCTGAGATACTCATGCCCAGACAGTTATGTCTGCAGCCTTCTCTTGGACAGCATTCCTCAAGCATGAGCTGAAGGATTTTCCCTGCTCCCACCTCTGATGGCAGCACAAGCAATTAAATTTCCACAGCCTATTTCAAGGAGCTTCCTGTCATCAGAGGCACAACCCAGAGAGACAGCAATGATTGCACAATACCTTTTAATTCATGACGTGGACAAAATGTACCTTACAAAGTTCTATTTACAGCTCAGCTAGTAAAAGCACAATGCTGTCCTAGTAGTATATGATTAGAGTTATACTGATACTCCAGAAGTGTAAAGTCTTTATTAAAAAAACAAACAAAAACTTCAAATTTGCTATCTACATCTACATTTTCACAAGAGCAACCAGAGCTATTAGGAGGAGAACTAATGAAACTGAAGTGCTACGATAGGAAGGAACAGAAGCAGACAGGACTAGGTTAGGAGTTTTACTTCTCCTAATCAATCCTATATGGGTAAAAATAAATACCATCTATTACTAAAGCAACTACCTAATCCGGATGGCACTTATACACAAACCTGATCAGCAGAAAATGCACCAAAAGAATCATCAAAAAGAGTTGAGGGCCTCTGAGGGAAAATCTAAAAAGGAGATGAGGATCCACAACATAAGAGAAGAAAATGTAAAGAACACCCAATGAGTTAGTGTCTTTACAAACCCTGGGCAATTCTGGAGTAGATGCCAAAAGCAAACCAGAGTTCTACCTACTCCAAATAGATCAGTCTAACACTACTTTAAATGAAGGATTAAGTATTTTTACCAGTTCTGCTGTGCTTTGCTTCTGTACAACATTGGTCACCATCTAACCTTAGATCAAGTTTGTTGCACACTTGCACGTGCAAGTTTCAGGGTAAA
>NW_009954555.1:1852334-1897659 GCF_000747805.2 Chaetura pelagica
AAGCCATTCTGTTAAACAGATCAGCCATCTTTTTATATCCAAGATCATACTCCAATTTAGAAGAATATTTATATTTCAATATCATTCTTACACAGCAGTAAGTTAGGGAACCTGATATCGCAGCAATGTAAATGCTTTTAAGGTGCAGAGGCTAAATGCATTCCTAAATTTCCAATCATTATTCAGATAATGTCATATGAATGCACTAATCCTGTCCATTCCAGACTGCATCCAGTGACACAGAAGTGATGAGATGTGTCAAGAAGTTTTGCTGTCACCTGAAATATTCTCATTAAACATGGCAAAAAGCAGGATACTGCTTAACAGACCAATGATCTCATGATACCACCAGCTAGGAAAGGTGTCCTTCAGGAATTACACTGGTAATGCATGTAGGACAGTCTTCCACCTTTGCCTACTAATTGAAATCAGCAAGAACAGAAAAAGCTTGAAGAACTCAGCAACCTTTTTACAGCATTAGACAACACCCTGTCTCAAGAACCTTCCCTTAGTCTTAAGCATACAGGGAAACTAATTCCCTTCACAACACTTACTATAAATGCAGCCTCCTTTGAACCAGCTCCCCAGACAGCCACTTCTCACAATTCCCTTGAATTCATACAATAGCTCAGCTTATGCCTGTCAGCTAAATTTAAGGGAGGGAATCCCATTGCTTACATTTCCTTTGACAAACAGCCAAAACTCACTCAACACTCAACCTGTTTTTCTGTGCACATTGAGCTGATTTTTGCCTTATCACTTCCAGCTACACGGATTTTAACTATAACAATTGCAGAGATGAAAGATGACATTAGTCACATCTTGTCACATCCTAACTTCCTTTCTGAACTAAGTCTTGCTTTTGGTCAAAGTCTGCAACAACTCCTCTCTATCCAAGAAATCAATCCCTTGTGATGAAATAACCAGAGATGCAGAAGTCTATGTATTTAAAATAAATTTGTAAAGAATATGTAGGTTCTACCTACAGAAGCCACAGTACTTTGCTCCATTCTGCTTTTGGGAGAAGGGGAAGATCTTTGCAGTTTAAAACCCAGCATAAATTTAACCCACAGTTTTCAGTGGTCTCAAACTAAAACTATAAACAAATGAATCAGGATTTTGAAGTTTTTATTACAATTCAGGCACAACTACATTTGCATTCTGGCTAAAAGACAATCCAATATAATTACAGTAACATCAGGAGACTCAGGTTTCTGAAGGAAATCTAGTTTTTATTTCTGGACTTTGTCTTTTTCTTAAAACTCACAGGGTGCTTGAAGACTGCATGCATTTCTCTTAGAAAATGCACTTCAGAAGACATCTGATGTGAGAAGACTGAAGTCTTCCTCTATCACACTTATCAGACTTCCTATTTATGAAACAGGTGGAATTGTGGAACTCCCATTGTTCTGAATGAGTTAACATGCTCTTTACACTCTGCTCCCTGCTCATAACCCCACCAACATGTGCACCATTAAGACCCTTACAAGGAACTCCATGCAGGGGGAGGGAGAAGGGTTAAAACATGCACAATGCAGCAACATTTTCAGACATCATTCAAAAAAATAAACCTAGTGTATCAATGTTCTAGAAATCTCTTTGGCAGCACAAAATTAGTATGTTCTGGTGATCAAAGACAAAAATAAAGGCTAACATCCCAAGAAGTAGATGTTTAGACTACTGAAAAGGAACTTCAAAAAACACAGAGCATAAAAATGCCCTTCCTTCAGGTTAAGTTGCAAGAAATTCAACCTGTCCCAACAAGAACTGATTAAAGCCACTTCATTTTCCAATCTCTGAATTAACATGAAGGAGCTTACTCACACTGGTAATAATTCACTGTGGACATAAAGTATTTGAAAGGAAGGGGAGAACTGCATTGTGCAGACAACCCAAGCAGGTTTCCTAAACTTTCAGATAAGCAAGGACAGGAATTACTGTTTGCCAAAGGTATAGTTAATCTGAAGAAAGGACACATACCAGCCTTTGCTGCTCCAACAACAGATCAGCTTCCTCCTTCTCCTTCTTATACAAGATCTCCATTTCTTGTAATCTGAAGGTGAACAAAAGAACAGAAGTAGCCAAAGAGGTCAGTATATTCATGTTGGTGTTCTGCCACATGCACAGCCCACTGAACTACAGTGAAGAGAGCAAAAGTCATTAAATTTAAAAGTAGCTATTATTTGTCTATAATAGTACTTAACAAGTGAAACTTCTGAGGTGCAGTTCATGCCCTTCACCAAAGAGCTGTAGGGTTATGACAGGTGCTTACCTGGGATTTTTAAAAGAGGTAGGTAGAGCAGGTAAACACCTTAGTAAAACAATGAGGAACCTTTCTGAGCTTTCACAATAGGTAGCAGAGATGCTGTGTGGCGAAACCTAACTTTAAGTTTTGCACAGACACCACCCAAGTAACCTACAGCTGACTCCTCCTTGCTTCAGGTAGAAATTGAGTTGTTACCTTTTTTCCATCTCCTGCTTCATGTCAATGCCCTGCTTTTCCAGAAGCTCTCTCTGAGCAAATGTCCAGTCAACTGGCTCAGAGGGAGTCTCAGCTGATGGTGTTTTCTCTCTTTCTGCTCGTGCTTGCTCTGGATGGTTGAATCTGAAGACATGATTTTTACCCATAATGATACGATTTCCTAAAAACAGGAACAGAAATTAACTCTTTCAGGCAAGGATTCCAAAATCATTGAAAGACATCACTGAATGATTCATCCCATTTATCCTGTTAGGTCACAGAGCAAGAAAAGATTACCCTGCAAGGATTTATGTATACATTCAAGTTATCTAAGTGATAAGAAAAAATGAAGAATGCTTAGTTTGAACAGAAGCAGTGCTCACAGAGGGGAACATCACTCTCAGGAGGCCAATCTAATATCCCAGCAGAGTTTATAAAAAATTAAAGGATAAGCTTGGAGATTGGCAGCAAATAAAACACATCACTACATCCCATTCTTCTGTGCCAGTGACAGAACCTAAACATGGGCAAGAGTCACTTCAGCAGAATTTTCAGCATGGAAAAGCCAAACTTTAAACACTGGAATGCATGATGCTTACTTCTCTTTAAAATGTGGTTTACACATATTGATTTTATCAGAGTCCAAATCAATAGGATTTATGGAAGGATTTTATAACTTTTTTACACTAATGTTAAAAGATCTGAAAAAATAGAATATTTAAATCTTCTGGCTAACTCTTAAGAGATATCAGATGTTCACAAAGCCTGAGACGTGTAATATGACAGACAGTAAAATGCCCCTGCTATTCCAGAAATATTAACATAGTTAAAATTTTAGAAAGGCATTCTAGTAAATAACCAAAGTAACCAAAGTTGTCCTTATCAATATATAATTGAAATACAGGCGCTTAAAGATGTCAGATACCTGTCTATGCTCTTCTAGTAACTCAGTTATCTATATGTAGAATAAAAGGAAAAGTATCTACTTTTTAAAACAATTACTTAAATGATAACATCACGGTATTCAGGATGACTCTCATGCAGGCATGGAACAGCAACAACTCTTGCTCAAGTCAGTACACTTGGTTTCATGGAGACACCCACTTACAATTTTATGCAAATAATTCAGAGATGTTTGGGGTTTTTTGGTTGGTTGTTTTTTCGTTGTTTTTACCAGTAGAAAAATGAGGGAGGGACAAAGAAAACATCATAGCATGAAGGAGATAGGTTAAGACCCATAATTTATGGATGTCACTCCCTCCTTTCTAATTCACCCACATACCTTTCTAAAGGAATGTAGGAGACTGAGTGGGAAATGTAATGAGAGCAAACAAAAGCTGTTGTGCTCCTGCAGAGGCTCATATCTTAGCTCTGCCAAGGAACTGGGAATTTTCCATCAGCAACTGGCAGTCTGCTCTGTCTCACTGAGACTGCCAAGGGCAATAGGCTTGGGCAAAAACGTGTTTGAATAATATCAGAGTAAGCAGAAGGACAAGCAGGATGCTGTGTGGCAGTGAACACTGAAGTTCACTTACAACTAGTGCAGCAAAGAATGGAAGAAAACAAACTGCTGCCAAAAGAATGGACCCAACCTCTCCTTAAAAGCTAACACTCCAAAACATTAACACTCCTGTCTTTGAACAGCACCCAGCTTTCTCTCCCTGTGATGCAAATGTCACATATGGGTAATTCTTAACTAAGAGTCTACAAAAACATCTATGTTAATATTTCTTACCTGAGCGCAGCTGTACAGGCTGCACAACTCTCTTGCCATTAACATAAGTTTCTGATCGTTCACAAGGCTCCAAAGTAACAATAACTAGAAAGGAAACAATTGATGAGTGAGATTTTAGAGAGCACTGCACAGCAACACAAGTGAGCAAACCCTAGAGGCCTCTAATTTTCTGCCTATCTTCTTACTAACATCCAAAAAAAGATACAACTGAAGCACTCCTTGATACCCTGCTCTTTAAAATAGAAATAAAGCCCCATGAGAAAATCAATGCTTCTGACATCTCCACATTGCAGTTGGAAATGATGATTTTTTTCTGTTTGAATCTGCATGTTTATAGTTAAACAAGATCAAAATCTAACTGCAGCCTGCAATCTGAAGCTATTATCACTGAAACAAATTTTATTTTCTCCCCCTAAGACTCAAGAAAACAGCAACTCAAAGCTGTTTCCTTGAAGTAAAAGAACCTTTCCAATACCAGCATCCCCTGGTTAACTATCAACTGAGGAGTGAAAGATGCACCAACACTTTGCTAGAAGTAATTTTTTTTACCTTCACCATTGTTGTTCCTCTCACTTCTAAAGATACAGTGTTCTTCTTTGATGTGAGCCCCACTCAATACAATGTCTTGCCTTCGCTCAGCATCAGCTTGGCCAACCCTGGGTCCAACAGAAGATATTTCAAGAGTACATCAGACACTTGCTACAATTCTGTGCACAACAATACATCCCAGGAATATCCAGGAAAAAAGTCTAAACTATTAAGACTATCCTTCAAGTTTAAAGGTTAGAACTGCTGCTTATCTCTCTGTTGCAGATAACTCATCAGATTTACCAGGAATTGGAGGATAACAGCTTGACAAAAGAGAAGTTTTCTCTCAAAACACAGAACTGAAATGTTAAAGACCTCTGGTTTCTTTCCCTCTTGTGTACTCTTCTTCTCCCTCCAGCAAAACTTCTTTATGAACTTCTTGCTGTACTTACTACTCTACATACTTCTGATGTCAGCTAGCTAGGCTCAAAAACTTATAATGATAAAGCTCCAAACTATTCTCTTCATTCTATGTTGAATTCTGTACAGGTTTGATGCTCTTTTCGGTAGGTCCAATGCATATTAAAGTAGTACCATATAACTGCACCTGTTTGTGTACTCTCCTTCATTTGCTCCTCAGAAATATACAAACTAAGCAACCAAACATGGTTCCACAGATAACAAAACCCAACTCTCTTCTTCCAGATGTCTAGACAACAAGTTTTGGAATAAAATCTGTTTTCAATTCCAAAAATGGCAATTAAAATTAATCTCATACATGTGAATGCAGAATACATACATTGTGCCAGGTATGGATAACAGTTTATTTCAACAATAAAGTGAATCCATACTCTGGTTGCTTTTATCAATTACTATGGTTTCTAACCCTCCACCCATCAAAATACCAAAGGTGTTTTCAGGGAATTCTATTACTTTAGTCTTCCTGTATCTTAAAAGGGATATAATGTTTTCTTTTACTACCCAGGTGTAGTAACAAACTTCTTACAAAGCTGAGTGACTGCACACATTACTTCTAAAGCACAAAATCAACTTTAATAAAAAATACATTTCTGTACTTTTTTCCACCTACAGCAATCTCATGCTTTATTTGTACCTGCAACTTGAATAGCTTCAAGGCACAATTGTTATTTAAACTCACGGCGTCTCCAGCTTGGGGATTTAAGCAAGCAGACTTCAGAGCATATTAGCACCAAACCTCACCTAGTAATACCATCTTTGATGTAGTAAAGCAGACATTCAGACATGAGTGGATCTTCATTAAGGTTTACAAGATGAGGAGTCTGAAAGGGAAAAAAAAAGGAAAAGTTAATTAAGAACTGTGGACCTACTTTTAGGTTTCTTCCCACAGCTGTGGAGGATGTATCTGAAAGCAGCAGTTTTGCTGAGTGTATCAAGGTTCTTCCATAGTGCATTTTTTAAAATACAACCTCTTGCAGTACTGAAAAGCATCACACAGGAGCAGCAGAAATACAGCTCAGACTGCTTATTTATCTGAAATATCAATAAAGAGAGGGAATCAAGGCTTCTGCTGGAAAAAAAGAAATTCCTTGTGGTGTCTTTGAGAACTTATAAAAGGAAACTCCAACAGCTGAAAAGGTTACTGCAGTGAAATTTTGAAACTGATGTGGAATCAACTTTGGCTTTTCTTGGGCAGTACAGGTCAGGTGATCATCTGGCAAAGTCTGTTAACTTGAGAAGAAAAATCTAAAACTATCAACATTCTCTGATATGAACAGCTAAAAACTCTTAATCTAAATTCTGCTAAATTTAAATCCACTACAGTTACTAAACCAACCTTCTTTGGTGAAAAAACCCCATTGGAATCAGCAAACAAGTCACAAGGCCTTGGTGTGAAAATCTAGCCAGTGAGACAGCAGTAAGCACAAGCACAAAAGAAAATGCAAAAATGGTTAAACAGAATTAAAGCAGATGATAAAAGAGAAATCAAACTGTTGATAAGCCACTTGTCTCTTTGTTATCCTCAAATACAATAAATATAGCAAAAGGTAATAAATATGGCTACAATTCCTAGGAAACACTGCTTCTGTCAACATATTCTAGCTGCAAAAAGCTTTGAGAGATGTTAACAGCACTCAGTGTACAGAAGTATAAAAATTACTGGATGTTCACAATGAAATTTGTCTTTGAATAAAGAAGCTGGACTGTCAATTGCCCAATGGAAGACTTAACTATGAAGAGAGAAAGGAGGGAAGCAACAGGATGCCTTTTTCACGTGAAACCCCAGCTGAAGATGTCTCATTATGTCATTGCTCTTCACTGCATTCAGATCAACTTTTGGAGCTGTATAAAGCTCTTAAATCAAGAGAAAAATGGAGATAAACCAAATCCCAGGCACAGTCAACTGCTGCAACACCACTATAGCTAGTACTAGTCGGATACTTTGACAACAGTGATGTAACCCATGCATAAATGTTTTAGCATCCAAGTTCATTTACCAAGTTAAATCAAAGCCTCAGTGGGTCTTTCACAGGCAACAGAGAGTTTTGTAAGAAATAAAGCTCAACTGCTTGAGAGATGATGCTAGCAAAACCTGCTGTTCACTCACTCTGAGATACTCATGCCCAGACAGTTATGTCTGCAGCCTTCTCTTGGACAGCATTCCTCAAGCATGAGCTGAAGGATTTTCCCTGCTCCCACCTCTGATGGCAGCACAAGCAATTAAATTTCCACAGCCTATTTCAAGGAGCTTCCTGTCATCAGAGGCACAACCCAGAGAGACAGCAATGATTGCACAATACCTTTTAATTCATGATGTGGACAAAATGTACCTTACAAAGTTCTATTTACAGCTCAGCTAGTAAAAGCACAATGCTGTCCTAGTAGTATATGATTAGAGTTATACTGATACTCCAGAAGTGTAAAGTCTTTATTAAAAAAACAAACAAAAACTTCAAATTTGCTATCTACATCTACATTTTCACAAGAGCAACCAGAGCTATTAGGAGGAGAACTAATGAAACTGAAGTGCTACGATAGGAAGGAACAGAAGCAGACAGGACTAGGTTAGGAGTTTTACTTCTCCTAATCAATCCTATATGGGTAAAAATAAATACCATCTATTACTAAAGCAACTACCTAATCCGGATGGCACTTATACACAAACCTGATCAGCAGAAAATGCACCAAAAGAATCATCAAAAAGAGTTGAGGGCCTCTGAGGGAAAATCTAAAAAGGAGATGAGGATCCACAACATAAGAGAAGAAAATGTAAAGAACACCCAATGAGTTAGTGTCTTTACAAACCCTGGGCAATTCTGGAGTAGATGCCAAAAGCAAACCAGAGTTCTACCTACTCCAAATAGATCAGTCTAACACTACTTTAAATGAAGGATTAAGTATTTTTACCAGTTCTGCTGTGCTTTGCTTCTGTACAACATTGGTCACCATCTAACCTTAGATCAAGTTTGTTGCACACTTGCACGTGCAAGTTTCAGGGTAAAGTATTACCCTTACTATTACCCTAAAATATGCTCCTTGTTCAAAGATTTTTTGAAAAAACAAGAAAGTAGCTTCTTTTCCTCGTAGTTCTTCAGTAATTCTGCTTTCACTCCATAGAGAGCTTTTTCACTAACTTACCATTTTACCTTTATAGCACTGATTTATCCTTTTTTTGCACAGTTATGTTTCTTTCAAATTTCAGAAAATGGAACTACTGACATGTACTGAAAGAAATATTCCCCTCCATCACCTTTGTCCAGTGGTTCATTAGATTAAAAATCCCCTTTCCCCTTGGAAAAAACACTAACAGATTTCAAGGAAGAGCACCTAAAAAATCTTCAAAATTTCAAGTATCTCAAAGAACAGAACACTCAGCCACTGCACAAAATGGCAACAATAAGCTAAGAGGCAGCACTTCTGAGTTGCTACTGAATCAACATGCGAGGAGCTACAAACATCTCCTTGCAGCAGAGATTTTTCTGAAGGAAGGTATAAAAAAAGTTCAACCATTTTGTGATACCAGGAGTCTCTCTGAGCTTCTCACCCTGCCCCTGTTTCATCATTGCACTAGACCAGCACATGCTTCCCTACTTTTAACCACCAATGGAAGGGTACCACAGGCAATTCTTTCTGCAGCTGCCTATGAGCACCATCCTGCATCACTTGCCTGAGAACAGCAGCCAGCTTCATTATTATGGGCAAAATAATCCTCAGATGCAGAGTGTTTTGACACATTCTAACACTAAAGCTATTTCTGAAAAGATAATGGAAAAGGAACTTCCTACTAAAGGTCCAAACCTCACTTATATTCTTCTGTATCTAATATGAATACAAGCCCTTGTGTGACTGGTAGGTCCCTCACCACCCTCCCCTCCCAGGAGGGGACATGATGCAACACTTATCATTTTTCCTTACCTTTTTGGGTGAGAAGACTCCCAGTGTTCCTCCATCTTCCCGAATGGCAACTCCCATTTCTGCCAACAATGCCTCCCTGAGGGATAAAAACAAGTGATTGACCCGATTTTAGGCTTATTAGACAAAATAAAGTCTAATGAAGGTGAGTAATGACATACATTAATTAGACTTTCAACCAGTCTGTCCAGTGACCATACAGTCAGGACTGTCACCACCTCATAAGACAATATGGCAAGTTTCTAAAGTTTAGTTCAAGAGTTTTACATAACACAAGGGTGAACAGAATTATCACTAAGCACTATTCTGCTGTTCCACTGCTTTTGAACACAGGAACATTCTCCATTTTCCACACTTCATTTTCTAGAGAGTATCCACATCTACAGCATTTCTGACTCCTGACCTTTCCATCCTAATGGCTTCAGTTTTCCTCAGCTTTTCTTCCCATGTTTCATTCAGCTCTGCAATGATCTTCTCAGATTCCTGTGTGAAAATGCCAGAAGCTGTTTTAGAATTCTTCTCAAAGTTCTTTACATAACACACAAAGCAATTAAAAGTTTGTGCTCAGTTCTAGACCTCAAATTAATTTTGGTTATAAAAAACACTCTCAGCACTTCAAAACTCCAAGTTGTCTTTCTAAATGTTTAAAAGGGTAAATGGCCTCAAAGGCAATCTGAGGAGAAAAGTAACTTCATGCTTAACCACAATCAGATTTTAATTTGAACCACCTAATTTTTGGGTTTGGTTTTTTGTTTGTTTGTTAGTGGTTGGGGTTTTTTTTAAATCTGATTTACAGACATCATTCAGTAACTGGATGCCAAGGAACTGCAGAGACCACACTGTTATTTCCATGGCAACAGCAGGTTTCCAATAGGAAAGGGAAATGCAGTGTGTTTTCCTGCCCATTCCAATCCCTCTGACAGTGTCTCATGGACAAGACATGAGAATGAAGCACAGATTTAACACAGCCAGCTCTTCCCACTCATCCACCCATGGAGATTGGGGGGGTCTTTCATCAAAATTAAGAAATACTTCACTGTAATGCAGTTTTGATGCAGTTCAGTTCTATGCAGAACTGAGACAAGGCTGCTATTGTCTGGATAAAGCAAGCTATTCTGTGTGCTTCACATTTTAATCTGTGGGGGCTGGGCAAATTCAACAGTGGCAGAATTATTCTTCCTCTTCTTTTTTTTAACTTGGGGATAATTTGGTTTTCTGAAAACATTTGCTAGTCAGACTTTAACCACACTGGTGCTGACCAGGCCTCCTGAAGTCTATATTTATGATTAAATGTCCCACAATAACCACTGTATCAGAGAACTTGTAAATAAGATTAAAGATTTTAATTTACGTTATAGCTGTAGCTCCAGGCTACAGTTAGACCTAAATAATCCTAACAGGAAAGGCTGTGCATGAACCCAGTTTCTAGCCCACTACAGCTAAGTGGCCATTTTAAGATGCAAGTGGGTTTCAGACAACTTTGTATAGAAACAACCAGTTTCACTGCTATTTACCCTCGGAAGAGACCAAAATAAAAACCTCCTTAATCTACAACAATACCCACCTTCAAACGCTCAATTGCTTCTTCTCCTCCAGGTGTGGACATGATTCTTTCCTGTATACTGGACACAGATGTTAAGCCCACCTGACTACTGAGAGAGCAGGAGGATGGAGATGCACTGAGGGACCCCATGGAGGCTGTGGAAAAATTGCCAGGACGTTGATTCTCGGAGGCTAGCAAGTATCTATGTTTATTGTTCTGAAAATCTTTCAAATCTGGGAGAGAGACACACAGACAGAGGGGAAGGCAGAAAGGTGGGGAAAAGGAAAACAGGAAGAGGGAAGGAACAGGAAAAAGGAAAGGAAGGAAAGACCAGTGTAAGAGGAAAGCATTTAAGCAGCAACAAGACAAGTTTTGTAATTTTTAGATGGCAGTTCTGAAACATATCTTTTATTAGTAGTATCCATGGCAAAGATAACTCAGTTCAGACCCTCAGGATTATTAGTAAAGGACTGTGTCATAAACTGTTTTGATCAAAAAATCTTGGGAAAAAAATTCACACTGACAAAAAATAACCTATCCTGTTTCTAACTGAACACTAAACTTAGCACCATGGAGCTCAGACCTGGAGCAGATTCTGTTCCTGATGCGATTAGTGGCATTTTGGGCTGAAGCCTCAACAGCCACCAACTCCTTAAACTCAGCAAGACATTCTCTTCCAGGCATCTTTAATCTAAAATTATTAAGTGAATCTTTATCACAGCAGTGGTTCTGCTGCTGAAACATCCAGACCACAGGGACAAAGAACTCCCCAAGCTACAGTTCTCACAGGAGAGCGAGTATGTAAATCACTGTCAGTCTGTGGCAGGGAGAGGAGAATCAAGTTCACAATAAAAACATTGTATTTCCTCTTGGCCCTCCTTATCCAAAAAGTGGAAATCTATGATATCTGATCAGTGAAATATCTGATAAGGCTCTCATACTTAAGAAGATGCTTTAAAGCTTTTTTTTGGTCTTAGTTTAGATGAGGAAGGCCTTAAAAAAAACAACCCAAAATGTAATAAGGCAGCTTGTGTAGCCTGAAAACCTGAAGGCCTGAAAGATGTCTCCTTGAAAGACAGAAAACAGTGCATGAATGATTTAAGAACGAACATGCAAAGATAATTTATTTTAATCTAATTAACTTCCCAGATATGTCTGCCATATCCTCAGAATAATCTCACAATGAAAAGATCTTCTAATGTGGAAATATCAGACAATTAAGTAGCTCAGTTTTAATATTTTTTATAGTTTTTAATGCTATTTCAAAAACAAATCCCTTAAAATAAGTATCCCTAGGAAAGAAACAGGTCAAATCAGACCTTGCAAGTTATAAACAAAGGCTTCACACTTATGAAAATGAGATGCTCACACAGACGTTGCATAAATTTCCATGCCCTCCTACATCTCCTCTGCTCCTACCCTGAACAATTCTGCTATTGTCAGCCTTGTGCCCTACTTCACTCCACATTCAAACTGCTGTTTCAGCCTCATGAAACTGATCAAGTCAGTTTGAAAACCACCATCTGCAAATACAGGAAAGCAGGGGTGGAAGAAGAAGGTTAAGGAAAGGGAACGCCATCAGGATGAGGAGAGCAGGCATGAGAGAGCAGGGAGGATGAAGTCTCGGAAAGGCCTGTAGACACATGCACTCCTGAAGACAAAGGCAGTGGCACTTGCAGTAGCTTTTTCCAGTAGCTGAGACCACAGACAACCAAACCCCTCAACATCATGCACACTCCTCCTGGAGGCTGCAGCTCTCACAGGGATGACGACATAGGCACACGCTGGAAGCAGCATCAGAATGTTAAGACAAGGCCAGGATGAGTCTTTACAACACCAGTAGCTTTAATTTTAGGAAATTTCAGACAGATCTCTTCCAGCTGATATTGTTTGAGTGAGGGTGAAGATGACTGAATGAAAGAGCTTAAAAAGTCTACCAACCCAAAATGATATATAATACACATTTCACCTGCAATGGACTACATATAGTTCCCTTCCATAGAAGCAAACACTAGAACATAAAATGCTATTTGCTGACTGTTCTAACCCTACTAAATTAATAATCTGCAACCACATATTTGAGCTCAAATAAGAGACCTTAATCAGTATAAGATGTCTAACTACTTTTTTTTTTTTTTTTTTAAGAGACTATACAAAATAAATTTCAGTCTCTGGGAGGAACTGCTAACATTCATCTTGAGTTAAAACATTTAAAACAAATACTTCTATGTGGAAAGGAGACATTAAAAGGCCAGAGAAGCTGTTTTAACTGAGTAACTTGAGAAAGATTTGAGAAAAAGATTCTCTAGATTGAATCTAAACTGTTGGCTGTCATGAAAACAGACTAAAGAATTACTACTCTCCCTTCTACATTCTGCCAGAAAGAAAGCAATGAACATATGTTGCATTTTAATCTTTGCACATTTTTTCACTCTAAGAAATGCTGGTTAAGCTAGTTTCCATGAAACTGCATTGCATTCCACAGAGAGTGTTCTGTCTGGGATTTCCCTGTGAGAAATGCTGGCATGCAAAGCTCAGTTAAAAGCTGACCCAGAGAAAGCAAGTTAAAAAGAGAACCACACAGTACACACATTTGCCTCCACTTCCAGAGTATTCATCTCCCATTGGATCAACTGGAAAGAAGCAGGAGGGAAAATACAAGAAGGATCAAAATTGCAGGTTCACCAGGACACAGGAAGGGAAGAGAATAGTACTCAATGTTTAAAGAAACAAAACACATTTTTTTTTAACAGTTTTTTTCAGTTTGGATTTAAAACGTAAGAACACAGACTGTACGAAGCGTAAAAACACCTGCATTTCATTGTCTTCTGGCCCCACTCTCTTGAAAACAAGCATACAAAAAGGTGGACACATATTGCACTTCTTTAAGCAGTCTGTGACTAAGCCAGGACTTCTGCTTCACAGGGAAATAATCTCTGACAAATCAGAAACTAGTGCAAAATTCACTTTTTTTTAAAATCTATTTTTCCAAGTCAAGGTATCTTTTAATCCACTGGGATGCATTCTGTGTTTTTATGGGCATCTTAGTTAGCAATTAAATCCCTGGTCATATCATAAAACAATATATAAATCTTAATTTATTTGCCTTGCTTGGAATGAGGACCAGGAAATAATTCAGGCACAAGTTTGTTCTGGTGCTTTAAGAGGTTGCTGGCAAAGCAAATCAGTACAATACAGCTCTGCCAACCTAACTGAAGATCTCACCCCAAAATAATCCATTATTTATTCACAAGCAGTTGTTTCATAGCTAGTTATTTTGAGATGACAAATAGTTTGTCACTCAAGACATTGTCTAACAGGAATGAGCCACCATTTTCTTTTCTGAGCAAGGATGGCCTTGGAGCCAGGTATCAACTTTAACCCTTTACAGATGCTTTCTCCCTCTGTACAAAATTAAGTTTCTTTATCTCAACTATCTTCCTTTCAATGTCAGCCAGACAAAAGGCCCTGCATAACTCACCAGGGCAACTCTTGAACGTGTAAGCTATATTATATAAAAATCCCATACACACTAAAGAGAAACTCAATCTCCATGTTTTTCCTTATGAGTTTGAAGGTGGCTTGTTTCTACACAGTAGAGGCTATCATTCCTAAACCCATGTTCAAAATTTTAAATCCCTTCTTCTCACAGGCCCAGCTCTGTCCTCTGTAAGAGAGACCAGCTTACAGATGGTAAGGCCTATTTAATCCACTTACTGTCAATAATATCTCCCAGCCCTTGGGCACGCAGGAGATCCTTCAGCCTTGTCACCTCCTCCTTCAGCTCACGCACCAGCTTAGCATTGGGATCTTCATTGATCACAGCGTTGCACTTAATCTGTTTTGCACGATCAGCATATCTGGAATCAAACCAAAAAAGCAAAACCTTATGAACATATAAGTGCTCATCTGCAACACAGGAATGCAGCAACATAGGAGACATTCAGCTTGCAGCTGTCAGAAGAGAATCCTGCACTCTATTCAATCATGGTTTTGAATTTGTATTTAATACAGGTTATTACTGCTAAAAAGACAAATTATATTCAGAACTGATTAACAAGGTGCATCATATGTATAACAGATAACATGTTTGGTTTTTTTCTTATTTCTTCAGTGCCTTGAAGCCTCAGCTTGGATAAGACATGAGTTTGATTTTTCAAGTTAAGAGTAGGCAATAAATCCCTAGCTCCTTATACAGTAGATTGGTTTTCTTCTTTCTGGGTAATTGAGTTCTTGCAAGTACCAAGTCTTCTCCACAGATTTTCTCTAAGTGTAATAACCCAAAGCATTGAAAGACAGCCTGTAGTCATTACCACTAACACCTACCCCCATCCATTTCAGATAAAAAGAAAATACCTTAAAGTGCTCAAAGTTTCATCATAGTTGATGTCTGCAGGACTCAAAGCAGCAACCATTGCAGTTCTGGAGTTACCACCTATAATGAATAGGCAACATTTCAGATGAATTACAGTGCACAATCTAGGCACTAATTACCTACCAAGGATCAGTATTTTCAATAATTCATAGAGCTCAACTATATTCTACATAACTAAGAAACACACCCAAAAAATGGGAAAGAAAGCTGTAACTTGAATAAAGGGTGGAACTACATGACTCAGATTTGACTAAGTATAATATTTAACTTTGTACTTGACACAAATTTAAGCTAAGTGAGTCAAAAGCAGTCAGAAAATTTGGTGACAATTTGTTTTCACATTGGCACAGGCAAGTCAGACATACCTAGATTTTCTCGAAGAAGCCATGTTAGTACAGAATCCCTGTATGGAATAAAGTCTGTCTTCTTCTTTTTTTTACTCTACAAAGAAAGAACACACAGCTGAAGAACAGAAACCAAATGGAAAATTAATTTTTAAGACATAAAATTCATAGTGTATATATAGAGGAACCATGATACTGCTATAGAAGAGCAGCACAGGCTATCCCAACAACTAGCCAATCTTCCTGTGTTTCTGTAAACAGTTATTGGGAAACTCAAGGAAGGAAAAGGTGAAAGTGCTTGGACACTGAAATTAGAACTGTCAGTAGAAAGGAGGTTACTTGGAGGGTTTTTTTCTGGTTTTATTTTAGTTTTAAAAAAAGACAAAAACTTGATTGCAGCTACTCAAACTAAAGCACAAGGTCACAAAATGAGTGTTTAAGTATCTATGTGCTTGGTCCCCAAATGAATAGTGACAAATGAAGAACTTCCACACAAGAGATGAGACCTTTCTCAGCACCTCTGACAGACTTCCCTCCAAATTTCATCATTCTTCATTTGGTCTAAAAGAAACAAGAACTTCAAAACCTCTAGAACAGAACATGAATCTTGGGTCATCCATTTACCTACCTAAATAATTAGTAGGTAAACAACTTGCTTCAAGAGATGCCAAAAGTTTTATTCTGCACAATATTTAACACAGAGTATAGCTTTGCAAGAAAAAGCCTGATTATATTTTGTGTGCAACTCCTCTTAATACTCACAAGGTGCTTAAAATGTGATTGTTAGTCCTGCAGTAGTTCTACTGTACCTTGCCAAAGGTGAGGTACCTTCCAATGGACAAGTAAAATTACTAGGAAGAGGTAAGCACCAGATGCTAAGTTCAAAAACTACAACTGACTGTCACCAACAATTCATCAATTGGGTAAAGGAAAAAAAAACAACATGGAGAGTATAAACTTGAGAGCAAAGACCAAGTCATCTTGACTAAAAGTAAATATTCCCAAGTTAAGTCACCAAATCAGGAGCAGGGATGAAAAAAGAATATTCCTAAATACATACTTAAATGTGTACTTTGCATTAAATTATTCCCAACCTTAGAACATTTTCAAATATTTTAGGACTCATAATTCTCAGGCTTCATGACTAATTTATATTCATGGGAATTTCTCAAAGACCTGACAGTAAAGATCTCTGCTTTTTGATTCCAAAGTGAAGAGAATCAAATCTTACACTCAGGCAAAAAAGACACCATCAACTACTACTCAGACCATCATACCTTGTTAGTGCAGTTATCCTAAGTTGAAAGCATTAAAGAAAGAGGAATAAGGTACAATATGAGATTCTTAACAGAGCTTTATATATAAATTTCCATGTTAGCTTGGATTTTCTCTTCTTGAGAAGCCAAATGAATTAGAGCAGTTTTCATTGAAGAAAAATATCAAAAAAGCACTGAAGTATATTCAACCTGTACCAAGCTGTTGAGAACTATTTGTAAAAGTAACAGCAATAATTTACTTGTTTGGGGTTTTTTTTAACAATAGTTGTGTATGAAAGTACTTTTCTAAACCTACAATGTTATGCTTGGATCAAGATATGCTCATTAAACTCAGGACATTATTAAGTCTTACCACTGCAAGAAAAGCCAGTGATAATCAAATTATTACACTGGTACTTTAAAAATATTAACAATAAAGCTGCAGTTAGTTTCTAAAATTACTCTTTCAAACAAAAATAAAATCACTGCCCTGCAGAACTAAAAGCTTGCTGTGTGAATCTGTCTTCTAGACAAATGCAGGCTTCTTTTGCAAGGCTTCTTCACAGCTAAATAAACCAATGCTTTGATCTATCAATAAATGAAGTTTCTATCCATCTGCATGACATTCACAGAGTACTATCAACACTATTCATCTGTCAAAATATACACAACTAAACTGGCTGAGAAGGCCAAGAACAGTTCTGCTGTACTGCATGGTTTTTACTAGTTAGGGAAAGGTTGTTGCAGGTGAATAAATGCTGTACTTACCACTTCAGCCAGTGCTGAAATAACTTTGCCCAGAGTTGTGAGAGACTTGTTTATATTTGCTCCTTCCTGAGAAAACAGAATCCAGTATTATACAGTAATTAGAATTGTTCATCCATGAACCTCTGTCAACTAAGCAAGCCAAATGTCACAGCCATGATCAGAGAGAAAAAAAAATAAAGTCTTCAGTTTTGCAAGTATTTTCTCCATACTTAAAATTGCAATGCATTCTTTTCCTTATTATTTGTCAAAGACTCGACATGGTGCTTGTGCACCCACTTCCCTTTCTTTCCCCATTCAGAACTGGCCCCATACCTTTAATCGGGTTCCTTTGGCACCAGTTGAATCAGCTCGTTCACTCCCAGCTAGATCCACAAGGCTAATCTTGCTGACCTGCAAGGAGAAGGCACATTAACAACTACAAGTAGTTCTTGGTGAACTAGAGTGAGAACGTCTTAGAATTCTGTGCCATGAGAAGAAGTCTACCATCTAAAAAAAAATCACTGTAGTATGCTTGAAAATGCAGTCAAACCAAGTAGCTTGTTATGGATAAGAAATGTGTGGGATTAAGCTCTAAGTGTCACTATTCTCTCAATTACCTCAAGAGACAACAAGTCTCATGAACAGTGCACAACAGAAGTCAAAAGAAATGAAGAGTTACTGCTACAGACAACACAAGAGTCTGAAAGGAAAAGAAGCTTTATGTTCCATCCGGACTTCAGTGACACGAACAATAAAGCACTGGCCTATCTCTTTAATTGCAGACTGCATGCCAGTTAATGATACTTTTACAGAATTTTATCTGGCCCTTTTCTGGAAGGGAGAGGGCCTTCCATACATAAAACTTTTTCAGATCTGTCCAAAGCAGTCAGTTTAGAAATGTGAACATTACCTGTATTTCACCTACTTTTGGATGCAAAACCTCTATTTCAGAGCAATATAAGACAGAAAACTGTTCTGTGCTAAACAGTTTAACATGCAATTTCCAGAAAGTGCTCAAGTCTCACTCAATTCCTGTGCCCCCAAAAAAGAACTAACAAGGCAAATGTTTTGCACTGAGAAGCAAAGCCACAGAAAGTTCTGGAACAGGACTGGGGAAGATGAACTCCTTTTATTTCATTTATCCCTCCCCACAGAACCTAGTCCTTAAAGCCATGAATTTCCCACACCTATCTATTCTCCTCCTGCACATATTCTCCATCTAGTTGTTTTCAGCACTGAAAAAAAAAAAAATCTCGCAAGAAATGAAAGGTTCTGCCAAGGCAGACAGCAAGTTCACCCTTAAAGAAAACATCAGAAAAAAACAATTACTTCTCTTTTCTCATCATACTGCCACTAAGAATAAGTTACTGCAGGCAAGACTTGTGAAGAACCATCAAAAAGCCAGTTGTTATCTGTAATATACCTTCTCTGTGGAAAGGTCAGTTTCTGTGTCATGTTTCTTCTGAGTAAAGACGATGGTGAAAACAGCATGAGAGCGGCTGCTGGTTTCATTCATGTTGGTAGCTGCCACAGTCCTAAAATACCAACAGACACAGATGTGTTTAGAAAAAAGTAGCCTCTACACTGCAGATGCTGGATGCAGCTGTAAAGGTAGAGGCTGCAGTTTATACTCTGCTCTATAACCAAGACCAAGCCATGCTGAACACCATTAACAAACCTTTTGATTTTTCACTCCTGAATGACTCTCATCTTCATCACAGTTAAAAGAGAACTTGCTCAGTGTAACTCAATGTTACCTACCTTGCACTCACACAAGAAAACACACGCAGCATTTATGTCAGTCTTACCCACACACTGTTAAATGGAGCCTACAGTTGACATGAAAACAACTACTAAGGAACAAGAAGCTAAAGCTAAAATGCCAGCTTTAGCCTTAATCACTCAAATGAATGAGATTGACTTTACATGTAGAAATAAACATGTAAAATACAGTGATGCAGTACACAAAGGCAGAACTAAAAGCCAGTATAATTAGGTACATACTTTATCTCAAGCTACTACAAGCTTTAAATGCATATACTGCAATTTGCAGCACAATTTACTAACACAAATCAATTTCAGCCTTTCAGCAGCACTGATCAGTGCATATTTCAACAACACTCCTCATGTGATGCAAGTTACTTAAAAAGCAATAATGCATCCCTGAAGATACTTGAAAAATTTGGTGCTATATGACATAGATACCTACAACAGAGATAAAAATATGTAACATACTACCATCACTAACCTGGCTTTATTCCCAGCATCCATGAGGTCTGCAATGTCTGTGTAAGATGTGACTGCTAACTTGGAGAGATCTTCCACGTAGGGCCCCAGCAGAGGATGTTCTCTCACCCGCAGATTCCCTTTGTTCTTCGGGTTCAACAAGTCTCTGACTCTCTCACAGTAAATCTCCATGTAACTCACCTGAAAGCAGGAATTTGCATGGGTAATTTAATGCTTCTTAAGTCTTCCTTTACGAGCAGCTCTACAGCAGTTCAGAGTGCCACTGGCAGAAATTCCCCCAGCCCACTCCAGGAAAGCTCTAGATAGGTGTCTCAGTTCATGTAACAGCTTCAGCCAGTGGCAGAAAAGAAGAGTCTCATGCATCAGATCTCCCAGATAAGCTGCAGGCCTTGCACCTTGTATAGATCCATCAGTGGCTTCAAAAATACTGGTGTTTAATTAACAATTATACACTTGAGCTCACATCTTTAACAGGTTTAATATGACACAGCAGCAAAACCATCTAAAGCGGCAAACAAGGAGTCTGCCTGCAAGTCATCTCTATGAACCTCCAAAGCAAACCTAAGGAGGGGAAAAAAAAAATATGTATTTGCATGCAGAAGCTACTTGTGATTCTAAGCTGTGCCCACATCCTGCTGTATTCTTGAGTCATCCATACAATTATTCAAACTACAGTAAACTTAAATCTGTACCAAAAACATTTGAAATAAATTATACAGCTAAGATTATTTTTAAATGCATTCTTTAATTTTTGTATTTCTCATTGCACTAGGCTTATCCCTTTCCAGCAGGTACTTAGCAGCTCCAGCAGTCAAGATATTCAATGTTAAAAGAGACAGCAAGTTATTCACTTTCATTCTGTGCAAAGATTACAGAAGTAAGCAGCAGTTTTAGAAATACAAAGAGAGATCTTCAATCTCTAAATAATGTGATTCAGAAAAACAGAATTCTACATCCAGAACAGATCACAACACACTATGTATACACTTCCAATGTGGTTTCTGTCTAGCTGTTTCCCTTCTCTGCTTACTTGTCAGATGTTCATTGTTTTGGATTTTCATTTAGGAGAGACTATTTCTCTCTCACAAGCACAAACGTATGCTTGGAGACATAATCAGAACGATAAACAAGTACCAAATAGAAAAAACATCATGAAAACGTGGGAATCTTCTCATTCACAAATTCTAAATGTGATGCTCCTATGGCATTCAACCATTAAGTCATCAAACATTAATAAAACAGAAGTAAATGAAGCATTAAAATGGACAGATTCAAAGCCACAGGAGCAGTGTGTAGAACTAGTTTCTAGTTCTGTAATTCAGAAGCAATAACAATTGGAGTTCACATTTATTAGTAATATTCACATTTGACTTGTACAGATTTTATGGTCTTCCTTTCCTTCAAAGCCTGCAATATATTGCATGTCAAGCCATTAAAACTGGTTGGGGGAAAAAAACAATAAGAAAATACTGTTTCTGCCAAGCACCTACTTTTATTTCACGAGTATTTTAATGCAGCATCAAGAGCACAGCACTAGAGCTCAGTTTGATGCCCAGCACACATATAGTCCTCAATCTCTCACCATACTCACCTCTACAGAATATGACATTTCCTCATTGCTGTTGTCATTGATTTTTTCAAACAGCTCTTCACACAGCTGGAAAGAGATTAAAGCTGAGTCAGAAATTATTCTTCACTAAGTAGTAACAAGTAACTAGTGTAAGAGTAAACTGGCTTTAGAGTGAGGGTAGAGGAAGAAAAAGAACCTATTACATCCACCACATACAACCTCACTGGGAAGATACATCTTAATTTTACATCATTCTCATTCAATTTTACTTTATGTAATATCAACAATTGTTCTAAGTTTAACCAATAGTATTATTCTGTACTATAAAATGAGAAAAAGCCTATCATAATTGAAATTTGAAATAATAATTTTAGAAAGGAATTATTGAAATCCTTAATCCTCTTCTAATCTCAAAAACAAGTCTGTTTGGAGTGATGAAATCCAAGGATTCAGATTTAAATCAACAGGCAGAAATTATTTCAAAGCTTGTTAACAGTAACTTCCTATGAAGGATACTTCAACTATCAGTGGTCTACTGCTTCAAGAGTGCTTGTCTACAAGTAATTGAGAGACCTAAAATGAAGATAATGAAAAAATGAACTGTGGACAAGCCACAGATAAATATTTGGAGACTAAAAAGCCCAGGTACAGAGGGGAATATGAGTAGAAAAAGGTTTCTGGAACAGGTATCTACAAGCCACTAGAGTGGAAATAAAGAGATTATGAAGGATACATGCAATTTTGGAAGCATTCACTCTGAAGGATTCAGTGAACACATGGTTAAAGTATGATCATGTTTCACATCAGGAACTGCAAGACAGGGAATGTTGCCAACACATAAGAATTTAATGTCAACAACCTGCATTACTAGAACAGGATTGTGCCTTCTGCGTACATGACAAGAACAAGAACAGATTCAACAAAGTATCCATGAAGAGATAATTAATCTTTTACCTTTATGAGAAGGCCTACCCAGTGAAATTGGAGGGAAATTACTTTGGTTTAAAACTGTAGTAGACAACAGTAGCATTTTTAAATCAACAGGAGCATTATTAAGTTGGGGGGGGGGGTTTAAGACAATGTTTAATTCGTATGCATTTGAAGTTCAGGAAAGAAAATATGGATATCAAGACTGCAGCAAGAAGTTTTAGCACAATGCTGTTGTCACAGATGTTCAGCTCATTTTACGTGTTATGCTGTTACTTTATACTACTGTAATAAAAACTAAATGCTTAGATACAACAGTTCTGTCCACACTAGCTCTTTCAACATTATTTTAAGCTAATTCCCAGAACACTCGCTACCGATTTCAGTACATACACCCACACTATTTAAACAGAGAACAATGGTCTGTGTCACTGTTTCACACCTGTGGCACAGGGCCAACATTTACAGCAAATCTGAAGCAGAATGAGGACTCAAGCTGTTCAGTGTATTTATTAAGACTGAAGCTCAGCCTCGGGTTTCTATTTTGGGAATGGATGAACACACATCTCCAACACTGAGCAACGCCTGCACTTAACTGCCACACAAGCAACAGCTAGAGAATGCTAAATTCATTAGAACAGCATAAATTGTTGTCAGCCAAACCCCCCTGGAGGGTTCTCTCCACTTCTTCAAATTTGTTTTTGATATTTGACATGAAATTTGAAGGGAGGTAATAAAACTGGGCTGTGCTCTGTTGCCCTAACTTTTTTTCCCCTTGATGTTTTGATACTTCTTCTCTTACCAGGATATTTTATTCAGTGTTTAGCTTTGGGAAACTTGTTTCCACAAAGTTTCTGGCATGGTCATCAGTAATACACCAACCTGCTGAATACAACATGCTTAAGTCCTGTACTAACTAAAGTCAGAGAAAGAGACAAGAAACCTGATGAATAAAACACCTTCCTTTACTAGTTTTTTGGGGAACTGGAGAAACATCCAGATTGTATAGTACAATCTAAACAAAAAAAGTAGAAGAGGGAAAATCACTTATAATGCACTTCTTCCCCAGTAGAATTCTTTCATTTGAGAAGTAAGCTGTGGTTCTCTGTTAACTGTTATTGCAATACACAAAAAGCAGACCACCAAAGGTGTGTCTGAATGTGCTATAAAAACGAAACCCCTTTCTGGGTTCTGTTCTACCTGGGGGATTATGCCTGCTTGGCCCTCCTCCTGCTTGCCCATCATGGTGTAGGATTTCCCAGCTCCAGTTTGTCCATAGGCAAAAATGCAGACATTGTAGCCCTCAAAGGCATGCAGCAACATCTCCTTCCCAATATCATTGTATACACGGTTCTGAGATGCAAAGCAGGGGTCTTCAGGCTGCAAAGACATGAAGGCAACAGAAATAGTCTTACCCTATCATTCAATTAATATTTCAAAAAAGCAACTGGGGTTTTTTCTACTTCTATCTTGTGTCAATCCCTTGGGAAGAGGCAAATATAACACATTTTCACACACAACTTTTTCCCAAGGCAGTACCAGTTGGAGAAGAACAGCAATGACAATATTTGCAGGACCAGTCCATCACCATTGAGGAAAAAAAAACAATCTGCACAAAGAAACCAACCAACTCCGGTTTGTGAATCCTGTTGACACGACTGGAAAAAGTTTTGTGCAAGATCACCAACAAACCAGATTCAGGATGTCTGGGAGGAGCCATGCAGGGGGGAGAAAAACAAAAGCAGAGTTCAGAGAACAAACATAAACGGAAGGCTGGAAGCTATGAAAATCCCAGTGTCTGGACAAAGGCTCTGAGGGGCAGTAGGGGTAAAAGAGAAGTAAAAGTGTGAGAAACGTTTGTCGTGCCAATTAACAGGCCCACACAGATCCTTCAACGAAGCACAGTTTATTTACATTCTTGCAAGAATGGGTGACCTAAACAAGTAGGCACACCCACAGTAAGGTGAATAACGGTTTATATTCCCTATTCCCGATGCAAATTTCCCTCCCCTGTTTCCCCACTGGCTGGGTACTCCAGGGTTTACAGCCTATCCCACGCTTCAAATTATCCTATAAGTTTCCCGCCCCTGTTTACACATTCCATTCTAGCAGTTTACTTTTTACCTTTTAAGGTAAAATTTTAACCTTTCTTGCCCCCTGGGCTGTCTTCCCAATTAACAAATCTACTGGTGTCATCCTGCCCTAAGAGCAAGACAGAAGTGGCTTTGTTCACTCTTATCTTGGGCCATAAATCCTTCTCCCTGTTTAGATCCCCAGGTGGAACCCAATTCACTCCCTCAGTTTCTTGGCCATAAACCACTCCTGGTGTCCTTAGAATGTGCAGATATCTCACTTATCTCTAACAAACTATATATTTCTAACACTAAGATATAAACCAAACCTGACACTATGTTTCTAACACTAGAATGCAAAACAACACTACATTTCATTTCTAATAAAAGCTGCTTTTTCAGCCATGGTATGGGACACAAAAACACTGACAGAAAGCTGGATGCAGCTTTCTGATGTCCCTTCTTGATCAATTAGGAAAAAATTATCACAGTAATGATCATTTACACAGATGCTGAGGGGTCTGCAGACAGCAAACCACTGAAACTCCATTTTGCAGGAGCATGTCACTAGATTTGATGTGACTGTTATTCTTTATCTACCATGTTTTCTCTTCCTCAACTGCTGGATTTTAACATTACTTGCTCTTGCTCTAAAGTTGGGCTCAAGGTTTTTTCAGACCAGTTCTTTTCCTTGATGCTGCTTATCTGCTGGTTTTCAGGAATTATGCTCATGATGTTCCTCTGACTGATCCTCTAACCTCCTTACACAGCTGCTCTGGAAGGTTCCATAAAAGAGCTGCACAAACACAAGTTTTTCATCATGAAAACAAACTTGTTAGCCACAGATTTGCTCGGAAGTATTATGTCTTATTTGCACCATCCAAATTACTAAAATTACTCTTTGAGAAATCCATTATCTCTTATTTCTATATCTTTTGAGAAAATAAGGATGGGGAGGGGTAGATGGCAGAACACCACAGTTCTGCTGTAGAACAATTACTGGAAGCCAGCAAGACCATAGGATTTGCAGGAGGGTGGGGCAGGGCAGCTAGAGGAGAGTTGATTGCTTTTGCAGCTATTGGAAACATGGATCCCTGCTCTGCCTTCTCCAGACAGGTCAAGGGAACTCAAACCACATTTCTCCTTGAAGTTTAAGGAATTGAGAAACCTTCACCTGTTTAAGAGCACAACTGAATTAACTGTGGTTCACACCCATCCTTAAAATACTGAGATTAGAACACTGTTGGAGAATTTTTCTAAGTAATTAGAAAAAAAGCAATCTAATATCCACAATTTGTTAACAAGCTCCAAGAGCTTAGCTTTCTGCTCTCATCCAAACAGGAAAAAACATGTAATGACAAGCTTTTAACTTGAATGAGGCTGAAATATCTGACAAGGATGGGAAGATCAGAAGATAGTGCAGTTAAATCAAGCCAGAAAACCAGAAAAAAAATACAGTTTTCTTGTAAAAGAACTTACCGATGTGTGGGACCAGTAAGAGTAGTCAAAGCTGAAGGACTTTGGTGCTTCCTTAGGATTCTTTGGGTTGATAATACCTACAGGAAATAAAATTCAAACTCTTAGCTAACTTGACACTTAGGAGCATAATTAATGAGCTTGGTGATCCTCAATTTAATCTGTTAATTTGAGTATTCACCAAGTTACCACAGTGCCCAGAAGTAATAAGATTGAAGTAACAAACAGCTTCCTAACACTGTATTTCTGTGGGCCTTGTTTGAAATACATCAAGGAAAAAAATTCCTAGAAGGAATGCTGCTGCTAAACAACATTCTTCTGTTGGACAGCAAGCCAGACGTAGGTCATCCTGGTCCCTTGGCTTTTAGGAGTTGAGAGATATTAGCAAGACGGAAGATCCAAAACACAGAGTTCAAGAATCTCTGGTGACTTCACAGCACAACTTAAGCCTATTTTAAAATACATGTCACACAGTACAAAAGCTCACTGCAGGATTTTCTTTAAGAAGCTCAGTATTTTCAGGGCATTGAAGAAGATTCTGAAAAAGCTGGATCTACAGACATTTTGGGGATTATCTGCAGAGTTCATTTCAATATTACTCTACATACACAAAGCCTACAGACAGATTTTTAATAGGACTGACATTAATTGAATGGATCAAATTCCTGCTAAATAATCTTACCGTACAGAGTCACATGTGTGAATTCCCCAAAATTAATGAAAGTTCTTCCAGATACCTTTTAGATTGTTGTTTTGTTGGTTTCTTTTCTTTCAGAGCAACAAAACAGCTCCCCAAGCCTTTTGCCTGGGAGGGCAGTAACACACAATGGATTCTGCTGTCATTCAGCTGGCAAACACAGTATCTGTAGTTTTGTTGTTGCAAGGAGGGTAATTTAAAAGCCCAGCACCCACTGCAGAGGTGAATCCCTACTGCTTCAGACTTTTCACCACCTTGGTACTGAAAAGACTTAAACCTATTCTTTCCATCAGCTGTTTTCAACACCATCTGTGTAAGTAAGGATTCTAAAAAGATATACTCTTGAGGGTATAAAAATGAGCTAAACCGCCTTAGATTCCAGCAGTCTGCCTTTGGAAGTGATACACTAATTATGATATGTGCAAAAAAAAAAATCTACAAAGAAAGCAGCTCTACACAGGTGGTGACAGTCTTCCTGGGGAAGATTTACATCCTGGTACTAGTCACTCTAAACAAAGGATGCTTATTTCTCACATATTCATGCCAATTAGGCTATCCTTTGGGAGATACAGCTTCTCCCTTTCCTTCTGTGATAAATATTGTAACACCCACATCTCTTACCATTTCAAACATGAACATCGTGTTGCACCAAAACCACTGAAAATGTGGTTACAGAACCCTCATTAAAATTACACCACTCCTCTACCAGATGCTGTGACCCTGAGCAGGGCTCTTGTCCAAAATTACATTGTGGAGAAAAGATCAGTGTCTGGATTGCAAATAGCAACAGTTGCTACTCTGTTTCTTGTGACCAACTCCATTTCACTTGGATGCACCTTGTGCTAACATTCTTGCCTATAAAAGCTGACAGACATGCAAAGCCAGTGAATAATATGCCTGGTACCAGTACAGTATCAAGTGGCAAAAACGCTTGTGGCTTTGGATAGCAACATAGGCATCAACACATAAACTGGTAACCTAAGCAATCATATACAGCTTTAGTTTCCCTTCAGTAGTTCTGACCAGAGAAGAGAAGGCTCCAGGGAGACCTTAGAGCACCTTCCAGTGCCTGAAGGGGCTTCAGGAAAGCCGGGGAGGAGCTTTTTTAACAGAGAAGGCAGTGACAGGACAAGGGGTAATGCTTTCAAACTGAAAGAGGGGAGATTTAGGTTAAACATCAGGAAGAAATTCTTCACCATGAGGATAGTAAGGTGCTGGAACAGGTTACCTAGGGAGGTTGTGGAACCCCATCCCTGGAGGTATTCAAGGCCAGGTTGGATGGGGCTTGTGCAGCCTGGTCTGGGGGGAAGTCTCCCTGCTCATAGCAGGGAGGTTGGATCCTGATGATCTTTAAGGTCCCTTTCAACCATAACCATTCTGTGATTCTATGATTTTATTCATTTGTTTTGGGCTATAATTTCAAGGGAAAGTAATCTAACCATTAAAAGTAGAAAAAAGCAGCAATAAATAGTACTCATTCCTACGTACTAGAACCTGTTCCTATGCACTGTAGCACAATGCTAAGCAGATGCCTGAAAAAACATATTGCTAGCATCTTTCCTGATAATACACATTCTGTTGCTTAATATTAATGGCAAGTCATTTTAATCTGAACACTCCATACCACTCTTGTGAGAGAAGTCATGCCTAGGGAATGAGAGAAGTAACTACATTTATTGGTACATTGCATTTGCAACACTGTCCTGGAAACTGAAAACTCCTGGCCTGCGAAGGCAATCAAGACAAGCAAAAGCTTAGCTACATCTTTGCTGACCAAGAAACACGTTTTCAACCACAATCTAAAAAAATGCATTGGTTACTGCAGGTAACGTCAGTGCAGTTTCAGTTTAACATGCAAATGCCAATACAAAAGAGAGTTTCAACCTCACTTATTTACTTCATGGCATGATTGATTTGTCTCCTCTTAGAATCAACAGTGAAATAGCAAGTACTCATAAGTTTTTTTCCTTTCCATTTTTATATTGTTATTTATAGGAAAAAAGGACATTTCTCTTGGCCAAGGCAAAGCTGCACTGGGTCCCTCCATGGAAACAAGAGTTAAATTGCCTTCTAAGATTCTGCTGTGTCAGAAACAGAAAATAGATTAGGCAGAACAAAAGTCAGTATTGTTCAAAACCAGGTTTGATGTGAGAACATACACTTCTCATTAATTGTTTTCAAAAATCTCTAGCACAAGTCCACCACTTCCAGAAAGAAAGCAAAGCAGCCAAACATTTAATCAGAATAGCTATTTTTTCCATGCAGCTTGCTGTGCATAAAGGCACACTGACCACCCTTGAAAGACAGGATCTCTAGCTATGCAACAGGCTAGGCTTAGTGCCTGGAAAGGCACTCCAAGCTTGCCACTGCAGCTTCATCCTACTTGCTTCAAGCTTAAATTAGATCCATCACATTTGTGAAAAGTTAAGTTCAGGCTCTGTGATTTATGCAATGGTTCCACTCTGCTCCATTTTTAGTAAGCTTTTTTTTTTTATTTATTTGTTACTTTCTTCAGCAGGGCTTTCCTCAGCTCCTTCACATCAAGTTCCACATCCAGCTCACTGTTTTGAAAACTACTTTCTAGGATGCCTGTTTTTGCAAAGTGTATCTTGAAAAGGCTATCAGGAAAAGGAGATTAATGTGCAAGAAAGCAGCTCTGTCAGAGGTTGAGAATGCAGCTGCCTGGCCAAAACCTTCCACTGCAACAGAAAACCCCTTGGCTGCCAGGAACTCTGCATGCTGTCCCTTCGCTACTGTGATGCAGTCACAGCCTTTTCACTAGTCCAAGGCTGACATCTATTTATCCCCATTCCTGTTTCTTACACAGAGCCTACATCCTCCAGTTTCAGAGTTGCTGTTTTACCAGAATTCTGTCTACAAATCAATCTAGCCAAGCTGACTGGTTGAGAAAATAAAAGATGACAAGAAGATGGTGAGGCAGCTAAGAAACCAGAAATTCAAACTGAAATAACTGACCTAACTTGAAGGTGTCTACTGAACCAAGCATCTACTTTGGAGGAACAAGCAAATCCATGACATTTAGCTACTCTTAAAGGAATTGATATTCCTTTAAGATATCCCTAATGGATATTTCTGAAGAAACTAAGTCTTCTTACGGTACAGGTAAGCTTCATCTTAGAAGTTCATACACCAAATTGGAAAAAAAAGCCTGATCATGCAGAAATCAGACTGAGTGTGCAACACTGATTTGACGTATCATGTTATTCAGCAAGCTATGTTTTCATCTGAACAAGGAAACAATTAAAAAGAGAACCTTTATCAGTGCCTCCAATACCCACAAAAACACTAAAAGCTTTTAAGTTATTTTGTTTGTTTTTTAAACCATGCAAGGCCAAGATGAATTGTATTAATTAATCATGAAATAGGTCATCATCTATCTCCTCTTACCACAGCAGACTCATGGCATGGTAGGCAAGTTAATGGTTTAATTACAGAGCCTCAGGAAATGAGAAAGGCAATAAGGCAGATGATCACAGCAGGAACACATTAATGGTCTTTTTATCTTAGAGAATAAATTTGTTTATCTGCTATTTCAAAGGTTCAATGTGGCAATTAACTCTTCTGTTTGCAAACTGACACGAAGGCTTTGTGCTGCAGCTATAATTGGCTACCACGAGCATGGCACCGAAGCAACTTTGAATGTTGCATAAGCAGCCAGTTTTTGAGAAACTTGATCCCTTTTTCAGGCCCCTTGCTTCACCAAGAGCCAACTTCTTAGGTCATGTGGAGCCTTTCAGCTTTCCACAAGTTAAGGTTTCTGCATCAAACAGAAAACTGGAAGGGGTATTTTACAAAATCACCATCTTCTATGTCATGGCTACGAAAAAGGTTACATGCACAACTCAGAGACATGGAACAGGTGAAACAAGTTGAAGATGCTACTTTTCTACTGCAGTGTCTAAAAACCTTCTGGAATCAAAGCAGCAACCACAGTTTGGGTTAATGCCCACCATCTACCTTTGGAATGGAAAATTGAGAAAAAAGCATGGGAATATTCATGTTTCAAAATATACAGTACAAATTATTAATCTGTTTGAGGGAGATAAATGCCCACGTGGTTACCTTTTTATTTGAATTATAAATTTCCATAAATTTTGAATAATATGCTTCCCTTAAGACATAATATTTACATCTGTTTTCTACCTCAGTAAGCAACCAGAATAAGTAGAAGTAATTATATGACATAAATTGATATAAAATTCAAATAAAAGTGCACTGTGTGAACAGCTATGCAGCATTACAATTTAATTTGAAGCACTTTATTTAATACTCACTGCTGTCCCAACCTAGAGACACAGCTTGCATTTTTAAAGCTTATTTCTCCTTACAGTGGTATAGTTAACCACACAGAGCTGCTTCACACTGTCTAGGGTGCCTCTAAGCAGGGGTAACGCACATATTGGCTGAAGCACAACTCATTTATACAGTTCTCTTTAGCTGTTTAACTTTGGGCTTTTGTAATACCTGTGACTACAAACATTTGAGTTTTATAGATTACTGACCAAAAGGTAAGGAAGCCAACAGTTTTAAAACAAACTTCTTCACACCAAATAATCCAAAATTTTATATTGTTACATAAGATCCACAGACTTTAACTTATTAGTCCTTGTACAGAAGATGTAGACTAAGAGTATTACAGCCTAATAAAAGATATGGAGAAAGTGAGAGCACAGTCAATGAAGGAATTATAATTTTAGATGTGCTGTATCAACAGTAACAAATCAACCTCCACAAAACATTTGAACATGCTCTTACTTAAACCGGCAACTTTATTTCTTGGCATAAGGTACTTCCACAGTCCAACCTACTTGTTCCTTAATTAACATTTTTCAAACCATCCACCATCTGCATTATCAGCTAGCACAAAAATAACATATACTTTCAACCTTTAAAATCTATGAGATCAAATTCATTGCTAGTTTTTAATTTTAGCAAAAACTTATTGAACTTAGAAAGACCACTTCATTATTGAAACAGTACCCATATGTTTTTCATGTATGATTTTGCATTCCTACTGTCATCTCGGATATCTAATTCTTATTTTTTTCTGTCTTATAAATCCAACTCTGATTTGTTGAAGCTGAAATTCAAAAAGCATACCTCAAATATGCACTTTATTTTACAGTTATAACCAGACTGTGGAGCACAGAGAGCTGATGCAAAGTTATAGTCTTCAGGAATACTTCTAATTGGAAGCAGCATTCTCGGTCTTCTCACCCCCTTCCTAAACATATACACAAACAGTTTCCCACTTACAGTCTTTTTTTCTAGACTTATACTTCCATTCTTGGTTAAAACTAAGAAAGTAAACAGACAGTGGGAAACCTACAGAGAAGAAAGAAAGAAAGAAAGAAAGAAAAAAAAAAAGCAAGCAAGCTTAGCCAAGATCAGCCCCCTCATTCCATTCTCATCTACTCAGCCACATAAATATTTTTGCAGGCACAAAGAATGACCAAAACTACTTCTTAACCACTTGAATGTCGTATCAGATTATAATGACACTGAACTTGCAGTCCAAGTCTAATCTGTTTTCATCCCACTCAGCATTACTCCTCAGCTTGTCACAAATTTGGCAGGTTAGAAACCATCTGCAGTTCAGTATCTAGGGATACAAGCAATTCTTTCTAATAAGTCCTTGAAATAAAAAGAGCACAAAGCATACAAGAGGCAGGAACTTAAATTATTCTCTTATCCCTCACTGCATTTAAAGTTAAGTCACCAGACTGAACAGTTCCACCTCTGCTAGCGATCAGACTGGTATTACAGGGCATCCTGCCACCAGACATGCCACGCATTAGTCACTGCAGGGTGCTCCAGTGAAGAGCTGGCTAACTGCAGTTTGCCCTTCAGATAAACACCAGCAGGCTGAATTAACTTGGGTTAAATCCTGGGATTAGCTGATATACAGCCTGTGCTGGGGAGAAGGACTCAGACTGACAGATTAATATTAAAAAACAACAAACCACCAAAAAGATCAAACTATCAGAAAGAGAATCCAATAATGGTGAACATCAGATGCAGAGCTGGAGAAACTGAACTTCCATTACTTGCGCAGTGCTGCCTGCTTTCTCTTGTTTCCATCTTCCTTTCCCATATTGCTACCACATCTGTCAATGCTGGAGCCACAAAGCGTCTCTAACTTCTACATATGAAAGAAAATGAGGTTTCATCTCACAAAAGAGGCCTCACACCAGCCTCAATTATTCTCCTAGTGGCAGCAGTGACCTACGCAGAGCACACATTCCTACCAAATGCCAACATGTATTAAGAGATAACAACTAGGAAAAAAAAGCACTGTCCTGTCTTCACTTTTGTTCTTGTTAATCACTGGTAAAGGAATAGGCCCAGATTTTTTAAAAAGACCCAACATTCTAGTCTAGACAGAATTTTGGAAGGGCTAACATTCAGGGAAACAAATACCAAATAATTATTTTCTGTTCCTTCATCAAACTCTACTTGAAGCAATATAAGCAGCAGTTTTATTTTATGATGTCTGACTAATCAATTTAACCAATATAAAAGATCTGAGGTCTTTAGAATTGACTCCACAAGACCAGATTAACATTAAATATACAGCCTCTTGAAACGCAAGGGTCTGGAAAATATATCTGCGCCATCTGTAGACTGGAATGACAACAATGAGAACATGTTGGTTACTGAGAGCAGGGTGGAGCAGACATTCTTTGTTGGAACGTGAATAACACCCCAAATGCATGTTTAATACTGGCTTCTTTCCTAGGCATACATTGCAATCAGATATACGGCTATAGTGTTTTTATAAGACAGACTTTCAGAGTTGTTATTACAAGAGATAAATTAAGGGAAATGGACACTTCCAGCTTGTAAAGCAGTGCTTGCTTTTCAAAGCATTGTTAGCATTTTTCAAATCATTAAAAGGGAAGGAAACCAAGTAGAAGCTAAGAACAGCTCATTTGGAATTCAACCGGATTCTCTCCCCACTGCGGAATTTCAACCCTGTACTGGGAGAAAGGTTGGCTGGGGGAGGGAGTTCAGTTCACCAGCACCAGTGCAAGGCAAATGCTCCATCAGAGAAGCTGCTAGAAAGCCGTTCTCATCCTCAGCTGCTCTTACAGATCCAAGTGCTATAAATACCATCTCTACAGCTGGTGTTCTGGGAGAACAGCATGCCAGCAGGCTTTGCACCAAGCGGGAGCCAGTCGAGCCACACTGTTCTACCCATCTGAAAAGCTGAACCAAACCATTCCAAAACTTTGACAACCGATTACCTGAAACCATCTTGTTGCAGAAGATGTGTATCAGGTCTGTGTGTGCAGCTGAGCCAAGTATTGGGAGCTGAGCTGAATTCTCTCCTCACGCATTTTTGCTTCACAGCGGATAAAACATCCCTCTTCAACCCTTACTTTTACTTGATGACATCTCTAAGAGCCCGTGGCCTTCTCCAAAGGCCTTTTTTACCTAAAGACACATGCCAGCACTAGGCAAAGAGGACATCATTTAGCACTGGAATCCTGGGAAGTCTGTTCTGTCAGCCTCCATGTCTTAAAGGATTCATGTAGTGAAAATAACCAAATCTTAAAGTAGTAAGCATTGACAATTTGCATTTTCTTCTACTTCCATACTAGAGGGTGGTGCATTACTTCAGCATTTGATAAAAAGAACTCTCTCTAAAGCCCTAGTACTGTGTCAGTGGACACTAATTCTGACAGGGCAGCATTTCACAGAGTTTACTCAACCCTGACCAAAAATTGTTCTGGGTTCATTAGTAATATTCTCTCTCTATATTAAGAATACTAACTCCATAACAATTTTTTAAAATATAGCTCAACTTCATTTAACATTAGCTAGAACATTATAGCCATCCCACAGTCTTGCTGCAGACCCATTACTTGTACCTCTAACATTTAAAAATCATTAAATGTTCATCTTCTCCCACATCCCCAAAGTAATATTTTTTTTTTAAAAAGGGAAAACTGTTTTAATCAGTGTGCAGAATTAACACTTCAATTTATTTTTATACAATCATGTGAATGGCTTTAGAAGGAAAACCAAGCACCTAAGAAATTCAAGGGTTTTTTTCTTCTCCAAAATCCATTCAAGAATTGTAACAAAACATATGAACTGTCAGCATGGCAGGGTATGCATAGACAGTGACTAAGACAAACTTACAGACAAGCAACAGAAATCCCTAACCCTGCAAAACACAGAGCTCTCAAGTTCCTATGTAGAGCCTTTGCTTGCTGTCTGCATTCAGCATTACCATGACTCCCATTTCCAGGATGACCCAGCACTATTAGAAAAAACCTCAAAGTGCAAAAATCACTCCCCACCAAACTCCACCCCTAAAAGAACTATTTAAAGTTAATAGATTGCCTCCTTTTTCTCTTTGAGACAAACTTGCATTCAAGTCTTCTGTTGTCTGGTACAGGACTTGCAACAAATACAGTAATTAGCAGCACAGCCATTAGAATAACTGGGTAATCTCCACTATTGTGATTTCTTTGATTTGTCCTTCAAACCAGTTCAACCTCAACTGCAAGATAATTCATGCATCCTCCACATGACACACATTTTATCTTCCCATTAAGTAGCGTAGTTTGATAACACATCTACCATGAATGCAATACAGTATTAACATATTGGGCAAGCATTCATTTAGTTTGAACTGCATTTAGGAGGAATTACAGACCAGCAAATCAGGGTAGGGGTTAGGTGACTTTTTCTCCACTTCTGTATATTTTCCCAAAGCAGCCTCATGATGCAAGATGCAAGCATACAACATTGGAAATAAAATATATTAAAAAAAAAAAAAAAGTTAAAAAGAGGAGAGGAGAAAATAAGAAAAACAAACTCTGTGTAAAAACCACTACAAAAGACATGCTCTAAGAACCAAAGCTTTCTGGCAGGCACAAGTCAAAAAAAATGAGGCAGGCTTTCTTTTTTGAGATACCAAAAATTATCAATTTCCAGAAGACAGCCTGAGAGTCAAGACTGAAATCAATCTATTAAAATACTTCTTCCATTTATTCCATACTTTCATTGAAAATGTCTCATCAAGAGAAGGGGGGGAAAAAAAAAAAGCAAAGTTTTATCTAAAAGAACCACAATGAACTCTTTGGCTTGCTTTTCTACCTATGTAGCACATGCTACATAAATTCCCATTACTATCTACATGTGCTCAGTGCCAGTCTAAAAGACAGTTTATTACAAGGACTCTTCTCATCAGTAATTTAGACCAAAGATTATTTTAATGATATGAGTTCTTTAGTGAAACTATAGAACCTTGCTTACAGAATACTTACTGCAGAAACCTAAATTAATCATACTTAGTATTCACCTGAAGGCACAGACACACAATAGCTTTTCTTTTCAATTCAGTGTGTCTTAACAAACAGTTAAAAATTAAACCAGAAAGAAAAACTATCAGCAAACCATACTTTCTTCCTCCCCCCCACCCCTTTGGATTAAGCTTTTATGAAATATGTTACTACATTTTAGAACCACATAACAATGAAAAAGGCAAGATATAACAATACTCCCCTGTCAATGTATACCAGTAAAATACTGGCTGAATTACTGATGAGGTTACCTTGCTCTATAACCCTTCCAACAGCTTTGATTTCTGTATTATCTTCCAAACATCAGCAATTTCAGTATTGTATTTCAAAATCTGTCTTTAGACAAACATGCCACAAATTAAAAGCCTTTGAAGCTAAGTCCTGCTTTTCCACCCATCTTCATTTTGCTTGAGAACAACTGCATAAAACAGGACATGTCTTAAAAGAAAAAAAAACTAAACAGAAAAGAAACTCAAAATAGATGTGTTTTTTGTGTGTTTTTTTTAAAATTTAAGTATTTAGGTTTAGACCAGAGCTTTATAAATGTTAGAGAGAAAAAAAACCAACAACCATATGACGGGGGTTTTTTTCCCCTCAAACTCTACAAATTAACTGCAGATTGCCTTACCAAGTGTTCCTGATGCCAGGGATGCCGGCTTGAGAACCTAATTGCCATATGTCTACAGCAGCAGCTGTGACTATTGTTATCCACAGCTGGGACTGCTCCACTGTGCCTATTTACTTTTAACATCAAATACTTTTAAGCAGTCCACAAAAGAACCTTCCACCATTACCAAGCCACAGAAACTACTACTCAGTTTAAATCCAAATAGGTGATCTTCAGTCCTAACTTGAGGATCTAGTTCCACTCATATCTTTCAAGACAACCTAGACCATGCAGGTGCATTTCTACATTAGTGTGGTTTATAACAAATCAAAATATACAACAGTTTCAGACAAACTAGTTTGAGAACTTTGTTTTACACTGTCACTGGTACCTGTAAGATGCTAAGACCTATTTTCATTCATCTAGGGCACAAACAATGTAAAATCAATTGCAGATAATGTATTCCATGTAGGATACTTCCTTATCTCCTTGCTTCATTAGTTCAGTTTTCTACATACTTATCTCATTTTTTAAAAGAATAAGCTATGTGGACTGTATGCTAGTGATGAGTATCTAAATGCTGACTCAGAGTACTAGCTTCAACCTGCTTCATTTTAATTTGTTTTTATTTATGCATTTTTTATTTACAGAGAGGATTATCAAAACACTTCGACAAAACCAACAAACAAACACACACCAGAAAAAACACAACACTAGGGAAGTCTTCAGGCACAGAATAGTCCAGCTTTTCATTTCAATAATCCAAGGCAGCAACTGCCAACAGTGTTTGTATTTGTTACATTTCAAAACCTGATACAAGAATGAACACAAGAACTACTGACACACAAAATATTCAGATCCATAGTTCAGCTTTCAACCTAGGTATCACACAGCACAATCTTTTTCCCACTCCCCACAAAAACAGTAATTAATGAAGAGGACAGGCAGAAAATAATTAACACATTGTGGGTAAAGTGTATTACTGTAAATCATTCTGAACAAAAGAAGTAAGAAAGCAGGAATCATAAACAAAACATGCTCAATTAACATATGTTCACAATCATGATCTATTATTGAATTATTCATTTCAAATGCTTGTTAGTCTGACCTAGAGCAAGATAAGCTAAATATCCAGTAGTTGAAAGGAAATTTTAAAGCAGAACTTCTGGCAGTACCGTTCAAGTAGATACCATCTGCAATTAGATATGATCTGAGCAGCACAGGCCTTCTGCCAAAATACCAGCCCCTTGATGCAGTCAGCGCATGTGACTTCAGCTGGACTGCAGAATTTCATTTTCACAGCACATATTTTAAAAACATTATAACTGACAATTCTTTAAGTGCAAGATATTTGCAAATATAAAGGGAGAAAAAAAACATACTCATCACCTTAGTATACCAAACCAAGGTAAGACACAAACAATACGTTTAAACTACCAACTTAAAAATTCCTGTATTTTGCATCCTTCTGGCTGAAAAACATACGTCCCAAATACTCATTGTAAGTGGTCTTAACATTGTGGGTTAAAGACCTTTGTAAGAACTCCCTTTTTCTGACATTAGAACATATATAGAACTATATTCAGCTACATGGTCATTTTTTAAACACTGAGAAATTATAAAGATGGTGATCTACTATGGATCTTGATGAAAGGCCTTGCTCTTATCCAAAGAAATTATATAAGCACCAGATAGGATAATTATTTCATTCTGTAGACTCAACTCCATAACAAACTTTGCTTTAACAACATTAAACTGTGTAGCAAAATTGAGAATAAGCTATCTAACCCAGGAGGACTCTGATTTGCTGGCAAGCCCACTGTGAATGCTGGGCACTCCCAGAAGGTGTTAACAGCCACGCTCACACAAAAACTGACTAACAAAAGCAGAGCAACAGGCAACACCCCTGGTGGCATTCCAGCTTCAAGAATATACCTCATTACGGATGTCAGAAAACACTTCTATTCATACAGCCACTAAAACATAGTTGGAGTGCACATGTGATACACTTGATTAACTCTAGACTGTTTTCCCAAAATAACTCTAAGCACTTTGCCTCAGTTTCATTGCCATGTATTCTCTGCTTCTATCAGCTAATATGTTTACAAAACTCAGACTTGGGCAAAGTTTAAACTCAGAGCCCAAAAAGGATTCACAGAACAGCCTGGTGAATCGATGCATAAAGAATTCAAGTCCAAGTAACAGTCACAATCCCTTCTTAGCGATCAGACTTCATCGCCTCATCAATCCTGTTCATCACAATAGTCCATTAGGCTTTAATTCCAAGATAAGGGAACTTTAACTGGCTTGAAGTCTTAAAATAGTCACTACCCAACATATCAGCCTCTCAGATTTGTGTCCTGTCAACTTGATCAGCACACAAGAAAAAAATAACCTTCTCAGAGGCAAGATATCTAAGCCTTGACCATTTCACTGACACATTTGAAGGTATGAAGCACTAACTCCACAGGCTAGAATTACTACTGAATTCCCTTTATTTTGAAATTGCTCTATCAGATACGAGAGTCAGGGACACCAACACCACTTTCAGTAGTCAGCTTTTCGCCAAGAAGTTAAGATGTTCATAATGAGTTCAGTAATGGAACTGAGGCTGCAAAGAATAAGGGATCATAAAAAAGAAAAAATCCTTGGTGGAAACAGCAACAGTACTTGTGCCCTCTCATCTACCCACACTGCCTAAAAGCACAGCACAAAAATTTCACATTGAAGTTATGTGCATCAGACAACCTCATTAAGAAGATTCTTTGAAGAAAACATTTCTGCTCATTTTTTTCCCACCAAACAGTGCCTTTTTCATATATTATATAAACCTCTTCAGTTCAACAAGTAAAATTACTCCTCTTTCTATTGCTTTCTTCTATATTTCTCCTCTAACAGAGAAAAAATAGCCCACAGATTTTAAGAACATGTAACTACTGAAAGGAATGAGTCCTTTCCCACATCCTGTAATGGCCTCCGATGACTTAAACCTGACCATCTGTCCTATCACCCATCTTGTATCAGAGCCATCAGACTCAAATAGAAAGCTACAGATCAGAGCATTTCTAGAGCACAAAATACAGCAATAGCTGTAAAGAAATTTCTAAACAGATAAATCAAGAAGTATTTTTCTCCTGTTTCTACATGAGATGACTTCTAAATATTGTTTTGAAATCCAACCCCAAAAAATGTTCCACATAAGGTTTGAAGGTAAGAAATATACTGCACTGAAATTCAACCTCTATTCTGTGTGATGCCCCTCTTTCAATGAAACCATAAACATTATATAATTTAAGTGACCTCAACAAGGATCTAAGCTCCATTGCAGAAGCAGGCTGAAGTATAATCTCAGCTGAAAAAAAAAGGGAGTATGCAACCTGCTTTGTATTGACCAGGATGAGTAAATACTCAAGTAATCAGAAAGCAAAGTTACTCTGGAGTGTTTCTTCTTCCTACAGCTACAGACAAGATGGCTTTACTTCATTAGCTAACAATTAAAAACTACCATGAGAACAGAACTTTCTAGGTCTACTAGTCTGCACATGGCCAATGACACTGCAGCAAATGGCATTAATACTTCCTTGACCTTAAAAAGCATGTAAAAAAAAATAAATTATAATCCAATCAATAAATTATGTACCCACATTCCGTTTCCCATGGAAGAGTCCTAAACTGGACCTACAATATTTAAAAACCCTAACACTTCAAAGTGGTTAGAATAAGATTATTTTACGTTGTCTGTTATTTGCCATCGTTTAGACACGGAAATCATAAAACTTAGCATCCTTTTCCCCCTCAGCTTTCTCAAATTATGCTCCTAAACAAAGGCACAGACAGCAGAACAAGCACACCCAGAACTAGAGCACCAGATCCAAGCAGGCATTACACCACAACAATCATCACATGGTTGTCTGCAGGGTATGTCTGTGTGTCAATCCACATTAAACTCCCACACACTGAAGATACCCAAAAGGTTTTCACTTTGGTATTCTAATTTTTCTGTAGAATTCTCAACTCACCACTAGCAATCACTATAAACAACTGCATCAAAATCAAGATATTAGTGATTTATACTTTCTAGTTCAATTCAGAGACAACCTAGTTTGTAATGACAGCCTCAGAAGAGATGAAGGGCAATTCTATATGATATAATGTAAACAGGCCTCGGTTTAAAGAAGAGGATTGAGCATGAAGGCAGAGGAGAGAGAAAGATTCCCTTACGAGATTAAAATAAACTTACTTGTTGAATTGCCTTGCATCTGGATGATACATTTGGACTCTTTGCTGGTTTCTCGGGAATTGAAGGGCCGGACCCGAACAGCCACTTTCACGGAAGCCCCCGACATTCTGGTTGCTTGTAGTGTAGCCAAGAAATTGAAAGTGAAAGGGTCAAGAGTGCTTCAAGTTATCCTTCCTGTTGGTGTTTTCTAAAGAGAAAAATATAATATAGTTATTTACAGCTATTGCATTGAAGATGTTGATAAAATCTGGGGGGTCTAAACTTGTTAGCTAACTTCTGCCCTCCAATCACCCTCTCCCCCAACTTGTCACTTGAAAGAAACCTGGCAATACACCTGTACATTGTCCCCCTAGTCAAAAGTTTCCGTCACCTGAAACAGTTCCTTTGAAGAGTACAAAATAACAGATTTGTTTTCATGACTTGGTTTTCTTCCCAGAAAGTATGGACACGAATACCAAAATGAAGATCTGGTTGCAACATGTGTTAGGTCTAACCCAGCAAAGATAATTTTAGAAGCAGAGATACAGCTCCTTATATTTCAGCATGAGCTATCTGCCATACACTACATACCCCAGCTCTCTAGCTGTCAGCCCTGGCAGCCACAACGCATCAGCAATATTAAAACTAACACAAACCTCACGGGTCATATCACACTGACTTTCAACTCACACCTTTTCAGAGGAAAGGGTGTACCCAACAATCTTAAAGAACCCTTTGCAGTCCTAGGAAAGTCCTCTTCTCAAAAGAAATAAAAACTCATTAGCTAACTGTGTATTTAGTGATTAAAGGACACACTACTCTCAGGAAGAAGAGGAATCAAAAATTACTGCCTTCAGGGTAAATATTACTATCTTCAACAAATCTTCATCAGTAAATTAATCTTCATTATCAAAATACTTGTTCAAATCCTACCACATCCAAATGATGAAGCATTTCAGTTGGCAGGAAAACTCTCCAGGATACCTACAATCCAAACTTTAAAGCACATCCCAGACAGTACTGGAGATGCTAATTTCAGGGTTTTAAACACAACTTACTAGCAGAACTAAAGCATTTCAGCCTTAAAGTGAATTCTATGGCAGGCAAAAATATTTAATACATGCTTAACTCAAGTTATGACACATCTTCACACTGTACAAGAAGTTTTTAATAAAACTGCTTTACTTCATTAATGCCATCACATGGTGAAGGCAGAAATTAAATTACTCCACCAAGTAAAAGAAGCAATTTAAATCATCCCTTATTTAAGCAGGTACCTGAGGTATCTCACCAGACTACTAAGAGAGTCTTCAGAAACAAGCCAACTGAATTTCAATGTCAGTGGCACAACAAACTGGTACAATAATGATTCATGAGACAGCCACACAGTCTACTTTAGGTTAGCACAGAATTTTAAGAAGTTATATGAAAACGTACACATAAAATAGAGCAAAGAAGTAATGGGAATTATTTTGAATGGTCTTCAAAGTTTCACAGAGATTCTGGGTTGGGTAGAGAACTGCTCTGTTCACTCTTGCTCAGAGGTGCCTGCTTTTTTGTATAACAAAGTGTATCAAACATGTAACTTCATTATAAACCTTCTTCCTGAGTATAAAACCCCAGAGGTTTTTGCTCTCCCTTCTGAACACCACCCTTGCGCTTACATGGAACCTAAGAGACAAAACTAATCCTGATACATCCCAGTAGCATTATTCAACTGACCCTGAAAATTGCTGCTAGAAAACAGGAATGTTTATGTACCTGGTCACTAAGCATTCTGAAACACAATTTAAGACATCCATCAAGTGCAAAATCTCTGTTATTATCACCTAGTGATACAGTTTACTTTGTCAGACTGCAGGACAAGACAAGTAGGTGGAACTTTCATAGGGTGCAGCACATCAGAGAAACTCTACTGACATTGGTTTAGTGGTTCTCATCCTTCTTTTCCTCATCTATCCATATTAATGCAAAAAACATATTTTTGTCAGCTGCCCACAAGGACCAATGTATAGAGGTAAAGTCATTAATAAGAGGACTTTTTAAAAAAAGAAACCAAAAATACAACCTATGTGTTCCTATATTATTTATGAAATGTAGAAGGCTTATTTTCCCTTCCTCCTAAAGAGTCCAACATACAAAGATACTTTTTTCTGATGTTTCCATAGAAATACTTCTCAGACTACCACATTTATTTCTACAACTAGTATTTCTAGGAAACTGTCAAGCACAAGATGTAGCGAGAGAATCCTTTTTTGACTTAAAAATAAAGAAATTAAAAATCTTTAGTACCTCTGGACACCATATTCCCAATAAGAAAGCATGAGAAGCACAACGCCAGAGCCTCCATATGCACTAGCTAAATGACAGCCTTGTTTGAAGTACAGCTGCAAAGAAATTCTGACCAAACAGGTCAGAAAATAACTTACAACAGCACAAAAATTTAACTGCTAGACTTCTGCAATTACCAACTTCTCCCAACCCTAACTTTTGTTCTCATAGAAAATTATTGCAGTGTTAATTTTAAATCTCATTCATTCTCAGCTCTACTCCTTTTCATAGCTGAAGTAAGCAAAATGCCTACTTGTACTTGCACATGGATTTCAGATGTTTTGAACACTGCCTCATATGCAAGACTTAATTTTCCTTAATAAGAAAATTAATCAAAACAGATATATTCTTTCAAGGTTTCCATAAATCTAAGTTATTGAGGTGTTGGGTTTTTTTTTTTCCACTAATCAGCAACTTTAACTAGTTGTAACATTTTAGAAAGGTAGTATTGTCCTCATCATCCATAATGATAAAATAAGGCAAAATGAGACCAAGTCATATAGCATCACAGATAACAAAATTGCAACTGGTTTTCCAGGGTGCACATTTCCCAGTAGTATCACTTGCTGTGATAACATTATATTGTCTACAGAGTGGTAATAGGAGATATAACTTGCAACAGAGCAAAACAAAATGTGCAATACAGCCTTTGATACAGATTTAGAAGAACAATCTTTAGAAAAGGCAGCTGTTTGGTTTTTTTTAAGAATGTTCATTTGAGGCTTAGAAGGTTGTCATCCATGCTAGAATGAATCATTCTGCTAACGCCTTGGAAAAAAAGTCTACTTGTGTATCTTTTAGCATTCGGTCTGTACTAATCCAATAATGAACCAAGTAGAAAAGGGAACTTCATGCTTGAATCTCTGACATCAAACACCACTGACTCTAAACCAGATGGTGCGTAATATTTGAGTAATTTAGTGAGCTCCATCAGCACAAAAGCAAATCCTACTTATTAACTTTATACTTATTTTCAACTATCATTAAAAGATATTCACCCTGTAAATCACACAGTGAGTGTGTAATTAAACGAACTGTCTTAATATCTTGTATATTTTCTGTTATTCAAGCTGACAAACCCACTGGTGTTGGTCAATCACCCTTCATGGTCTCAAATCACTTTAACTAGATTTGGACTTTCACAACAATGTTTAAAGAAACAAATTGTTCATTAAGACTTGGACCCTCGGATGCATTTGAAAATTCTGGCAAAGCAGTTTTTATGCAGTATCAAAATATAGAACATATTGCTATTTGTTAAATAAAATTACAAGCAGAGTATGGATTTAGACTCCAACTATTCACATATTCAGAGAAGTTTGCAACAAGTCCAAAGTGGTTACAAAAACCACATTCAGAATCTGTATCTAAATTCAAATTAATAAAAAACAAAAAAAAAATCAAAAAACAACCCAGCACACATAACAAATGATGAACTATCACTTTTATTTAACATAGCCAGCCATTGTGTCATAGCTGCATAGGTTTATCAGAGAATTTGCTAACTATTCAAAAAAAAAAATATTTGCTTGTAACTTAATCAGTGCAACAGCTTTAAAGAAAGAAAATTAGCAGAGGTAAAGACTAGTATATGGAAAGTTAGGAAAACAGCTGTTCAGAGCAGCACGGGTTTAGGAACAAGAGGACCACGGTGAATCCAATTTTAGGTCCTCCACTAAGGAGCAGGTAGTGATGACAGTCTGACATATCAGCTGAACTCGAACACCCAGAATTGCTATTTTTATACTAAGTGAAGATGCCAGAGAACACAGTGGTGCAGAACTTGGTGATGCACTGAAAATCTGATCATATAACCAAATGGGTATTTATCACCCCTGGACTGTGCAATAACAAAAAAGAGCTGATCTAAGAAGAAGCTGGAAGGGGACAGTAATGTAGTACTTGAAAATTTGGTGGGAACTTATGTTACATTCAGAGAACAGATACAAATTCACCATCTGCTTCTGGTGAATTCCAGCTCTCCAATCTCAGTTTAATACTCATATTTTGCCAATGACCCCAAAAACTACCAGGCCTGTCATCCTGTCTCCTGACGCCTGCCTCCTGACTTAGCTCAGGAAGGATTGTCAGATCATCATCCCAACATGGCTGCCTCGGTAATTGTGCTGTACTGAATCCAGAGGCAGATCCACTACCCACAGGTCCACAAAAAAACACCCGGAAAACCACAATCCTTTTACATTCTTGCATCGTCCAGCTGGCTAAGGGACAACGCCTCCTTCCCTGCACAAATAATTATCGCTCCCACCTCCACCGGAGCTAGAAAGGAGAAAAAGGACGGCGAAAGGCGGACGCTACTGGCGACCCAGCGAGCGGACGGGATTCAGACGAGGAAAAGGACGGGAAGCGGCTGCACCGCCATAGCTCGGATCGCCCGGGGGAAAGGGGAAGGAACCGTCCCAGGGGAGAAGCCGATGCATCACGCAGATGCAGGCGAGG
>NW_009954555.1:1898650-1916593 GCF_000747805.2 Chaetura pelagica
TGCCTGCCCAGCAGCGGGGGCTGAAGTGGCGAATGCGTCGATTCCCGCAGGATCTGGAGTCCTGAGCGAGGCCGCGCGCTGGGGGTGCAGAAGGGAGGGGTTAATTCTCCCTTCGCCCCCCCCGAAACGTTTTGGAACAGCCCAAGGCGTTTTCTGTAGGTTCCACCATGTATTTTTATGTAAGTGATCGTTTCGGTGGGAGGTGCTGCGGCACCTCCTGCCCTTCCAAACGTTTTTTGCGTATTTTCACAGTACAAATTTGTGGTAATAACCTCCGCCGTAAAGTTCCTCTTTTCTCCTAGTATTTTGATAATTTCTCCTTTTAACAATAGGCTTGTGCTTAATCTTACAAATACCTAAAAAATAACACTACATGAAATATTTTATCTTTTCCATACACACCCCGTCATGCAAAGTGATTTAAGCTGTTGAGAACATTGGGGATCTCTAGTCTCAGAACCAGGTTTATTTTTGTTCACAGCCCCCTGGCTGTTAACTGCATTGATCTTCACTGTCTCTAGTGCTCAGTATCAGGTTTTTTTGGAGAACAAGTTATTTGTTACTTTCTGTTTGGTGACAAGCAGCATTTTCCCCTTGTCAATCTCATCATGCCTCATGTCATCTGTGGTAATGTCTGTAAAGTAGCTGAGCAGTGGTTTGGAGGGAAACACACAGAACCAAGGAAGCAAAGAGAGGTGACTTTGATATATCCTAGAAAATACCATCATTTGAACTTTGGATGAATTCTTGTTGATGTGACATACTTTTAGTGGTGTTATTGTGTGGTGCAACCATGCTGACTTCTATCTAGGGCCATGAAGAATTAGGTCAGCTGTAATTTCTCTGAGGACAAAAAAACAACACACACCCAAAGCCCAGAAACAAAAACCTGTTTGGAAATTATCTGCCAAGTGTCAGAATAGTAGGTGTGTGCTCTAGAGCTCCATGGGAATAGACAATGTGATTAATTTTACTTCAGCAGAGTTTGTGTGGTGTCTCTTAGGAACAGCAGTTCCTGCATCACTGCTCATGTTTAAGTTTGGAGAGTCCTCATATGGAATAGTTCCAGTATGGTAATTTGGCTGCTTTTTTAGAGTCTTGAAAAGACTGCTGGAAATGTTCAGAGGAAGTCTAGTTACACTTGGAGAAAGGAGAGGGTGAAGGGCCTATGTGTAGCATCTGGGAGGTCACTCTATGCAAAAATAAACATGAAGAAAATTGTTCAACTCTCCAAGCAGGGAGGTGAAAGCTGGTCAGATACTAAGGCTGTCCTTGTCTAGACGGGTGTGATGCTTTCTAAATTACAGAACTTTGGTATTTTATCTCAATTTAATTAGACTAGCCTTCTCAATATAATTTTTGAAAGTCAGGTTGCCTTGGGCAATGTAGAATTAACATTGAAAAATGCACTGGTGGAATTCTACTGCAATGTTCTGCCTCTGAATCCTGGTTAAAATAAATGTCTGTTCTCTTACAGGAAAAGAGCCATTCTTACTCCTTTGATGTGTTTCTGACCAATACCAAATATCCCAGTGAAACAGCAGGAACAAATCCAATTCCCTACAAGCATGTGTGCATTCAAAACTAGAATTTAAACATTTATTTTCTTCACAAAATGAAGGTCCCCAGCACAAGTGTTTTGGAGCATTATTATAGAAGAAAAATGAAAGCAAGTAATACTGTGTAAATCTCCTGTGTTTATTAGTACAGAGTTGGTTACTCAGGTCACTGAGACAAGCTACCTAAAATTAGGAAGCCTGTTGAAATACAGGAAAGGGGGTAGGTTGATGCTAAGGAATAACAGTAAGGAAGAGAGGCAGAGTGAAGTGCACTGCTCCTGGGGATTGTTGCTGGCTAAAGCAGCATTGTCATCCTGCTATTAACAGCATTAGGCTCTCCTTGTTGCCAGCAGGAAAGAGTTGACAGGGATGTAAATTGTGCTGTTACTTAAGGGTAAATGGTGATATAATAGAATCAATTGTACTGGATGGTATTGCTATAACAGCAGAACTTGCCCCCGTAATTTCTCTAGCCACGTAGCTAGAGGGCAAGCAAAGACCAGCAACATGACCTTCTGATTTCAGATTTTCCAAGAAGAGCACATTTTGAAACATTGATGTAAGTTAGCCATCCCTGGGATGAGTTATTCAGATTCTGCAGATGCATGTAAATGTCAAAGGTAATTTGATCAACTGATAGTTTGTGTTCTCCAGTATGAAGTCTCTGCATTGTAATAAGGTTACAGTTGGATTGAAAAAGGTAAATGACATGTTGGTAGGGAGAGGGGAAAATCACAGAAGCCTGGAGGTGGTATTAAATCTATTAAAACCAATAACTGTCACATAGCTGGTATGCTTTTGTGGGAGATTTAGTCTCAATCCAATACTAACTTCAGCTTTCCTTTTCAGTTACTCAGATGTCTACTATCCACTGAGAGAGGGTTTGATTTAATTTTGTACCCAGAAGACAACACACTGTACTACTGTCTTCAGTTGCTCACATTATAATACATTTCATTATTCTGTCTGAATGCTCAGTCTGGGAGACTAAATTCACACCTTTGAAATACCTGGCACTAGGTCTCAGATAAAATTCTTTTAGCCACTTAAAGTTAACCTTTGTGTCTTGTTTATCTTCATTGATAAATTTTCAAGTGATAAATGGTTCCCATAATTAGCCCAAATAGTTCAGGAATGCACTTTGGTATTTATATTCCTCAGGTCAAAGTCTGATACAATGGCAGAATAAATGCAAACTCAGATTCTGAAGGACATTGTCTTAACACATCCTATATCAAATGTAAAATATTTCTACTTCCTCCTGTCAGACAAGGTTAAGAGAAACCTGAATTTTGTTCAAACAAGCCTTTCAGGTAGGTAAACTGCAATAAATTAAAAAAATAAATAAATAGGATTTTAATTCTATACTTGCATTAAGAAGAGCTTGTCCCATACAGATTTTCTGGTAAAACACATTCCCAACCTTCTTTTATAATAGTTGTTAATACTTGAAATGTGAAATACCAGGAACTATTGGAGAACAGCAAACCTCAAGCCCTGTGCAGGATCCACTTAAGCAACCAGCTTTTTAAAATTTAGGGATGGATTCTTTCTGCTTGTATTCTTCTCACTTTGTAAGACTGCTCATTGTTTCCACTGCAGGGGCTGGTGTCTCATTTGTAATAGCTGAAGACAATTAGAAAAAAAGCATTTCTTCATCTTTCCAACACACTCTTAGTCTGTCAATGAAACTAAAAGCCATGTGATGTTAACTTAGAGAAAAAAATCCTTAATGGGAAACTGCAGCAGCTTAATCATTCTCCAGTAAAAATAAATACACAGTTGTCTCCCGCCAACTAAAGTATAAATTCTGGAATGTTTCTGGAGGCTTTTGTTATCCTTAGTGAAGAGGTGACAGTGGAACATTTAAGAGCTTTTCTTTATGTGGAAAATAATTACCTTGTGACTGAAAATCACACCTTTAAAGTTACAGCCCAGTGTACAGCGCTACAGCATGTTGAGATTCCATGATGGATTTGGATGCTAAATGACAGCTCCAGATAAAAGCACTTTGTTCTGTGACTTCTGAAGGATTTGAATTTGTGGAAGGAGTGAAAGTTAAGGAAGTGAAACCAGTTAACAAACAAGCTTCTCTGCTCCAACAGTCCACGCAGACACAAAACTTTGGAATCTTCCTCCCACCCTTGGGGAAGAAAACACACACACTAGCAGGAGGAAAAAAAGCCAAAACACACCACCAACAAAAAAGCCCACTAATCTTCACATTTAATTTGGAATTACTTGCACATCTGAAAGGTCAGCACTGGGTTATATATAACCTCAGCAAAACTCCCCCTAGAGCCTGTCACCAACTGTCCTGTAGCTAAAAATAGGTGCAAGAGCCACTCACGCGGGAACACACATTAGTTGGAAGTATTACTGAGATCTGTGTGCCCAGAAACTTTTCACCTCATTTCCCAAGATAACTCCAGCTCCAAAATCTGCAAACCTGCCACCCAATCATTTGTGATTTTTATACTGACACATTTGAAAGGAAAGACCAAAGGAAACATGTAGTGTGAGTGTGTATCATTTATTGTAGTTCAAGAGAGTCAGGAACTGAACAGAAGACACAGCAGAAAACAAAAAGAAAGCCAACCTTTTTTTTCCAGACTGAATTTTAAAACACTGTGATTTCAAATCCTTTTTAAAAAGGAAATTCAAGTATTGTATGCAGGGGGCAGTAATACAAAAAATGTTTGTGAATATTTTTTTTTCTTCTTTTTATTTTTTAAAAATGTTGTTCTACATTTCCTGCACCCTTTCTGCTTTGGTAAGGCCAAGCCATGGATACAAATTGGAAAGCAACATAAAAAAAAACAAAACAAAAAAACAACAAATGACCCCTGCCCCAAACTGCAGCCTCCAAGAATAAAAGGATCTGCTCTCTGTGGACAAGCTCTAATGGCTCAGAACTGTTATTTAGCACATAATGCATCTGCAGCATTAAAAGAATGAATTTTATTTTTTAAAAGTCACTGAAATCATGGTATTCCCAAGCACCTCATTCATGGCAGCTGTTTCAACATGTTTCTCTCTCTCTCGGCTTTGCAAAAATACCAGAGCATCTAGAGCAACATAAAGAAAAGGGACATTTCAAAGAATGAAAATTAAAATCCATGGGGTGGAATCTTTGATTTTCTTGAAATTATCCTTATGTCTAACACCAAGTAAAAACCAAATATGCAAACGTGTGTAATATAAAAAGACAATCCCAAGAGTAACACGTTGTTGCAGGCACAGTTATCGCACAGAATGTGATCTTTTGGAGGGCAGGGGCATGATTTTGATTTTCACATGGGTTTGTTGTTTTTTTTGCATTACAAAAAAAAGACAGCAGTGCAGGTTTGAAACGCAGAAGAGGAAGAAGGGAGGGAAAGAAGAAAAAAGTTACTTTAGCAGCAAAATGTCCAAGGTTCTAACCACAATCAAATTAACGGATATCTGGCTGTAAAAAATAAGGTTGAAGGGATGCTGCCCTGATCCATTCATATTTGCTAAAATAATTCAGCTGTAAAAACTCCAAAATGTGACATATTGAAGGACAGTTTTGTAACATAAGCAACTTCCTAGCTTGTCCTCCATGTTATTGACCATCATTATCACTTAAATATATGTACAAGAATTAAGCCGCTTTTCTCCTTGTCCACATGCGTCTGGTCTCTACTGCAGGGGGGTGCCAGTGGGCCTGTGAATCCCATCAATAGCTTTCCAAGTGCAGTTGCTCCACTGTCACCAGAGCAGCCCAGGCCCTGCTCTTCCCACTGCTGTTGGCAAACACTGCAAGGGAATTTTCAGTGGTCGGCATTCTGCTTGTCTCTCATCCAGGCTTGGATTTGCTCTTTAAGTTCTGGCACTAAGAGGGTAAAGGAAAGAAAAAAAATGGATGATTGACTAAGTAGTTGAATTACTCAGCAGTCCTACTATAAGAAAGCTCCTCAGGACCAACCAATTTGTTTTCTAGAAACCTGATGAGGAATATCTACTACTGTTTTCTTCTCTATCAATGTATTTTCTGCACAGCTTTCAGTAAATTAACTACACATTTGCCTACCATAGTAATATCCTTTAGCCCATTAATTAGTAAGGCAAAGCTGTGAGGTTTCTTCCCAGAAAAAGGGCAAACAAGAAGGAATGAATTTTTCTGTGCAAGTTGAAGAAAGAACTGTTACCTCTACTGAGGCCTCATCCCAATCTGAAAACATATGGAACAAACTGCACACAAATTGCTTTCCCCAGCCCACGGTTCCCTCTTAAACAGATACCTGGTTCCAGCATATTTTCTGTCAGTGTCTGACGATTGAAAGGATCAGTGGAGGAGTTCAAGAGATGCCTCAGGATGATTGACCTGTCCATAATAGTTCCAGATGGGAGCCTCACAGGATCAGTCATCAGAGTGTCCATAAGGGGATCTGAGGGCACAAGTGTCTCCTCATTAAATTGAAGACAATCACAGACTGGTTTGGGTTGGAAAGGACCTTAAAAACCATCTAGATCCAAACCTCCTGCACGGGCAGGGACACCTCCCACCAGACCAGGCTGCTCCAAGCCCCATCCAACCTGCCCTTCAACACTTCCAAGGATACAGATTTTATCCCCACACAAAAATGGGACTAGACAGTAGTCTAGCTTTTTCCCAGGGAAAAGCAAAGAAAGAAACTTTTAGCTGTTTATATTTACTTAACTATTTAATTGAAATAGAGCAGGATGCAAGGATTCGTAAACAATACCTAGTTTCAATTAATATATACAATCAAAGTAACAAATCTCTTTTTCCTTAAGAAGTCAGTATGTAGAAAAAAACTTGCCTCTGAATTCATCAGGTGCATCACTGTAATCAATTTCTGCACGGGCATTCTTGGCAACAATTTCCTCCACTTTCTCTGCCAGCAGTTTGAATTTCTCTATTGCTATAGTTGACTTGATTCCAGCCTTTCTCATCTTTGAGATAACTTCCTCAAAGAGTTCTTTACTGTAGGACCTCTACAAGCAAAGCATTAAAAAGACAACTTGGAGTTGCAGCATCCTAAACGTGCCATCAAAATTCTACAGATCTTTTAATGCATTTTTAAAGCCTTAGAGGGAAGGATCACTGAAACCTGAACATTATGTCAGACAGAAGTGGTAAGCAGACAACATTTCATCTAGCCCCAAAGCACCAACTTTGGGGTAGACTTCCGCTTTTTTACTGGTCATCAGTACTGTGGAACTGTTCAAGATCAAAGTGGGGAGAAAAAAAAAAAAGGCAACATCCCCTCAAAGTGCGTCAGAGACTCAGAGAGGCTGACTGTAATTATTAGACCTGCTCCTCAGACAAAACATCTTTTCTGCCACTCCTGCCTGTATTCTTGTTCCCACCAAGTTTTCGCTGAAGATACAGCATAAAATTAAAAGGTTTTTTTATTTCTTGTCTGATAACATGCAAGGCAGTACTGGGAAAGACTTGATTCTTTCTCCTAAGCCAAGCAAAACCCAACAAAAAACCCACCCCACAGCATTGCAAAACTAGTAAGGCAACTCAGAGGGAGCTAATACTTGCTGGAAACTTGCCAACCAGTGCAGTAACAACTTTACAGCTGCATAGGACAAAAGTCAGAGAGACTAAATGCATATCCTGTAATTTCCACTGAAGCAAGCATTGCTTTCTGAATAAAAAAAAGTTAGGCAAGGACTTTTGATAGCTGCTTATCTTCTAAAGAGCATTTTCTTTTTAGCTCACAATGCCATGTTTTGATATAATCCTTTTAGTAAAAATTATTTACACTGCAGTCCAAGGTTGATTTAAACAGCAAAACACACCAAGTCTCACAGATTTCTTTTTTCCTTGGGGACTTCACCATGTTCAACCCAGCCCCACTTATTTCATCTGCACTATACAGCACCAAGAAATCCATTCACTGCTGAGGACACACAGTGCCCACCCCAACTCCACAGAGGAGAACAGAACTATGGCAACATGCCCAGGGCTTTGTAAACATTTCCAGATTCCTCCTAAGACGTGCAAGGATTTGCAAACAGGAGATGTATCAAAACTCTTTAGAGAGACCCTGTTGTGATCAAGCAACTTTTTGTTTGTTTTGTTTTACTTCTTTTTCTCCTAATACCAGTAGCCATTAACTAACTGTGCATTTCCTTGGTGTTTCTTCCTGGCATTAACAATTTCCAAGACACTACTCACTCCCACCCTTTTTTATGAAGGGCTACTTTGTTAATTAAGCTTTATTCCAGTTCCCACACCAGCAGGCTTCTTTTTTAATCCTTATGTCATTGCTGTGCATTTTTGCTGTGGATAGCATCAGTGCACATTGATGGATAACATTCTCAGTGTCATATATACTGAATAGCATAAAAAAAAATATCCTGCATGCTCATTACACACATACAAACACACCAAGTCTAATCTTGGAAGTGTTACTGATTTGTCTGCAACTACCAGAATGTCAATAATCACAGAAAAGAGATTATGGGTTACTCTGATACCTCTGCTTCACTAGACATGCAAATACACTTCATGTATTGTAAACCAGCTTCCACTAGAATTTCAAGTAGCTCTTGAGAACATTTTTTTCCTCTAGATTTTGAAAAGTTTGTGTTATAAGACACAGGCAGGGAAAGATGTGAATCAGTAGTTGGACAATTTCAGCAGAACGCAGAGGTGAGCTATACCTTATCTGCCTGCAGAATTCACATTCTGCTCTGAAGACTGCCATGATGAGTTCAAAGGTGTCTCATGAATGCTGGGTTTTGCCAGTTTATTACACAGCTATTTAATAAAGTGATATAAAAGGGAATACAATTTGTAAACTATTAGTCTAGATAAGGCACTTTGCATTGTTAAACTCTTAGTCCCAACTCTGCCTGTTTCATGTGTTCTTGACAAGGGAGTCAGAACTCTGTATGCTTCAGTTTTCCCACTTGCAAATTCTGGACAAGGTACTTCTGCTAATTTACAATGAGGCTGTAACTAATAATCAGCTAATCCTCAGGAAACTTCCTAGGCACATGAAGTGCTACAGATGTTTATGCATGAGAAAAGCTTGGAAAACATACCCACATACCAAGAGCAGACAGAACACGACCAGAGATGACCTACTGAAGGAAAACAAATTGCAAGTGTATATGACAGAAACTGGGTAGCAGCAGGAAAGTAAGGTGGAATTCTGGGAGATCCACAAAGTCCTGTTTGTCCACAGTGCTTTTGCCCCTTCCCCTCTCATCTTTTTTTGGAGCTCACCTGATCATCAGCAATTGCTTTAGCAAACCGAGCACAGTCGAGCTGCAGGTAAATGTCAGTCAGTTGGTCCAACAGCTTCTTTGGTTCAAACCCATATTTCTCAGGGTTTTCAACTTTCAAGTCACGGCACTTGGGGCCACACAGTTGCTGTAAGTTAAAGTTCAACATAGCAGCCAATCGTGGTCCAAGTTCCTACAAGACCAAAGTAAACCAGAGATCACAGCATGAGGGCAGTCATAAAGATCATTACCACTTAGATTTGCATACAGCAAGATCTGGAATTATTAAGTAATAAATATATCGTTTTGCAGGCTTGCAGGAAGCCTTTCTTAATGCATGCTTTCCATTTAAAAGAAAATTAATGCAAACTGCTTCTGTCTAGAAGTCACACACCATCTCAATGACTCAGCTGATGCTCCTGACATCAAGGAACTTCAGCAGCTATCGGGTTCCAGTGAGTTGGAGAAAGGGGAAGAGGATGGAGACAAAGGGCTACCAAACATTTCCAGGTTATTATCCAACAGCAGAGATGTTAGAGCAACTAGAAATCAAGGTAAATCTGAGCAGGACTTACAGGTCTGAGAAAAGGCTTTTGAACCTGCTTGGTAAGGATATGGAACATATCAACAGTTTCTGTTGCCAGGGCAAGGTAGGAGCGAGAGACGCGCTCGTCCTGAGCCAGCTGCGACTGCCGGGCCTGCTGCTGATCCTAGAAAATAAAGATGCTGGGGTTACAAGTCCACAGAACTTCTCACATCATCACCAACCAAAACCTTAACAGTCATAACGATAAAAGGACAGACTCCAATTCAAATCCAGGTGTGATGTATTTCTTAAATAAGGTTCTTGCTACCTGATACTGAACAAAAGCCTGCACCAATTTTCCCTAATTCTGCAACACTCTAAGTGGATACAAATGGCACCACAAGACTCCACGGTTACTGAGTTTGTCTACATCCTGTGACTCCTCAAGCTGCAGAACAGGGTTATGTTTCCTTCCCATCCAAATGCCAGTACTTCAAAACCACCTTGGGAGCTGAGAGTCAAGTGAGGTTCTCTCTAATTTATGCACCATCATAAGTAACCAGCACTCCACACTGGAACAATCTGTAGCTGATGTACCAGCTCTTTTTGTCACCACAGTAATGGCTTTACCTTGCTAGGAGACATAAATAGGAACAAAAGCTTCTGAAGAGCAAACCAGAATAAGTTGAATAAACAAGATCTTTATAGCTTTTGTTTTCAAGCTTTTTTTTTTTTAATCAATAGCCTTAGAATAGAAACACCTGACATTGGTGGGTCAAAACACACAATTATAGTTTAATCAGGCTAAAGTCTGAGGTCCAGGACTCTAATTGTCTGCATTGAATCTACCCAGGATCGATGCATTAACAAACTAAAAGCTTCTATTCCTTCAAGTCAATTCAACTGGAGAGCATCTTCCAAAACCTCCTTCAAGAAGGTTAAAGTTTAAATTCTCCATGTAATTCTAAGTGGACAGTAATGTTAACCTTTATATTGTGTCCACCTCACACCACACTCTTTGCCAGCCACAACATAACTATGCAGAATGATGTTTTTTGCAGAATCTCATCCAGAGTAACCGTGGCCACACTGGAAGGCAAGAAAAAGCATCAAGATCTGCTTCTCATGAGCAGCTCTTTGGTTCTGCTCCTTCAAAGTTTTTTTAATGGTCTTGCACTAAAAAAAATTAAAAGTAAGTAAAGGGCACTTTGTAAAACAGCTCTCTTCACCCTGGGCAGCAGGTCCCATTGTTCTTTATTCTTCATCTCCTCTTGCACTTCATGGATACGTTTTAGGGACTCCAAACTTTCATCCAGCAAGAAAGTTGTGTCATTTATCAGCATGTTGATGTAGCGAACAAACTGCTTCCCAGAGCTGAAAACATTGAAACAGAGTTACCAGGGCAAAGTGGATGGTGTGCAGAGCAGACTGTGACCCCAGCAACACTTCTTCTGCATTGTCTGTTCCAAATAATCATCCCATTCCCCAAGCCAAGTTGCTTGTGGTGTCCGGAACTCAGTTAGAAACACTCTAGTTCTACTGGAAGGTGTTATCATTTGCAATACAAAGAAAAGCAGCATTATCTATTCCTAAGGGTCACTGCATGACCAAGCAGCATGATACACAATTTCTTACTCACTTGAACTCTTCCATAAAGGTACCATGGTGAGCTATGTTCTGCCAGAGGCTTTTGAAAATGGTGCTGATGTGGTAGCGAATTGTAAACTTGTCATAGAATTCACTGGTGGCTCCTGTATGTTCAACATCTGAAAAAGAAAAGAGATCCCACAACTGAAATCAATACTCCTTCCCACCAGGAACCACCTGCAGAACATACATCTCTCCCCTGCTGTCTCCAGCGTGATGAGTACTTGAAGCAACAAGCTGTAAGAGATGATATTCAATTCCTATTCAGAAATCTCCATCATACTTCCCATTTAAAGCAGCAACATTGTGCATTTCCTAATCCAGAACCAACTCCACTTCTGAAGAAAAACCCTCAGGAAACAAAACCTTCCATTCTATTCAACTCCACTAACATCTTTGTCCCAATCTATAATTTCACTAATAAGAAAACTCTGGGAACACTGCAAAAAACAGTTGTTTCTGTGGCTACAAAATCCTTCTGAAGCACCTGAATATCTACAGGACTAGCAAAACTCCAGTCACAAGTTTTAAAATTCCAATACTCCCTTTACAAAACAAATAAACAACCACAGATACAATCATCACAATTATCTACAGAGCTAGAGATGTCAGTGCACAGCAGCCTGTGGAAGAAAAAGCCTCATCTTCACAAGGTCTAAAATCTACCTGTTTTTGCTGGGATTTTTTTGTTTGTTTAAAGGTTACAAGAACCAACTCAGCCTGTTGCCTTATCATGCCCATTGCTTACTGCACACTCTGTGAACTACAGATGAAGCACTTACCTGTGTAAAACTTCATCAAGGAGGGGACTAACAATTTAGTGGAGAGAGGATGATTCTCAATCATTTCAAAGAACTTCTGTGTCCGGGGCTGAACCGCTGGGTTTGTCATGAACATCACTTCCACCAGCTTGGCTACTAAGTAAGGATTTCGGATGTAGTTCTGGTTGCACAACATCACAACAAGGAACATCACTATGTCCTGAGTGCAGGGCTCATAAAGCACCTGAGGAGCATATCTGAAAAGAGGAAGAACAAACTGAAAAACTCCAACCCTGTGTTGTCTACAGAAGATTTATCATATACATCAAGTAAGTTCAGATCATCCATTAGCAACAGGAAAAGTCTGATCATTTTATCATCATTCCCCTTCTCTCTCTCTCTCTCCAGAAACTAGACTCTTAGTATTCCAAAAGGTCTTGCCAGCTGTTCACCAGAAGCTGAATTTCAGCCTTAAACACTATCATATTTGTTTGTGGTGCATGACAGCAAATTTGTTGTAAAGTACCACTGTAAGAGCACCTCAGGAAGGCAAAAGCAAACACCTCATCACACACCATGGCCAAGACTGAATCTGAAGGTACATTTTCAGGAAGAAAGTTACCAGCTCCAGAACTACATCTGAGCAATATTCATACCCATCTAAACTGCTACAACTATCCAAGTGCATTCCTTCTCAGCAAACGCATAAATGGGGGAATTTTCTACTTATTAACCTATGACTTTTAAAAACCATTATTCTAGTGATTTAACGTATCATGAAATCAAAAGGACTCAGCAAACTCCAAACCATAAAGAAAATTCTTGGGAGTGGGGTTGGTGGACCAAAAACTCTCCAGCTTTCTTTCAAGACAAAATGAGATCAGAAGGGACTCTGGAGCTCATCTGGGCATTGCATCTCCAGCAGGGCCTGCAAGGACATCACCTTATGGCCGTTCTTAAAAAACAGAACAACAACTACAGAATAGCTGGGAAACTACTTTCACATCCTGTATTTATGTGCACATCATCTGTGCAGGGGTAAATGGTAGTAGAAATTTCCTTTTGATATAACTTTACTTACTGTACAATAAAAAATAAAAATTCAGCAACATCTTCCACGTAGAACTCTGGCAACGCTGCAAATACCTTCGGGACTTCAGGAGTTAAAGGCAGTTTTATGCTGCAAGACAAAAAAGACAGCAAACAGGACAGTAAAGTAACAGGAGTAATAAGAAAGTGTCAGGAGCTCTCCTGTGGGAGCAATTTACACAAGTTCTGACACTGACTTTCTAAAAATCCCTGTTAGTACTTCACATGTCCTAAACATACCTAAGGGTTGTTCCCCTTCCACCATATGAACCTTAACCTATAAATAAGATCTATATTCCATGCAAGAATGTATGTCCCAGACATAATAATTAAGCAAGAACACAGACACTGAAAAAATAATTTAAATTTGAGAACTGTTAAATTTAGTAAACAATCTAACATGATCTTTGGTACAATTAACACAGACACTCACTTGGGATAGGCAGGGTCAAGAATACGAAGCATCAGCTGAATCACCATGCCATAGAAATTCAGGCATCTCCTGAGGAAGTTTTCATCCAGCAAGCCAGCATCTGCACAAGCCTTGCACCTCACCAGTTTCTGCAGAACATGCAAACAAAAACTAATCCAGGGCAAAGGAAGGTCAAGGCCACACAAGCTAATCAATATATCTGCTATTTATGACAATGACACAATGGTCTCTTCTTGAAACGTGCTGTTGTTTGAAGAAAACAAGGCACTTAAGCCCCAACATGTCAAGCAAAACACACCTACAGTTCAGAGTTGCAGGGACAGAGGAGCCTTTTGACAAGCTTTATACAATCAATGGAGGAAATCAATAAGGTACCAAAGTGGGAAAATGTGCCATTAAAGTAACTTTGGTGAAACAGCTCAGAAAATTCGTGTCAATTCATAGTAGGAAAACCTAAGCAGGACAGACCTTCAAATAAAGGAGCCCAACATACTGATCTTTGCAAGAATTCTATGTGAGTTTCACAACTCGAGAGTCTCATGTCTATCTTGGGGATGGATTGTGCAAGCACAACTACCCCTGAACAAATCACGCTCCCTCCGCTGTTCTCCCTTCAATAAAAAAACAGTATTTTCTTCTTCTTGAAGAACATTGGCCCAGTTAATCTTGGTGTTACACTGAGTTTTAACTTCACCATTAAAACATATTGTATCATGGCCACCATCCGGTGCAGTCAAGCATACATTTTTAACAAGCTTAAGTGATTCATAGATTCAAATCCACCATTTTCAAGAAGCATGAGTGGGAAACTGCGTTTAAACATTAGGACACAAAGTAAAGATTCAGGCAGGTTGACAAATGCATTTAGTTGAGAACTGAATCATTTACAAACCTTAAGCTGTGTCTTGCAGCGCTTCAGCATTTCCCGATGCCTGGTGGCCAGAGGAGAATCCTTCCACTGACTTTCATTGTTCTTCAAATCTTCAACAGTCCTGAAAACCACAGGCACCAACTGGTTATCGTGACAGAGGAGATTCCACCTACAAAGCACTTAACCTAGTTATCTGCTAAATACTGATCAAATATGGAGAAGAAAAGCAGGAGGAAAAAACACTCGTTTTCATAGAGTTACCCATCATACCAACAAGAGAAATTGCTTTTCTAAATGCAGACTGAACTGCACAGTGTGCAGAAGCACCACAGACACCAGTTGCAACCTACATACCCATCAGACAAATCAGAACACAGCAACAATAAAATCAGGATGAAAACAGAAGGGATATATCCTGCCTGACAAACACCTTTTATCTACTGTATTAAAAAAAAAAAAGTCGTTGCCTCTTTTTCTCACACTGAAGTCTACAGTCACTCTAAAGGAAGGGTAAAAGTATGTCATTAAAATTAACCCTAATGCAAAGAAGGCCTGGTACATATAATAACAAGATATTTAGAAACCTCATTCACCTTCTAATATCAGAAGGAAGAAAAAGGTGGCTGACCACAGGCCTTGCTAGACACACCTTCCCTTTCCCAGGAAAGGCACAAGTCTGCAGCCAGTACATCTTCCCACTATTCTAAGTGGATTTTTTGCAGTGTTGTTCTACCCCTCTCATCCTCTACTTCGCACAAAATCCAGGTTTGCAGAGGAGGGCAATACATGAGTACTCCCTGTCAGCAAAAGGACCAGAAAAAATCAAGGTGGTTGATATTACCTCCCCTCCCTTATTAATCTTCTCACTCTGTCCCACAGAAGAGACCTTAACTACATTATACACAACATTTTCAGTCAAAAAATCCTACATAACCCCATATTTTAACCCTTTACAGGAAGAAAAGATGTTTTGAGCAAAACTCAATATACTGCACTACATGAATATGGTTCCTTTTCATCCTTCCTCTAAACACAAATTCTTTCCCACATCAATCTCTGCCTACAGCAAAAAAAATACCCAGTCTATTTATTACCAACATCAAATTAGACTGGTCAGTGTTGCAAGCAACTGAGCAATTCATGGAAGATGCTAAGCACTAAGCTGCTACTGATCCCAGTAAAAGCCAAAAGCTTTTCACCCTGCACTATCAGATGGAGATTGCTGCATAAGCAGTTCCTTTGCAACAATCCTAAATAAGGAAAAAGAAGCAATTCCTTTCTCAAGCCAAATGTGTGACTTCTTTACAAGTAATCCACAGGCTGTTCTAGATGAAAACTCTTCTTTCTTTAAGATACACTGATTCCTCCTGCTCCCTTCTTTGCAGCTTCCCAGGTTCTTGGCCTGCTTATGCTTTAAAAACTAAAAATGAAATAATTACAAACACAGCCCAAAAACCCTGTAATGAACTCACAGTATTACTGCCAAAGAACATCTACCAAAATGCAGTGACTGCAATTATAAACAATGGAAAATACTGATGATACAAAAATCTGTTCTAATTTGAACTGAGTATTCTTCGAGGTTTACCAACTATAAATGTCTTTTTGAATTTCTGCCAAGGCAAATGGAAACCAGCACTATCTTCATGGCAACATCATAACTCTTACTTATAATTTTTTAAATGCTAAAACATGGGCAGAATTCCATGTATACCAACAATGTTAAGAGTTTACTGCTGAAGGCAGACAACACAGCGAGGATGCTGGGACTCTCAGATGAACTAGATCATGGAAAGGTTTGGGTTGGAAGGGACCTTAAAGATCATCTAGTCCCAGCCTCCTGCATGGGCAGGGACGCCTCCCACCAGACCAGGTTGCTCCAAGCCCCATCCACCCTGCCCTTCAACTCTCCCTGGGATGGGGCAGCCACAGCTTCCCTGGGCAACCTGGGCCAGGCTCTCACCCCCCTCACAGGGAGAAATTTCCTCCTCACGTCCAACCTAAATCTCCCCTCCTCCAGTTTTAATCCATTACCCCTTGTCCTCCCACTCCCTGCCCTTGTCCCAAGTCCCTCCCCAGCTTTTCTGGAGCCCCTTCAGGCACTGAAAGATGCTCTAACGTCTCCCCAAAGCCTTCTCTACTGCAGGCTGATAATTACCAGCAACTAACCTGTTGAGCTCCCGGATGGCGCGCAGTCTGCGGATGTACCGACGGCAGCTTGGCAGGATAGAGAGATGATGGGCATGCAGGGTTAGGAAGAAACATTCTGTTGGGAATTTCGGCTCAGAAAATAGAGACTGATCCCTGTCTAGAAAATAAACAGACAAAAAAGCAGTATAGGTGAATAAAAAATTAACTGCCTTATCTAAGGGTAAGACCTTGAACTCAGCTTTTCCTCAAAAGCAGTAAGAGCAGACAGCACCAGGAAAAAGTATTCAGGAACAGGGAAATTATTAGCTGGAATTATTTCCATGTACCTCCAGCATCAAAAACAGAAGGCAGAGTAAATGCTTAACATAGTAATATAAGTACTCACAAAGTTCAGCAACCCAGGCTGCAACATCTTCCATTGTTGCTTTCACTCTGGTCTCATCTGTTGGGAGGTCAATACGACACCTGGGATGGAATATGTACATGGGATCAACTGTTTCCAGCTTGATCTTCGTACTGAGTTGCTGTAGTACCCATAAGAAGTTGAGCATAAAGCCATCTGTAGACACCAAACGATCATCTGTCTGTGAGGTAAGAAAGCAAACAGGTGAAGACATCAGCTCATTAGCTTAGAAGTACAAAGGTATTTTCTGCTGCTCTAACAGTACTCAACATAAATGGAGTATGTAAGTTCAAGAAAGGGAGAAATTACAAAGAATGTGGATCTGTAAGGAGGCCTTCCTGAGATCAGGAATGTCACTAACTTACATCTTATCTTTATGGTTCAAGTAGTCATTCTCAAGAATATTAAACAAATGTGAAAAGCAGTAGGAGAAGAACTAAGAAATTAAAAGTGCCTCTTCCAAGAGTAGTTGCCACAGATAAAGACACCAGAGTTTCAAATAGTTGCTGAGTTTTGATTAATAAGTTTTATCTTAAGTATGAAACTTTCACAGAAATATTCCTAATAATGGTTCCAAATATTTATTTTTCTTAAAAGGGGACTTAAAGACAACAATACTGAAAACCTCAGCTGTTCAGGATTGGTGCACAGATTTTATTACAGGAAATAAATGCAAAGCATTAATGAAACAAAGGGAAAGTAACATCCCTGCTGTTTCACTGGAACTGTGCCAGCTCACAGCTGCATCTCTCCTTTCAAAGACACCACACAAAGAGCAGCAACTTACTACCTGGAAAAGAACTTATTTTTAAACATAGCCAATTGAAATTAATTAAGCCCCTATAGATTGGGAGGGGGCAGTGCACAGGGCTGGGAAGGCATACAAAGCTTTAAACTTCTAATATAGAATCCCTCAGTCCAAAGAGAAAACAACAAACTGATCAAAGAGGTGAAACAATAACTTCACAAATGGGAAATACACTGAAAAAGAAGACTGATGACACGGCTTCTTGCCTGTTGTAGCAAGCACTCAGAATTCCTTTGTCCTCCACTCAAGATAAGCCACCTAGAGCTATCTGTGCATCAAGCAGGTCCATGAATTACAGGAAGTGTTTTCCCTTTACTTACCTGCATTTGTGCCTTTTTCATGTTGGCATTGACAACAGCTGCCATGTAACTCAGAGCTGCTTCTCGGGTTTCACCGTTCAGTAAAATACTGTGTAGAATCTTGAACAGCTCTTGCTGGAATTAGAAGCCAACATCCTGTCAG
>NW_009954555.1:1916606-1942312 GCF_000747805.2 Chaetura pelagica
CATGAAACTCACTACAACTTCTGTTACAGACTTAATGCCAACATAAAATACATATATTAGTCATGAAATTAGTTACAGAAAATACACCTATAGAGAACTAGTGCAACACATACACTACTAACACAATATGCCTTTTCTATTCAACCTGTAAAATGAACTATAATCCATGACTAACTGTTCTGTTATTTTCCAAATTGCCCTACAGCCTTAGGGAAATATTTGTAGCATTGTTTTTTTCACAACTCCTTCAGCCATATCCTAACATATTTGTTAATACAGAAGCAAGTTTATTTTAGATTATACTCTTAATCTATGTCAAGAACAAAAATTCACAATATTTTTCCACTTGTTTAGAACATAAGAACACTTACCCTTGCTAATTCCAGGTAATGTTGCAAAGACTGGCTCACAACCCGGGTGTTTTCAAGAGTAATGGCAGGCCCTGAGAAGTACTTTTCAACTACTTTGTTCTGAAAAGAGAATGAATGTTGGCAAGTGTACTAAACATGTTGGGAGAAAAAAAAACAAGACAGAACACCAAAAAATCCCACTACACTACAATCAGAGTCTGTCTGTAACACTTACATCATCTTCTGCAAAGACAGAGAGACTGAAGAAGGCTCCAAGATAGGAAAGTCTTTGCAGCTCTCTTCCTGCACCTGGGCTTAAAGATTTAGGCAACCACAATGGTAGAGAGACAACCTAGAGCACAGGAGAAACAGCAAGTTAATCAAAGCTGCCATTTCAGCCACACGACTTTGTCGCCTTTCGGCGTTTGCCACATGCCCTCGATTCTTGAACATTCAGGCATACTGAGAGCTGAACAGGACCAACCCCTCAGTATTTCAGCAATCTAAGCAAGTCTTGTTTGTCCTAGTTTTTCTAAATTCTCAGGGAAAAGGACTCCCTTGATCAGTTCTAACTGTAGTTTAGCATCAGATACTATAAGTAGCCTGTTCAGAGTGATGAAGAACACGATCAAGGTGAGTCACACATACTGACAACAAAACGAGTTAAAAGTTCACTTACCAAACTGCACATTGGGTGTGTTTTTCCAAACTTGATTTCACAAAGTTCACATAGTGCCTACAAAGAAATGCCAAGAAAAATTACTTTCGTGTGTAATTCCTAAGTACCCTGTCTGCAAACAACAAGCTCAACATGATCAACTGCTGAAAGGGCTGAACCTTCTTCCCTTAGTCAGTGGAAAAACTTCCATCTTCTACAACGGTGAAGAAGTCCAAGAAGAGCTAGAGCACACCCTGCTCCCATTTTAGTGTTTACATCTGTCCCAGGTTGCCTCAAAAAAGCTAACATGTCTCACAGGATAATAAATTATTGCATTTATTTCAAAAGTTAGCTGTGCAAATTGTTTGTTTGCTCAGAACATAACAATGCCTTTGCTGGACTCCTGAATTGCCACATAAAAGTCAGTAACAATAATAAATAGAGCAATTGTTCTATACATACACCAAGGCCTTTGTCTTTTGAATCAGAGTGGAAAAATGTCAGATGAACACAGAAGCCAGAAACAAAGAATCCTATCCAAGATCTCTAACTCACTTTCAACTGCAGCACAGAAAAAAGAAAGCAGTTACAACAGAGGATTCTGCAAACACAAAAATACTGTAGCCTTTCACATATCCTGCTTCTCCCATATTGTATGTTCTCACTCTTCAATTGTACTACAGCTAGTAGCTACTACTCCATCCTTTTTTGGTGCACACTGTGTCAACTAGAGATGAACAAAATGGAATATAGTTTTGTCAAGTAGCCCTCACTTGTAGCCAACAGCCAAATTTGCGCCAGGTTGCAATATAAACAGAGGAATAACAGAGGAGCAGGACAACACAGGACCAGTAAAAACAGTAATTTTTGCCCAAGTACCATAGTTGCTCAGTCAATTTGATTTGCAGCACCCCAGTCAAGCTGATTTCCTGCAGTAGAAATTAAACTTGAGATGTAACAGCCTCTTCTGGTATCATACACTGAAGATCCTAACATCCAAAAATGTTAGCTGACAATGCCCAATTTGGCCAAGAATTAAGCTTGCTCTTCTGTGGCCAAGCGTGATTTCAAGAGACCTTTTTGTTTTGTCAATAAAAGCAGCAGGAGGGAAGCAGCTCCAGGGACTAAAGCATGCACTTAAAGAAGCCTAAAAATAAAACTCCCATCTTTTCAGCTAGGGAATCTTATTGTATGTTCCTACAGTAAATAATCACCAGTTCCAATAATTTCAGGTTTAATGCAATATATTTTAGCTCCCCACATACAAAAGTAAGTCAAACAAACATTGGGATGAGTATTGGTCCTTATTTCCCAGATTTAAATTGGGAGGAGCTTGGCAGGACTTGATAACCATCCACAGCATTGCAATTAATACACATTATTAGATCCATACATCTTCTATAAAGGAATACATATAAACATTTTAATAGCCCACTATACAAATGCTGTCCATTAAACTTAAGGTATTACTGGCCTCAGACTCTACTAGATTTTTAATGGTCTTTTACACATCTCAAACTACATGAACCTTCCTACAGATAATTTAATAGCATCCATTAACCAAAGAAATCCCCCCAAAGTTGAAGTATATTCTCTTGTAACAGACCTGCATAAGCTATCAATAATCATAACATAACTGCTTCTAAAAATGAACAGTCCTTACCATAAGGGGGTATTTAAAATTGTCACTATCAAGGGAGCACTCTTTGGAAGCTAGAGCCAGGCCTTGTAAGATGGGAATAAAGATCTGTAAAAACACAAGTAAAATACTTCATTCAAGAACAGGAAGGAGTCAGTGACACTATTGCTGTACAAAGCATGAAATGCCTTCTCATTCTTCAAATACTGCATGTTACATAAATGAAAAACCAAGGTCTTTTCTTTAAATTTGTATAAATTAAGCCTGAATCCTGAAGAGATTATTCAAAGCTAAAAAACAACTTGCTTAATACATCCTAAGTGAGATACTGACTTGATGCCAGGGCATAACAACTTACCCATAAAACCCTCTTTCCCAGCACTTGTATGTATTTGTCCTGATCACATTCTGATTTGTTTCCAAACATTTACTTTGCAAACCCAGTGACCCCAGAGACACATACATCTAGATCTGGACTCAAAGCCAACAGATCCCAGCTGAAGCTGACGAATGGTACTGTCAGCACACTGACAACAATCAGGTGTTGTTCCACCAGGTTCTCTGCACAGGGGTGGGCATGTGTGTGAGCACGTATATGGCACAGACACCAACAAGAGCACAGGTTCTGTAGAGGTCTCCAACAACTTGGTTGCCCAAATGGGTCATAATTTATTTGCTTATACACTTGGGTAATAATAGAGCTTTAATTTGCATGGCATGTCAGCAAGTTTTGGTTTTGTGCTGGTAAGTTCTAACTGTGATAACAGTAAAGATAATAAGCAGGAGCCAAGGATTGTTAAGAAAGAGGAAGTGACATGACAGGAACTTAATAATCAAAAGTAATTATACATGATTAGTAAGTTCCAATCACACACTCTGACAAAATAAACACTTCTAGTTATTTGGCAATAATAACAAAAGGTGCCACTGAATTTTAAATATATTGTCTTGCTTCTATGAAAAGACAAAAAACTTATTAAATCCTGTTACATGAAAGGACTATAAAGAGGTGCCTGTCTGCTTCAGCTAGAAGAACAGTTCTCTTCTCCAGGGTAGGAGAACTTTAACACTTCTCATAACCACTTTTAGACAGTTGGAAGTATCCTTTCAACTGCATGAACCTCTACTAAAATGTGTGCAGGAAGAGATATAAATTATTAAAAGATACTTGCACTACACATAAAAAATAGCTAATGCCATTCTTTTTTCAACACTGGAAGGATCAAACACCATTCTGAAGGCCCCTTTACAGCTAAGTCACATCATACTACAGGAAAGCTAATTAGAGGCAATTACAATCCTACTGATCTGCTTTAACATTCTATGGGCTAGAAGTTTGCTAGTTTTGTGTCTTCATTACTAGACTCACCAGTTCTAATGTTTTTATTATCTCAGTGAACTATTCTGACACACAGAATAAGTAATTTAATGTTTCTCAGTCATCTCCTCTGTAAAATATCAACAATTGACACATTAGGCTCTGCAAAATGCTCTCAGCACCTCAAACTCAAACCATTAAGAAGGACAGTAATTGCAAGAGAGAAAAAACAACAAAAGTCCAAGTACAATTACAGAGGATTGCTTACACACACATTTTTAGGGTATTTTGTACAGAAACACAGACGGATGAAAACCAAAGATCAATCCTGTAATATATGTCTGCATACTCTGAGTAATTCACTTCAACCTTACATAAATGTGCCCTGCTTATTAACAAATGCACTTTTAATTATCAGAAACAGCAAATAACTAAAGTCAGGATTTTTCACAAACTGCTAAATGACTTACAAACGAAACTCCAAGTGCTAAACAGGTTGCTAGTAACTGAAGTAACAAGCACAGAACTCTGTAGAATCCTAGAATAAACCTCTGGAATTCCACTCTCTTGGATGTTGCAAATAGTAAAAATTTATTATATAGGTTTGTTTTTTTTAACCTATGCCTTACCTGTTTGAACACCTCTTCATCCTGATAAGTTGTTCTCACCAATTCTTGGATGAAGCCAAATGGGAGATTCCTACACAGCATATATGGTACCAGCAAAGACTGCTGCTGCAATGACCTTTATTTGTATAAAAAAAAAATTCCCAAACTACGGATTATTTGCAGTAGTATTTGCAGTACTATTTGCAAAAATGTCAGACTAATCACACCTAAGGATGTTCCAGAAAGCAAGATTTTCAACATGTAGACACACCTAGTCCTTTCAGGAGTAACTAACTGTTTTCTTAAGTTATTGTGGAAAGGTTATTCTGAAACAGATGCTGTTGCCAACATCACACTTTAATTTAATGAGGCTGGAAAAAAAATAACAGCTTCTGTGTAGTAATTGGTTCTCTGTACTACTCCTTTCCAATGAAAAGACCCTTTGTTAGATTCAACTAGTGAGGGAACAACATTTTTTGACGTTTGTTTTTCCAGATAATGAAAAAAACCACAACATTATTTTTTTCTCAATTAGCACAGTCATTACTTCTAACTGCTCCCCCAAGATTTTTGAAGTAGTATCTTTTTTTCCTTATTACATAAATAAAACTTCTCCTAATGTCAATATTGTTCGTGTAAAGACAAAGCCAATCTATAGAAACAAGAGATAATTGGTACAGCTGTAAAAATTATAGAAATATTGTTTGGAAACAAATACAAAATTATGCAGATTTTAGTGAAAGTCACATCCTATTTAAAAAAAAAAAATCTTTTCAGTGTTCCAACTGAACAGGTTACTAGTCAAACAACTGCTGTTGAACAACTGCCCTTGAAATGTTAGTCCTGATTCAGTGTAGAAGGCCTACACACAGATTTACATTACCAACTGTTGTGATAAACCCTCTGAAGTAAACATGTACTATGTCACTTCAGCAGTTTTTGCTACACATTTTGATAAGACTGTTTCTCAGATGCAGCTCTACTGGTTACTGACTTTCCCAGGAGTAGTGCCCCAACAATCTGCAAGTAAAACAGTTTATGCATGAGGTAAGGCAGAAAACAGCTTAGTTAACTCAGAACCCCCATTTAAACTGTTCAAATCAACCTGGATAACTTTCTCCAAACACAGTTAGAAAACACTTAAAACTGCTCTGCACCAACCCAGCAGTGGGAACAATATACTCCAATGGTAAAGCAATAAAATATTCCTCTGGCACATAAATGTATCCTGCTCCAACAACTGATTTTAGTTTTCTCAAACTAATTTTCAGAAGAAAAAATAACCCCAAAGTAGTTTAACTTTCATGACTAACATCAGCTGTATTTACCTTGGTTGTGTTAAGGATCCCTGTAGCACCAAAGCAGCATGTGAAATGCACTGTGATCGGATGTTGCTCAGTAACTGGCTCACTGTTGGCTGGCTACACATCTGACAAAAAGAACTTCATTTTAATACAAACTAGAAGTATTCAGAGACAGGAAATATGATCAATTTCTTTATCCCTGCAGTACGCATGTAATATGCAAACTAAGATCAGCACTAGTCAAGCTAAAAACATTTCAGATTATACAGGAAAAGTGTTGGTTGTTTTTTCCTTAGAAACAAAAGCTTAAAGCAGAACACAGAACACTGACAGGGAGCTGGTCTCACAAAAGTGTGTTTTACCCTGAATAAACCTGGATTAAATGCAGTAGATTCAAAGGAGAAGGACAGTATCTAACACAGTTCTTATTTTAGAGATGTAAAACATGTATGTGATTCAAATAAAATGAATTAATAAAAGTCAAAGGGACCTTATAAATTCTGTGTAATCTATTTCTATAAAGCCATCAAGAAAGATCAGTTTCCACTAAATTTCCCCACTAAAGAGTAGAAGTGTCTGTGACAGCATTGCTACAGCTTCATCCAACTGAAAGGTACCTTTGGTGCTTTCCTCTCCTCTATTCCAACTCTGTCAAAACACTCAATGAGGTAGTTCAGCATCTCTGTCTCCTTACAGTTTTCAATGGTGAAGTGGTCACTGCAGGACTCAGAAACACTTGAGCTGCCAGAGCCTCCCACACTTGAACACACAAAGAAGAAACAAAGCATTAGGTACAATACTTCACTTGTGGTCAAATCATTCATGAGCTCTTGGACTTCCTCTGTCCATTTTCTGAAGGCTCCATCCCATCACACACATGGCTCAGTAATTAAGATAATTTCTGTGAACTGTGAAGAACCCTCCACTCCACAGCTTGTCCAGCTCTGAGAGTTCAGCTTTGCTGTAACATGACTGAATAAACAACTGTCTTCATAAATGAAGAACTACCTGGCAGACAGCAATAATGTGCACAGCTTTGATGGAAATCAATAAATATTGTCCTCATATGGCAAAACCATAAATGCTTTTAAGTTGTACCCATCACCAAAACTGTCTGGATGCTCAGGACATCCTAACACTGCCACACCACAAAGCCACAGTCTCTGCATGTAGCATTTAGAATGGCAGAAATGTCACCAACTCTGTTGACATCAGCCAACCCATGGAAGGTAAGATGCTCCCACAGTAGAGACCTTAGCTGACAAATAGGGCTACAATCACTTGATAGATTCTAAGGAAGGATAATAGACAAAATAGGAGCAACTGCTCCTTTTAAAATTTGTACATTAAAGATAACTCAATTCCCTTATAGTAAAATAAGCCATTTCATTAAGGAGCAAAGCTTTGGAGGGGAGGAGGAAGAAAACACTGATATTTGAAATACAAAAACTAAGTGCACAAAAACAAACCATGAGCGAGACAAGAAGTGTAATTAAAAAGTGAGAATATACCCTGCAACTCTCAATCTCAGACTTGTTATCTCAAAAGAAGCCTTCTCCAAATAGCAGCTTGGCAAAGCTAATTAAAAGCAAACCCCTCATTTTACAGAACGGAATTAAGACAACATATAGTTATTTCAGAAAAAAAAGCAATTACATGGATGGGCTACTGCTGTTCCTCACAGCAAAGTCTATGCACAGTTAGGGTGCATTTAAATGAAGATCTATTTATAATCTTAAACTGGAAAATAAGAGAGTATTTATTTCCTTAAATGTAGGTTTTTAAAAACACATTTAAAACTACAAACTGTGTCAAAACTGGAATTTCCTTTACACTGTAAAAAAAAATTTACATTTTAATAACTGAGCTGCACAAATCTGTTGTGAAGCATTATACTCCAACCAATAAATCAGGGACAGGTTATTACTGCTAAGCATCTGGTAGCTCAGCATGTTAAGAAACAACTAATAACAGCAACCTCTTTTTGCAGAGAATCTGTTTTCAGTTATTCAATTAAAACCAATCCATGTAAAATGTAGCTCTATTAGAACAATACTCAGCAATCATGAACTCATCCATGTTTTCTTTTACAGAATCTCTCTTTTAAACCTCTTGACTTCTCACATTCAGCTTAAAAATTTCCTTTTTAAGAAAAACAATTTATTTTAAAAAACTACCACTTCTGTAGTTAGCCATTCTGTTAATGATTTCTCTGCAGCAATAACTGAATTTATTCTAATACAAAGCTCACACATCCTTGGTATTTTCAGAATTCAAGTTGTTGCATAATTGTACAGTCAACATGTTTATAATTTAACTAACATCTTACTGCTGTTTGCAGAACACCAGGACAAAATTTACAAACTGAGACTCCAGAAGCTTAGCAACCTCAGCAATCCTTACCAAAGGCTTTCCAACTCAATCCAACATTTTGATTAAATTGCCAGCAGGGTCAAAATTAAAAAAAAAAAAAAACAGTGGGGAAAATAATCTTAAATTCAACATACACAAAACAAACCCTCTAAACCTGTTTTACCAAGTTCTCTCTCTTGAAATTAGCCTGGAATGGAGGAGATGCTATTGGCAGGTTTCCTAGTTAACAGGCTGACTCCAGCAGCCTTGTCCCAATATACCACAGGAACAATCACAGACAGAAAATCTACTGCGGGGGGAAGGTGTGGAGGACCATCTCATACCAAGTCTTTTTGGGCATTTCCTGACATCAGAAGATACTTCCTGAAGTCCTGGCTTAGCTTAGTTTACGAATGTTCAAGCTATTCAATTTCCCCCAACTTCGGCTGAAACTAGAATACTTCAAAGGGGACTGAAAGTCTTGGAGGAAACTCTTTTCCTTCCAGTTGTTCAATACACATGTAAGTATTTAAAACTTTCATCTTGTTTTCCTTCCACATTTCTAAGTGGCTCTGTCAAGCTACATTGTGAGCTGCAGGCCACCTCAGAATGACTATCCATCATAATCAGGGGAGTGATTTCTCCTAGAAAATGATCAGGATTCTAGCAAGACTCCAGCAGCATCATTCTTCAGGGAAGTCTACTTAAAATACATGAGTTTTATATGAAACATTTATTCCTTCCTCCAATTTGGGTGGATACAGAGGAATGGGACATTTCTTCAGGAATTTTGGGGCATGTGATACAGCTGATGAATGTTAGGTTTTATGAGAAAATAAATAACTTAATCATTCTCATCAACAGACTCAAAGAACACAAATCACTTGGATATGACAAACAGATTTGTAGGAGGGCTGCTCATTTTCCACACCAAACCCTCAGTCCTAATAGGAAAACATTTCTGTATCAGCCAAGACATTGCAGCATTAGTCTGCAATAGAATGTAGAACTAGAGAAGATCGTACCCTGCACTGACATTTCCAAAAGCCTTTTTTATTTCCCTTGGCATTTCCAGTGTTCTGCAGGTTTTGTGCACAGCTACCTCACTAGCTTCCACATACAACTCACTAATATAAATTTTACTTTGTTTTCATGTATTTTAATGTCACACAAATGACAAGGTTTTGCTTTACAATTCCTAAGTCTCTGTTTTGCAGTTAAAATATTCTGTTCTTCCCCCTTCATTCTTGGATGTTCCAACTACATCAGCCTCCACTACTTACCATGTCAATGGACCAGTTTAAACTTTGAGGTGTATTTTCTTAACTGGCTAGAGAAGCAATCCTCAGCTGCTAAGGAGCAATTAATCTTCAACAAAGTCATACTGTTTGCATCAGCTGACCATTTGCCACTGCACCTTTTTCTACATGTAAAATTTTGTCGTCATTTTCCAGTTTTTGACAGGAAACACACAGGTGATGTACCTGTTTTAAAATTACAACCATGGGTGAATAATACTCCTTCTACTCATGTAGTCAGTGAGGAGTTCCACCCAAACATCATTTCAGAAACCCTCCTCATTAAGCCTAAAGGGCAGTATGATTAACATTTATTTTATCTTAGTCATCTCTTAAAAAAAGATCTGACTAACTAGCACTCATTACACAGGTTTATATGCCAGCTTAAAAACCCACCCAAGTCATCCCCTTGGCTTTAGTAATTTCCCAAGTGCCTCTGAAGAACACTTGACACTACACAGACTGTTAGTTCCTAAGCAACCAAACATGCAGGTTACATTCTCTTTCTCCAATACCTGGACCCAAACTGGACACAAGAAAAATCATCATCTTCATTTTCTTCATCACTACTGTCCTCAGACACATCAGAAACGGCAAGAAGGAGGAGGGAGAAAGGGTTGTCGTACATACTACCACAACAGAAATGAAAAAGGCCATCAGATTTTTTTTAAGCCAAAAGGAAGAGTAAATGGTAGCTTTTCTTTGCAAGTCTGCCAAAAATCATCTTCTCTGAACATGCAGACAACAGGTAACTTCATGTTAGTAAAACCAAAACTCGACTAACATGCTCTGTGACACTAACTACAAGTTATTCACTATCAAAACATCACAATCGCACAAACCAAAGCCTTCAAAAGATTTTTTGAGGACTACTAAAAATTATAAGTGAAACAGGAATGTTTAGATATGACCAAAGAGTAAGCATTACAATTCTAAGTTACTAAACTTTAAAGCAGTGATCTCAAAACTTGGTGTGCTCATTTGTCCCTCCTGCAGGGACTGGGGATTCCAGGAGCACTCAGAGAAAATGCAGCAGTACTTGGCCTGGCACACTGAAATAGCCTAATCTGCAATTGAAATCTATGCACTAGGGAAGCAAATCTAACACAGTGCAGGAAGTAACAACTTTCAACAAATCAACTAAAGCCCTACTGAGAAAACTGATTTCAAAACAGGAGGTCTCTCTGGTTTACTATCCAGCAGTAGCAACTGAACAGAAAGCTAATGTGTAAGCAGAATGTATATAGAAAGAGGAGGAAATTAAAACAATATTGATACCTTTAAAGTAATTAAATTACTTTAAATTACACTCCAAATGCTCACAGAAGCAGGTTTAACATTTTGGCAAAGATGCCTTGTTAGGAAGTCAGTGTATTAACACAAACCAAAACACAGGAATCAACCTGGGGTAAGTAGGGTTAGCTCAGCACGTGAGTTCTTCCAAATTGCATGATGATGCCCCACCCTGCACAGCACACTTTAAACACACTCTTTTGTTCTGGTGAAATACCTAGAAGGAATCCTGTTCTGTAAAGAAGAACGCCTGCGCAAGGTACTGGGTGAAGCAGTAAACAAAGGTGGACCCATTGTTGTGGGTCTCTGTCTGGATGTGATGACTGGCATGGCTGGAGGGCTAGCAGCCATGGCTGGAGGACTTGGTGAACTAGATGGGATGGAAATATTCAAGGAACGTGGGATGGAAGCAGCTGAAAACCCTCCAGAATGGGCAACAGTGTATGGCCGGTACCTCGGAGAGGAGGGCGTCCAGGAAGGGCTGGCTGCTGGGAGCTGAGAGCTGACAGTAATGGAAGGCACAGAGGTGGTGGCAACTGAACTGGCTGGTGGGGTAAGAGATGAACCAGTCATTGGTACATGGCTTGTGAAATTGGTAGTAGGAGCTGGACTAGTCCCATAGAGACTAAACCAGTTACAGGGGGGAAAAAAGAAAAAAAAAAAAAGCAATGTTTTAGGATATGCAGAAAAAGGGTGAAAAAGATAAAATGAGCAAGAGAAGCCCTTGCCCTTCTGATGACCCTTCAGTAATAATTCAGCAGGTCACACACATTATCCTTTTTAATAATGGTGAATAGAACAATGTCCTAATCTACGCATTTTTAAGTTAGGAGTCATAGCCTTCAGTGATGCAAGTTAGGAATACTTCTCAGAAGGAACCAGCTATGTGGCCTGAACCTTTCAAATACATTTCTAGCCATGGCAATGTCATGAAATAGGGTGAAATGGGGGACATTTACATGAAGAAGAGTGAAGAAGTTTAAAAAAACTATTCTGTATATTGTTCTTGGGACAATTCTATGCCCCTCTCTCTCTCTCTACCAATCAATATTCAAGTGAAATCAGTTATAATCAGAAGTCACCTGGATAATGAACTGGAACCAAAGGAGCCCACATTACAGAACATTGGGCTGCTTCCTGGGTTAGAGCCCACGTTTAAAATCAGGCTTCTGTCAGGAGAGCGGGCAGCTGCAGCAATTGGTTGTGATGTGGCTGTGAGGCTGGCAAAGGGGTTTTCATCCCTGGACTGGGTGGACATCATCAGAACTTCCATCAAAATCTGCCCAATCAAGTCCTTAAAATCTGAAAACACTGTTAGGAATAAAAGGAGAGAGTCACTATCCTTACCTGCTGTCTTCATCTACACATCAGTCAGAGATGCAAACAACTGAGATTTCAACTAAAAAGGACAGTAATTTACTTCTGTGATTTAACTGCTGCTTTTGGCAAAAAAAAAAAGTCCAATACTTTGATTTATAACTATCAGTCTGTATTAACTAGGTCCTGGAATTACAGCTACACAGAAATAGAACTTTATGGAAAGTACAAAAGATCATAGATGACCTCATGTTGTTATTGTTGATTAATGAAGCTGTCTTGCTCGTCCCTGTCACATCTTCCCACTCAGATGTTGAGTTGGGCAAGTTGTGTCATAAAGAAAGGAAAAAAACATGCAGACACCCCCCAGCCCCCTCCCTCACATATGCCCACACATAAAATAAATGTTGGATTTGCTCATATCTTACAGCTGACATATAAAATAAAAACTGTTATACAAAATAATCAGGAATTCTTAGCTTATCAAATGAACTACTAAATGTCTATTATGATGCAAGACAACCCAGGTCAGTAAAAGGCATTTGAAAAAGAGAAACAAATTCCAGCAACATTGTAGTATCAGCACATTGGTTTGACACTAGCAAACATAAGCAGCAGGAGCACAGCAACAGACTAAAACAGGAGCTATGACCAATTGGTCTCCTACTCCTTTTTTGGGGATTCCATTTCCTGCTCCATCTGCTGATAGCAGATGTTGAAATTGAGCAAAGACCACAAAGAGGTGGCTCCAGCATTGCAGCAGAGAGAGAAAACACTAAGAATAAGAGTAGGGAATATACCACTCAACTGAAGCAATCCCTAGCAATGGTAACAGTTCAGATACCTACCTTCCTTTGGGTTCTGCTTAAACTGGGCAGAGAGGGAATTCAGGAAGATGACATCTCTGTCTCGATCCTTCCAAGAGACTCTGAAGATCTTACAGACCAGCTGTAAAGCTTGCTCCTCAGATACTTCAGACCCAGACAGAGGTTCCTTGGTTAGGGGAGTAAAAAAAAATTTAAAAAAAATCAACTTAATTGCAATTGTATGAATCAAGCCTCAATCCGATGCAAGCCTCTTTAAACAGCTTCAGACTAGCTCTGATGGCACATTTAGTACTTAGGAAGGAATCTAGATACATTTCTCAAAATTATTTGGAAAAAAACCCTGAAGAAACACAAGAGATGCAGAAGAGACATAGCAGAAATACACAGATCTACTAGGAAGCAAATTCCCAAAACACATCAGAAATCATCACACCAAGAAGGGAAATTTAACCAAGACACATGTAATTGCCTTAAGGAATGAACTGAGGATGCAAGTCATTATGCACAAGTATTCTAAGAGTTTCTTGTAAAAATGAAAGCAAAGGAAGAACAGACCTTCCCCTCAAGTCTTTCCTGCTTTCAAACCTCTGCCAAAGATAAACATATCTTTCACTTGAATGAAGTCAGGACAGGAAAAAAGACTCAAGAAATTCCCTCATTCCCCTTTCTTCCGAGAAAGGAACATGTCTACTGTGCTCAAAATTAACAACTAGTTTATTTAAAAAAATACATAATACAATACTTTTATAGTGGCTAGCAAAGGTTAAATGGGAGGGTTCTTCAAATCCTAAGGCAGCTTTGAGTGTGCACCTGAAACAATGGTGGCATATAAAGAAACAAAACTCAAGTAATTACCCCTGCAGTGCGAGGAGGGGCAGCATTCAAAAATATTCCCATAACATACATGCCAAGCCAGCAACATAACTCAAAACAGACAATTCAGCTGCATGGAATTTCAAAGATGGAAAAGTTTTCACTTCAGGGCTGTTTTCCTCCAAGAGCTCTGCTGCAAGAGTTGTATATTTTCACTGTATTAAAAAAAAATAATTGTCTGCTACTTGACTAATACAAGTGCACCTTGTATTGCCATGTATCCTACTTCTGGGGACAGTAATACTCGTTGCTTTTAGAAAAAAATTGGTCAGTGAGGAAGAAAATGCAGATGGAGGAAAAAAAAAGGTTGCAACTAAATAGATGCCTTTTTTCCTTTTAATTTCAGACCACATAATGGCCCTAAGTAAGCACAGATTTATCAAGAGATTCCCAGCACCTACGAGTACCAGACCCTTTTCAAAAGCTTTTCCTCAAACCATTTAATAAACCATAAAGTTTGAGACATTTTTATTGACTGCATCACTTTATGAGCATTCTAGTCTTTTCAAGTACTTCTCCTGCCTATTTCTGCAGGGAAGGCTTTTTACTGACATCATTTCTAATGCAGATAACCAGGCAAGACATTTTTTTGCTTGCTTCACGTTTTGGTACCTCCAAAGGAGTCAGAGGAAACGAACCAAGTTTGCAAAGCTTGATTTTACTTTCCACTGCTCCCCCCCTTCAAGATTGCACTTGATTCCAAGCTATTTATTTCCCAGTAGCACAATACAAGCTGTCCCACTGCCTGATTTGCAGTTAGGAATTGACTGGAAAGGATTCTGCAGCAGGGTTATTGCTCCATGGCTTTAAGCCAGACTTTACCAACTGACCTTATTACTGACAGTGCAGGAATAAACAAAGACATCTAACGAGCACTGCAAGAATTGTAGAAACTTCTCCACACTACACTGATGTTCCACTTCTTTATGGCTTTATTTCACATGGGCCTTAAAATCAAATTATAAAGATGACAATTTTAGAAGTGAATTAGAGATTTGTACTTGCTTCTTTTTCTTCTTTAAATGGCTCTACCACCTGCCTAAGCTTAACTTAACATACTCATTTTCTTACAATATCATTAAGAAAAGCTTATTACACAGCATTACTTCAGCATACATAACATTTGAAGCAGTACTTTGTTAGCAGACCTCTAAATGCTATACAAATAAGCTGCTACAAACTTCAGAAGTGTCTTAAGAAATATCTCTTTAGGCATTAAGAGGCCACTTTGTTGTAGGATAGATGACAAAAACAGTTTCTTCAGAGTTTTCAAGTCGTCATTCATAAAACTAACTTGAGACAACCAAAATGCAGCTTTTATATTGAAGTTTTGATTTTTTTTTCCTTCCCATAAACTTAATTAAGAAATGCAGTGAAGAAATTGTTCACAGATGACATCTAAGGGCTAGTTCCACCCTCTTGAAAGCACGTATTCAAAATATGGAGATAATTGAATTCACTGCAAACTAAAACTGCATCACTGCTCCATCCTAAATCCTTTGTTCCTGTTTCTATTTCATTATTTGGAACACTTACCACACACAGTTCTGGTAAAGGAATTTCTCCCAAAAACAATGTTGTCTCTTTTGAGAAAGAAGACAATGCAAAGCAAGCCCCAGGAATACTGCAGATGGCAAAGCTGCAGCCATTTAAGTCTATGTCAGTGAGGGAAAACACCACAGTACAAGCAAAAACCAAACCCACAACACTGTTAACTCCACCCTGAACAGGTTTGCCCATGAAATGCTGAACCTCTATGATAAAATAACATACACATGTAGCCTGGAAGAGAACAGCCAACACAAACCCGACTCACCTTATCTGTCAGACTCCTTTTCTCTCTGCGATCATTCTCATCTACCTCCATGTTTTCAATTCCTGAATCCACATCTACCTGGGACATACTGGAAGTGAAATAAGAGAGATCCATTAACTTCTGGAAGGCTGCAGACAGTCCTCTGAGAGATGCTGACTGAAAGAGTTTTGCTTTAAGTAGAAACAGCAGAGAAAAACCAAAGCAACAGGAATAGCCATATGAACAAACAGCAATTAAAATCACTAGTTGGTAAATGCTTCTCACATTACATTTCTTTTGAATTCCAGAAACATAACACTAAATTTCTTCAGCAGGCAATACAAACTACACACCTATTACACCCCATAAACTTCTATTCTTTAAATAGAGGGGCTGAATTATCCCCACTTGACATGCTCATCACTTAACACCTAAGATAACCCTTTGTCTTTTATCACTTTAGGTCAGGAATTCCCATTAAAACCAGACTAGAAAAAGCCTTACAGTGGTCTAAACAGTGTGTCATATTAAAGCATTAAACCCTTTTGCATTAACACAGCTGGAAGTGAGAAGTAGCAGAATATTTGCTGGCTTCTACTAAGTTGATTTTTACCTTTTCTCACAGGAGACACTATCAATATCCATGCTCTGAGACCGAGAGAGAGACTGAGACTGTGTTTCAAGGCTGTTAGAGGGAGAGCTGCTGAGGGAACTCACTCCTTCACTGCTCTGGCTTCGGTGGGCCACTCCTAGAGAAAAGGCACCATCAGATTACTACCACAGAAGTGAGAAGACAAAACACAATTATTTGGCTGGAAAAGGAGATGAAATGTTGATTTTCAATCCATCTCTTAAGCATTCTTAGTAACGCATTAGGAAACACACATTCATAATATTCACATTTCTACTTCCTCTTGCAGCAGCAACATAGGAACACTTACTGCACAATATAGAACAAAAGTAAACTTGCCACCATGTCCTAACATGCACTAAGTGCAACACCAGCAAATAGAGAGCAATTAACAGCTTCAGAGCATGGCTGATGAGCACAAGGATATGAACAGCTGGATTCACTTGGCAATGAAGACTTCTCCAGAGAAGTGCTAGATATGCAAAATTCAAAAAAACCCAGAAAGACTTGCATTCAGTAACAATGAAAATTGCATGAGTTCTGCAAACATCAGGATCTTAAGTGTAGTCTATTCCTAAAAGTTGTGCCTAGTGACACTGTTTGAAGTCATGATTCATAATAAAGGAGGATTAATTGCAAGATGCAACTGTAGTTTTTATCAGTATCAGATTTTTGCATGTGAGTGAACAGACCTGAAGAAGTAGAAATGAGGTATTTTTTGTCTGTTTGAAAAGAAAGCAGCAGTGAATTTCACTCCTTTGGCTTCTTTTACTGCAGTTTACAAGACCTTCCCCAAACAGTATCAGGTGAGAAATGTAAAACCAGATTGACAATCTACTATTAAATTCCTGTACAGGCAGTGGTGCAGTGTCAGTACTGAGCAGTGCAAGCCTGTCCCACCTTTACGGCAGCAACACATTCTGCAGTTAACAGAGGGGGCAGCAAAACAGAACAAATCAAGGTCGTGCTCTTTGACACAGTCTGTTTTTGAGCAGCCTTCCCAAAGCTTTTCTAGGTTTTAAAACAATTAAATTTTCCAGGAACAGAACTGCAGAAGGCATAAAAATGCCATTTAGAAGACAGTTTTCTGAAGAACAACTAGATATTAAGTATGGGAGAAGTTTCCTCATTCTACTGCTTTGAAACTCATATTTCCACATGGTGTAAAACCAGTTTAAATATTTCACTGCCTGTATTAGGCTGAAAATAGACAGTATCCAGGAAACACTCATATCTTCAAATAGAGAATGTAAAAGGTGTGTGAGGTAAAATTACTTTCCATTGATATTCATAAAAGAATTTAACAGGCAGATTGTCCAAACACCCATGTTCTATAACTGAAGTCATGTAAAAGATAAAGTAAGAAAGCACAATGCATTTCTAACTTGCAAACATGACAAAACGCTCACTAAAAGTAAATTTTACTCAGCTTTGTTTAAAGCCTCTATGATTTAATTAGTGACTTCAGGGCTGTAGGTGGGTATTATCACTCATTCATTCATAAAGTTTCTAAGATCTCGGCTATCTGACCACTTCAGACCATGACCTGTCTGTCAATACACCAACATTTCTACCTTCAGGTGCATATTTCCACATGTCCTGCTCTTGGCACTATAATTATACAGCTGTGTAGTAAGATGGATCAGGACCTCATCTATTTGAAAACTAAGCATTTCTTTTTCCTGGGTTAGTTTTCACTTGGATGAAGTCCATGATCCACCTCGTCACACAGTTGCTAAGGACAGCAGAGGGAGAGGCAGTGAGAAATATTCCTTCCAGCAAGAGTCAGACCTAAGATGGGTTAAAATAGTCATATAAAGACAGGCTAAATGAACACAGCAAGTGACCTCTGCACTGTTCTGAAACAAAAATACAGTCACCTTAACTTCTAGGTTACTGTCTATAACCATGAGGACAATACACAGTGTTAAATTCCATCTGCAATGAGCTTTTCTCAGGAAATGCTTTTGATAGCTTCTCTCTGTCCTGCTTTGGATACGAGGTAACAAAATAAGCAGGAAGGAGTCACTTTAGGTGTTTCAGATAAGCACTGTAACTAAATTACAAGATTTAAGCTTGTGTATTACTGTACTCGCCAAAGGAAAAAATACAGAATTTCAGAAAGCAAAATAGGTAACTAGAAAATAATTGAATTATTATCAAAAATAATTTCTATCAAATTATTAGAAATTAGATCAAGTGCTGTCTGCAATTGTGGGCACCTGAATAGAAGGCCATCAAATGGTTGGACTTGATGATCTTAAGGATCTTTTCCAACCTAAATGATTCCATAATATTAAAAAAACAGCTTAAAAAAATCTTGACATTTGTTTTGAGATTGGTTTTACGATCTTCTTAGTTTATCTTAAAACAACATACAAAACAACTTAAGTTTTCAGATAAAAATTACAATACTGAAAAACATGCCAATTTGTTTTGATTTCCAAGATACCCAACTTGAAATAATGTTTTTTCTAGGTCAAAAATGATATTATAAACAAGAATATTTTCTTCATTTCTCTACAAAGCAACTCCCCCAACTTTCCATGCTTTCTGCATTTGTCTGATTTGAATAGATTAGGCATTATTCTTAACTTCGGAAATAAATATCATTTGTAAATAACCCACTTGTATTCACTCCAGTAAATAATGAAATTGGCAAAGTAACACAAAGGAGAAAGCAAATGATTTATTCTTACATTGACAATGCACAGTCACAGCCTACTATTTTTAATTGTGCCAAATGCTAGTAATTAAAGATGAAAAATGAACTTGGGACTGATTGTTAAAATGTACCTAGAAACCAATCAATAAAAACTGTGATGCAATACTGAAAAGGTTTTTTTCCTGTCTCCTTGACAGATTTGCTTTCTTTTCTGTAATATTAAACTGCACTATAAACTTCAAGCTTTGTTAACCCGCATTTTAAATGACCAGGGAGAACTCACAGCAGCCTTCCAGTGCCTGAAGGGGCTACAGGAGAGCTGGGGAGGGACTTTTGACAAGGGCTTGTAGCAAGAGGAAAAGGGGCAATAGATTAAAACTGGAAGAGGGGAGATTTAGGTTAGACATCAGGAGGAAATTCTTCACTAAGAGGGTGGTGAGAGACTGGAACAGGTAGGTTATGGAGCCTCCTCCCTGGAAGCGTTCAAGACCAAGTTGGATGAGCAACCTGGTCTAGTGGGAGGTGCCCCTGCCCATGCAGAGGGTTGGAACTAGATGATATTTCAGGTCCCTTCCAACCCAAACCAGTCTACAATTTATTTCTTGGAAAATGAAAAGCACCTTCATCCTCTGTTTTGGAATGTTTCTTTCTGAAGACTATTTTCAGTAACAGCAGAAATAACAATAACTGTTGTTTCTTTGCATCCTAAGGATAAGGAGTTGAATAACAGACACACAATAATAATCATTTTTGTCACTCACAGGCCAGCCTACCTGATGCACCAATTGGAGAGGTAGCTGGGGTCATGCTGTGGACGTTGAGGCCCAGATTGTGGGATGGTCCTGGGGCTGGTGCCACGGGCGGCCCAGGCGGCGTCTCTCTCTGCGGGGAGGTGAGCGGGGTGGGGGGCTGGGAGGAGGGCCCCCCCCCCAGCCGGGCAAGGCGCCTCCGGCGGATCTGCAGCCAGGGAAAGGAGATGACAGCAGGTCAGCAAGCACAGACACACTGCCCAGCACTGTTCTCTGGCCCCCCTGCATGGCAAGGGTGTTCAATCCTGCAAGACTGCTCATACAGAATCATTAACTGCTGACCTGCTCCGAGGAGCTGAGTCTCACTGCCATTGCTGTTTTGTGTGACAGCATCAAAATACCCTTGATGTTTACATTTCAAGTGTCTATTTTTCTGCCTTGGAAAAGCATTTGCACTAGAGAATCATAGAATCATTTAGGTTGGAAAAGACCTTTTAGATCATCGAGGACAACCATTAACCCAACTCTCAGTCCAGTGCCAAACCATGTCCCTCAGCACCACATCTACACAATTTTTAAATACATCCAGGGATGGTGACTCCACCACCTCACTGGGCAGGCTCTTCCACTGCTTGACAACCCCTTCAGTGAAGAAACTGCTCCTAATATCCAGCCTAACCACCTCTGCTACAACTTGAGGCCATTTCTTCCTGTGAGAGATACTGTGTTTGTCCCTCGAACAGTTGCATAAGACAAATCTAACATTTGCTGCTCAGCAATTTCAAAAACTGTAACGCTCCTCCCACTTATTTTGGCATTTGATGAAACAAACTGCATTAATCTGATAAGTGACCATATGAATGTGACCTTTGCCTTAACTTCATACCACAATATTAATAAAACACCCTTGCCAAAGAAGATCTAGTTGAAAATTATTAAAGCCCACCACTACTGTCCAAGCTACTCTAAAGTAAAACAGGACAAAAACATCTTGGGAAGGCAGACAGTAAATAACATCTTGTCTTCACCTAGAAACTCCTTGTGAAAATAAGCAGTTTGTGTTATTCCCTCTTCATATTATGCTACCCCAGCATTGCCAGCAATGCTTCAGTTCTCATTTCTGCTCATAATCCTAAGGAGCTGCCAAGCAAGTGAAAGAGTGAAAAAGAGATTTGTGTCAAGTCCATGCCTATGTGACATCACTGCAGTCATTTAATGGCCTGTGAAACCTGCCCCAAGAGGAAGGAGAACAGATCAAATTAAATCTGACTTCAAAAACTGGGAAAAGTGTGTCTTCATTTACATCCCTCTCCATGACAGGTGTCACCACATTGAACATTGAAGGCAGCTACAAAATCATTTCCTTTTTGTCTTAAGAACAAAAACCAGGCTATGATTAGAATGTCTTAATCCTTCCTCCTTGTGAAGCAAAATAGGGGAGCTTATTGCATAAATAAATTAACTTTGCCATAAGAGAAGCTGCACACCCTTTGGGTCTTTAAAAAGCTGTTTCAAACATCTTCCATTTTTCTCCACATCTAACTTACGGTTACTTTTTCAACTGCTCACCTGAAGAAAACTACAGAACTACCTCATCCCTCAGAGATGCACTTGAGAAAATGTCATCTACACATCCCCACCTGGGCTTTCCCTAGTGATGAATCCAAATTAAGTGTTCACAGCTCACAAAACTGTACCAAAAATACTACCAGTAAAACAACCTCCCTGAATTGAAATCTAATTCAACCCCCTAACGCAAGTAAAGTTTAAAATCCATTTCCCTACCATTCAAATAATCCATAACTGTTTTTCAGATACAGGAATGGCAGGGAGGAATGCAGGGGGGAAAAAGGTGCAAATGTACACACAAACAGCCAATATATGAGGAGAAAGATGAAGATTAATTACACAAAAAAAAAGAACAATAAATGCGATGGAAACTTTTCCACAACTGTTTGTATTCATTCTTGTTAACTACTTGTAAATCTGTTGTTAGGAAGGAAAGATGTGTGGAGAAAAAGGCATAAATATTAACCAATATATTAATCAATTTATTCTCAGATAAAGTGAAATGCTGATTACTCAAACAAGGTCATATCCCTCACAAGGTATGACTTCCATAAAACCTCTCTTCATCATCTCCCAGTGCCAAGCAGATAATTGAGGTCACTTGTACCACTCAGCAACCCTTCACCTACAGTGCTGGGCTAGATCAAGGCTGAAGTTACATCAAAACCAGCTGCAATCATTGCTGCTGAAACAGGAGGACACTAAGATGAACCTCTGCCTGTATTTGTCCCTCCTAGCCCATCAACCACCCATCTTTCTGAAGGACCAATCCTCCAGACCATGACTGAAAACAACTCTGCACAGACACTGGCCTGCTTTCAGAGAAGATATGGCAATTAAAACCAATATAGGATTTTTCCCTGCCTTCTTTAAGGATGGCAGGCAAATTATATTTACCTTCCTTACTGCTGAACAAATTAACATTAAAATATAAATAAACTCCAAATAATTTTTTCCACCAAAAGAGACAGCTTTCACAACTGAGGATACATTTAGTGATTGTTAAAGGACTAGATTTGGTTCTTAGATATTCTCAGTTGTCACATTCCTCTAGGTGTACATAAAGCTATCACAGAAATCTAAAATTTGGTCTGAAGATTAGAAAGTTTTAAGCAAAAGAGTTAAAAAACAGAGAAATAAAACCATTATGCTAGAAAGGGAGAGGCTGAAAGAGAAGTTTGAGAATACTGCTTAAAACTGATGCACATACTCTAGCCAGGTAATTCGCCTGTGCCTTGGGACTGAGCATATCAAGAGGAGGGAAGTCTGAGGGGCTTCAAGCTCAGGGCACAACACAGGGACCCTGAAGCATTTACACAACTCTGGGCATAAATGAGGCCCCAACCTGTTGCCTCCAGGTAACATAAATCACATGTTAAAACTGTGGGGATTCCAAGTGACCTGTTCTCATTTCACACTGAATAACTCTCCCAATTACTATGAAAAAACGCATAGCTGTTTTTTTCAAATAATTTCCTAGGGAAGTTTAAGCTACCTCAATAATACCCAACTCCTGACTTCATCAATAAGTATTTGCAATAGTGACATATGACAAAGCAGTTATGTATCATATTATTACCTCATAGTGCCAAATTATTTGGTACTAATTATTACACAGGCTAAGGAACTAGCAATGCCCATCACCCCTTCAGAGCAGAATTCCACAATGCACAGTTTAAAGGGTTAATTAAAAAAAAAACAACTGATTGAATGGAAAAAAGCCTATTGTTTTTTGATGAGTACAGTTTTTGCTGGACACAGCTGGACTGTCTTTAAATAGTAGCTTAGAGAAATTAATTTTCCATCTTACTGGACTTCAGAAAAGCTCTTAGCTGGATACACTACAACAAACAATGTAAAAATATCACCTTGTTAAAGACAGTCAAGTGATATGCAGCAGACCAATAAAGATATAACCAGGAAGGCTGGTCCCTCAGCCTCACACTCAGTTAAAAAAAAATTCACCATCTTCTTTAGTGGCAGATGCTTAATGAGTATGCAAGGATTCTTTTTTATTCTACCATAATTACAGAGTTCCAAATTTGTACAGTAAAGGGTAATGTGAACGGATAGCTTTATTTTTCTGTATTCATCAGAGCATGTTAAGTTGGTTTAAGAAATGCTTCATTTTCTGGTGACACTAGTTCAGTACTTTAGACACTACTCTAAACTACTCAAAAATCATGTAAATGTTAAAAAACACCAAGGTCACATCATTTTTTTTCCCACTTTATTTAGCTCGACTCTGCTTTTTTCTACGCATGATTTTTCTCATGTTTTGCTGTCTATCACTTGTGCAAAATTCACACACTAAGAAAGGAAGTTTCTTTTCTACCCTCCCAAAGATTTTAATATGGTCTGTAGTGAATGACAATTCCATTATTTCCCAAAGTCAACACTGAGAAAACTCCAGCAAGAGACACTGTTGATAGCAGTGGAAAACACCTTCTTGAAGCTAATAGACCCTATAAGTCCAAAGCCATTATCAATTGTATCTGTCTCTTTTTAAGTTATAATCTCTTAATGTTATACTTAATTATGATTCTGTATAAGAAGATAATCTAATCTACAAGTGGCTTTCAATTTATTTCAGGTTAAGTGTTTTTTCCCCCTTTGGTCACTGGCAGTTAAGAAGTTTGAAACAGAAGTCACATCTAATGTATTTTAGAAGGTTATTTTTCCATATAGTCCACTCTGAATCAGGGTTTACTGTGCCAAGAACAGAAAAGCAGAGATATGGAGGAATATTAAAATAAACTTGGCTCTGATTTGTCAGTGAGGGGTCCATGAACAATAAAAAGTGCCAGCATGACTGTCTTAAAATGATACAAGATTAAGTTTATCTCAAACAATCACCTGAAAGACCAGAGAGCTTTGGTCCTAGCTGAACCATACTAGAAAAACATGGAAAAACTTGAGTCACTCGAGCCAAACATTTTGCCAGAAAAGGTAGATGAGTCTCTATTGGAGAACTCCTTTTCTGCAGCCTCAGTTCCACAATGCAGTGGTTTTGATGATGTCAGAATTTGCTGAAGCAGCCACTCAAACGAGCTTACCTAGGTTAAATAATTCTGAAGTTAATCATAAAACACCTCTTAATGCAGTTTAACAATCAGAAGAGTTGCATGTAAACAAAGTACTCATAAAATACATCTGTAAAATTCGGGATTTTTTTTTCACAGTAGAAATTATGACACTATCATCCTAGCCCAGATTCCCTAACATGGCAACTGTGCTCCTTTTCCCAGTGCTTCCACAGAGTGTGAGGACCTTTATCCAGTAAACAGCATGACTATTCCCCCTAGTTCCTGCTACAACATAGCAATGTTGCTAAATCACGACATGCAACACCATTAAAAAATTCTTCACTTTCTGGAATACAAACATGAACAACAACAGCAGCCACCTCACTCCACAACCCTGCCATAAAGACGTGGCACAGAGAAAAATAACTGATCTTGATCCTTCCTGGAGGATCAGCACAGCAATGAGCCTATGCTGCAGCTGGTCCAAGACAATACACTTTATATGTACACAACACACTTCAAAATTAAATTATTTAAAGAGATGAGGGGAATGTGAAGTTGTATGATTTGGGCATTACACTGAGAAACTCTCTATATCCTGATCTGTGCCAGAGTGCTCCAATACACAAGCAAAACATAAGATCCTACTCTCTATATATATATTTTACAAAAGGTGATTAACAGTCTTAACATAGAAACAGGAAACACTTCACATTATTGAATGTCAGGTATTTGTCAATCACAAGACCTATAACTCCTCAGTGAAAGAGCAAGATGTTCAATTAAAAAAAAAAGGCAAGCATTAGAAAACTAGCAAGCAAACGACTTCATGAAGAAATTGTATTCAACATAAGGCCACATACACCTTGCTTCTCAGGAGAGTCTGAGGAAGCAAGATTTTAAGTGTTTTACTGTGTTAAAAAGTAGGCTTGTTGCGTTTGGTTTTTTTTAAATCACACACATAGAACATATAAAACACCAAGCGTTGACCAGAGAAAGGAGACATCCTCCAGACAAAGACTACCTGGCAGATGGAAGCTAAGAATAAACAATTAACCAGGACAGAAGCAATTCAGCCCCATCGACCAGCCGGGGGTCGCGGGTCAGGGACAGCATGGAAAAGGGAGGAATGCGAACAACACCGAGCACAGCCACCGGGAGAAAGGAGACCGCCTCAGCCACACATTCCCTCCCACCCTGGGGTCAGAAATGGGGCCCAGGAGGAGCCCGGCGCCCTCTCCCCGCGGGGCCCACTCGCCCCCTCAGGCCTCGGGCCCCGCCGACTCACCTCATCCGCGCTCAGCTCCTCCATCGCCTTCCTCTTAATGGTGAACGGAGGGAGGGCGCTTTCCTCTGCCCCGCGGAGGGGCAGCTCCGAGGAAGCGCTCTCCTGTCGCCTCTGCCCCCCGGGGCGCCTCACAAGGGCATCTCCGG
>NW_009954555.1:1942546-1957932 GCF_000747805.2 Chaetura pelagica
GGGGCGCTGAGGAGGCGCTATTTTATTTAATTCTCACAATAATAACGCTCAGGGAACAGTAAAGCGCTCATCATAGAGTCATAAGGGTTGAAAGGAACCTTGGAAGATCAAACCCACCCCCCCCAGACCGCTGAGCCTCAGGCCTTTCCAAGTCTTGACTCGCCTGAGGTAAATTCTTGTTTCTTCTGTAAAACCGCAAACTTTTCTGCACCTGGTTCTTCTGTGATGCCAAAAAAAATTACATTTTGTTTGAAGATAGTCATATTTTCCTCGTGTTTCTTTCCTCTCTGCCTCCAGTTGACAGGCGGGAGTTGCCGTGGCAACAGGGGGCGGGTTGGGGGGGGCGCTGAGGGGAGGCGCTATTTTATTTAATTCTCACAATAATAACGCTCAGGGAACAGGAAAGCGCTCATCATAGAGTCATAAGGGTTGAAAGGAACCTTGGAAGATCAAACCCACCCCCCCCAGACCGCTGAGCCTCAGGCCTTTCCAAGTCTTGACTCGCCTGAGGTAAATTCTTGTTTCTTCTGTAAAACCGCAAACTTTTCTGCACCTGGTTCTTCTGTGATGCCAAAAAAAAATTACATTTTGTTTGAAGATAGTCATATTTTCCTCGTGTTTCTTTCCTCTCTGCCTCCAAGTGACACCCCAGCTGGGGAACAAACCAGCCAGGGTCTGTGGGAGCTTGGAGGGAATTGGATGCTCAGTTACACCACATGTAGGTGAAAAAGGATTTTGAGAAGCTTATTTTTTTGGAAGAGGACAAAAAAATGGGAGTTGCATCAGGAGATTTTTTTGCCCCGGGATGAAGAGTCATTAGACTAATAATATATGAATACACACTATGCACAGTGCAGCGTAGTTTGACTCAGCGAGTGAAAGAATCCCATAAAAGGAGGACAACAGGATGTTCTTAAGACATAAATTGGTCTGTGTGAACCAGGTATAGAATTAACACATTTCCATAAGCACTGCAGATAATTATAAAGCAATAAAACAGATCAATTTTTAATGCATATGAGGCAGATATGTTTCAGAATATATCTGTAAATACAGTATTTATTTATAGGTGTTTGAACATAAATGATGTTTTGTATTACTTAATGGACACTATTTCATAAATAATTGGATCATAAGTCTTTTTGTAGAAAATATGCATATTTTGATTTTTAGGACATGCTTCATTTTGTTCACCTGTCTGTGAAATACTTTCACACACGCCTGGCAAATCTTAAAATCATTATAGTACACAATGTCAGCATTTGCACTAAAAAACTCAGAGATTGGTTGATGAAAAAGTTTCACCATAAAAACAATAGTGCAAGATAATCAAAGTGTTCTGAAATACCTTTGCATAAAACCCTTTTAGTGGTTCTCTGGCAAGTTTTGTTCCTTGTCCCTCAGTGCAGATTTTCTTAGCAAATGCTACCCTAATGTCTTCCAGCCACCACTTTCAGAACATAAAAATGCTCCCTTGCTTCTTTCATCTTGCATTTCAAGATGTTTAATTTGTAGTTTGTGAAAGCACATAGATTAGCATATCAATCAAATTAGGAGAAGCAGTTTTGTCACTGTAGTAGCTTCTCTCATCCTTAAGGTCCCCAAAGTATCCTCAAGTGAATCCTTCACAGCAGTGCCTACTTTCCAATCAGCAATTTGAAGTATGAAGGTAGTAATCAGTAACTTCTGTATTTCTAACAGTAAGGACTTCCTAATAATAGCCTTACTAAGTAATTAGTACACTTTTAGACATACAGGTTTCTAAGGCTGCATTTTTCCAACTTCTATTTGGAGTCTGTAACTACTAAGAGAGTTCTTAAGGTCATCACTGCCTTTCTGTATTGCTTCTCATGCACATCTTCGTGGAGTGCACCACTTAAAAGCTGTGGAGTTGGAAAGTATCTGCAATATTTAACACTTTAAAATACTGTTGTTAGGAACCTCTACTACTTAGATACAAAACGTTCCAGAGGTGCCATCTAGCGGGGCAGCAAAGCCTGCGTGTCGCTGCATGTTAATGCAGTGATGCGACAGAGGAGGTCTGCTGCATTAATTTGTTATTTGTATTAGAATAACATAGCAACAGTAATTGTTTTCAAATCTAAATTAAAACTACTCAGTGCCAGAATTTGTTATTTATATTAGAATAACATAGCAACAGTAATTGCTTTCAAATCTAAATTAAAACTACTCAGTGCCATAAGAAAAACACCATCAGGATCCATAGAATAAATACCAGGTATTTTACTGCTAGTCCCCCACATTTTCCTACCTGTAGAAGGAATACTAGGTCTTCATATTTTGTAAACTAGCTTAAATTTATATAGTCCTCTAGTAACTTTAGGGCAGGCAATATCTGCACAGAAAGCCCTCCAAGCTTCAACAGATTGTGTCTGCCTCTGGAGGTAGCTCTAGGAATTCTGAACTAACAAGAATTATCAGAAAGGTGATGTTACTTATGTTTTTAAAAGTCATGCATTATTTTATTTATTTCTTTTTTACAGAAAGCAATCCAGTTACTAAGCTTAAGCTAGTGGAAGGAGTTGGTTAAGATCCCTGCAATGTTAATTTTACCAACAACACACAGCAATTCCTTCACATGTAGCTACCAAGTTGATCTGACCAACTCCATGTGTTTACACAAGGCAGAAAAAACCTACCTCTCTATGGAGCACTACACAAGGTCAAAAAGAAAAGCATTTAACCTAATTGAACAGATGTATGCAAATAAGTTAACTAAAGCAGCATTGTTTTCACTCTGAACATGTGCTTAAGGAGTTTAATTACTTTGCAGACTGGAATCTATATGGATCACTCAGACCTATCTTCATTGTTCTGGGATTTGATCACAGGCTGGTTTCCTCTGGTAAGCTGAACTTAATTATTTTGGGAACAAAGCAGCTATGGCACAAAACAGGATCTTACATCACATTTAAGATACAAGCCATTGGAGTTAACTAATAGTCTGCATATTCAAGGAAGTGCTTTAAATAATAAGTCTCTATCCTTTGTTGTCTGCTTCCTTTGTTGTTTTCTTCATTTCTCCAACATCATTCCCCCCGTTTTCTATGATGTTGTCTTCTGAATAGGCAATTTTTCTTGTTTTGATTTAGATTGTTATGTAACTAGAGACACAAGCTATATGTCCCTCTAAAAACACATTCAGAAGTCAGGTACTTAAGACTGGTTTGGTTTTAGGCATTTATTAACAAAAATCAGATTTTTAACACTGGCAACAGCAGACTTATTTCCTGAGCCAGAAACATCAGACCATTTAGGTTAATAGGTACACAGAGTAGGATCTGGTCCATGCAGCCATCACAGGACTCGATGTTGCATGGTCTCCTGTGTGTAGCTGTCTCATCCTATAGGAACCAGGACACGTGTTCAAGCTCTCTTGAAGACCTGTTTACATACCTGATTCTCACAACGAAGCTCCTACAAAACAGAACAAAAACCAACAACAAAACAGAAGTGTAGAAGTATATACTAATCAAAGGAACTGCTTCTGACAGTTAATATAGATCCTTTGCCATGACTACTGACCACCACTCTGCTGCCATGCTAATCTTTGTGCTTAACATTCTGAATTTAACTGTACATTACAGTGAAACTATGGAGTTGTTCCAGCTAGACTAAAATAGAGCAGAATGTGTTCACCATGTACCATTCATAACATATATTACAGCATTAGAAGCAGACTTCTGCATACCATGACCACATTATAAATCTTGGTTTTGTCATACAGAGACAGAATTAGTAGAAATCAGAAGTAAATACCAGGTGGAGGTCATCTCCTTCAAGCCAGTGAGTCCAGCCCCTGTTCTTCTTCTCACCAGTCTGGACACAGACAAGTTTGTCATTTTCCCAGGTAACTAGACTCTGTGGAAGATGAAACAAAGAAGTGTTTCTGTAGGTCTCAGTTCTGCAATATACTTCTAGGCAATGCCCTTTTTTTCCTGGATAAAAAGGGACTTAAATACCTCTCCTGAGGGAAAGTGGAACTCCTTATTTGTAACTAAGGCAGCTACCTCTACACTGCATTACAAATACTATTCTTCAAACAATTTCAGCTCAAGTACTTGGAGTGACCACGGCAACTTAAGTTTGTCACAGCCTCTTGATTTTGTATGTTCAGTCTTACCTTGCATTTTCTGTTATCCAGGCCCTTATTATCTTCTTCAAACTCTTCGCCAACTTTGAATTGAAGCAAATAATCTCTGAATGTGCTCGTGGTATGGATATAAAATGAATCACCATCTTGTTTGATCACTTTCTGAGGCTTCAGCACCTTTGCTATCTTGCGTGTTGCAAAGTCAATACCTTGGACAGGAGACAAAAAGGTCAGAGCTGTATTTCTCACCAGCTATTTTGACAGCCAGGACTTACCTGTACTACTAGTAGATGGATTTCTGAGATAGTCTGACCTTTTTGCTGTACAAGGTTTTTGTTGTTTGAGTGGGATTTTTTTGGTTGTTTTTGTTTAAAGCTTTATGTTACAAAGATCAAGTCATGTTCTTGTACATTTTACTCTTTGGAAACCTTTACTCAATTGTTGCACAACTCCTATGGCAGATTTCTAGGACTTAAATCCTAAACTGGGAGGAGTCCCTTTGAGAGTGTGAGAGATTAGTTTTCCCTCATGCAGACACCCCAAGCTTAGTCTTAAGATTTAACCCCTGCTTAGCTAGAGGGAAGAGTTAATGCCTTTTCTCATCCTTTGTCAGAAGAAAGGCATTCTGTAAAGTAACAAGAAACCTTTGCACCCTATACCCTAAATACAATAAAATGAAAGGCAGTCCTTAAATTAATTACTCAGCCTTGTTTTGAGGACATGCCACTTCCTATTAACACTTTTTAGGTGCAACTAAAACACATCACACTCGTCAAAAGATTTCCTGCTTATCTCTAATGATCCAATATAACAGAATCCTGATGTTCTTAAGAGTTTTTCCTAATTATCTAGGGAATATTTGTTTAATTAGAGGAAACCATGGTTACAAGGTTAGTTTGTTTTAGCAGAGGGTTTTGAATTCAATACTAGCAACAGCCATACTCATTAAACTTTAACATAGCTATAAGAACATATAAATACAAAGTATATTACTTAAGTATTCACACTAAGGAGTAAATTCTCATTGTAGGAGCACCCTTTTTTTTTTCTAATTGATAACAGCAGAATTAGAACCAGAGAAGGTTTTTTCACCAGAGAAGGGTTCTTTCACCATGTTAACAATACTAAATAGACAATTTAAGTGTAGATACAGCGAGAAAATTTCTTTTATTCTAGTTGTGTATACAGTAACCAGCAAGAGACAATAATACTGTCGTTGGCTGACACAAGTCAAAAAGGCAAAAAGCAGTGGGAGAGGGAGAACAGGCAGCACAGAAGGTTGCCTGCTGTCACAGTCTGCAGTGAGTTTTGTACAAGAAAGCTAATGAAGTACCAAGAACTTTCTTAGTTCCCCATTAAAGCACCATTAATCTCTGTCTGTAAAAGATCTGAGGAGGTAAGAGCTTCAAGCACTCCAGAAAAGGGACAGTTAGAGAGACTTATCAACAAATCGCAACAATGAGGGAAGTCCTTTGTAAGCTGTTCAAGATAAACTACACTAAGCTAAACAACTGTCTGGAAGGGGCAAATACCCAAGCACTTTGTTAACTAGCACTTAATTACCATTAGAGGTTCTGCAAGTTTGTGCTCAAGAGCAAGAGAAATTGAGCAGAGAGACCAAACTCTTCCCTGTTTCTGATGAAAACTATACAGAATTTCTACTTTTAACAAGTACTAGGCTTGAGAAATTTCTGAAAGCTGCAAGGACACTTGATTGACAGGCTGTAGTGCAGTTAATGCTGTCAGTTTATCAATTATCAAAGATCCTTCCATTGTTTTTCAGAGGAAAAAAAACAAACAACAAAACACTTTAACAATATTTAGGTTATAGAAGAACTCAGACTCCTAAAACTTAAGGGGACCTTGATGCGTGAAGTGAGAAAAGACAGAATCAGGGATTTTCACTTACCCAAAGCCACCATATAACCTTCAAAGTTGTCATTGCTGACAAGGTTCCAGGTTCCACTGAAATCCACAGGCATTGCCAGACGGTGGAAAGAAGAGTTACTCAAGCTCTGACCAAAAAGTAAAAATAAAGTAGTTTTTCAACCAGGCCTTATATAAGGCAGAGTGTGGGTGGGATTACATCCTAGAGCCTTCCTGATGGCGGGGAAGGGTCCTAGTGCTGAGCCAATAGGTGAGAGGGTATCTGTGGATCAGCTTCAGCTGGGCTGGAGGGAAAAGTTCACAATCTCTGAAATCTGTGTGTGGAGCAAATGTTAATAACCCAAGAGTCTCAGTGCAAACCAAAAACTGGTCTTAGACCATTTGTGTCCGACTTGTGTGCACGTAAGGAAATCTGTTACAGATTTTGTCATTATTACCATTCCCTGCATGTGTATTAGATAAGTGGCTTTACAATCTGAAATTTACATATTTGTTGAGAAGGTGATCTGCCCACTGTACATGTCTTGTATTTGAACAGACAGGGCTTAACTGTTGAACTGTGGATGTTCAGGTAATTTTAGAGCAGTACCTATGACACATCAATAGAAATAAGGATTTTATCTTGCTGGCAAATGTCTGCAGTGAATAGTAGGCAATAGCATTGTGTAGTGGTTATAACAGAAAGCGAAAGACAAACTTTGTTTCTATGTTACTCTCTGATGCGACTCTCAATACAGCTCTACCATAACAGTTTACTCTTTGTGTCCCTGTTTCTTTAATGCTATTTATATCCTAGTTAAATGACCATACATATATAAAATTCTTCATTTTCTCAGATGCCTTACCAGCCAGAAATATAGTATTTTAAAGAGAAAATTAAGTTTTCCTGAACTTTAGCTACATTTTTGGAGCTGACAGTTGACCTATATGACTCACAGAATCATGTGAGTAGGGAAGCAGGACGTCAACGCTGGTTTCCTGTTTGCAGATGGGTAACGTTGTCTAATCTATCCTAAACTAGGAATGGCACAGAGAAATGCAAATTAATATTTCCCCTGGGCCTAAATAGTAACTTTTCACCCATAAATTATTATGTGGTTATAGTAGTAAAGCATTGTTGCACTACTACTGACTCCTCCAAGTAAAGAGAAGTCAGTACTTGGATAAATCCTCTATAAAAGCCTGGATACAACATTTTAATTGAAAATGAAGATTATGCAGATTGTCTGCATCTCAGTGATGTAAAAAAAAAACACAACTTTTTTGTTGGCAGAACATCTGTGAATGCATTATAACTTTTATGAACTGCATGATTCACCAACTTTAATTCTTCAAGTATATAGATGTTAGATCTAGTTCCCTCTTGAAAATTTTATCTGGCCACACCACTGACTGTGATGCTGATATTTACAACAGATTGGAACAGTAGATGTGTATGCTTACTCCTAGTGTTGTAACAGGCAGGTTTCTGGATCCCACTGGTAAAACAGATCCATACTCGGCAGTCAAGTGTAGTTTTTGAACAATATTCTGTTTTGTACAGACAAAACTGTACTGACATCATTCTACCCACTTAAAAATTATGCAGTCATCAGACTTAAGATTTGGTTAATAACATGATGACTAAAATTAGCGTGTTACTTGCAATTTATTTTATTTAAAGACCCATCACACTCTAGAAATACATACCTATAACTACATTAAAACCCAGTAAGATATAACTGTTTGAAGACCAAAGCTTTATAAAGCATCCTATTGAATTTGCATCTTCTCTGGAATTACACAAAGTATATCAACACACACCAGCATCATTATTTAGAGAATAAACCTAGACTTAAAGTGCAGTTTTACTCTGAAAAGTGACCACATTAATAGGGTGCTTTCCCATTAGAAAGATCTGCTGTTTATTCAGAAGCACACTGGTTGACTTGAGGGCTGACAATAAATGTCTTGCCCTGTATTCTCAGTGATAAAGACAGAGAGCAAACAAAAGAGAAAAGTGGGTGTTGTCCTTTCCTACACACCATCAATATGACAGTTATCCTCAGTCATAGAAGTCTGATTGCTGAGGTGTCACAGGGGGTATAATTTAGCTTCAGTACCTTTATTACAATTGATGATAAATAAACTCAGCCTCATTAGCAAGGTGCAGTGTAAGCTTGCCTGAGCTCAAGGGGGAAAAATGGCAGACTGAGCACATTTGATGCAGGAAAGACCAAGAAAAAAACCCAGGAATTCTTGATGCCACTTTCTGTCACAGTTCAGTTTTATTACACTCATCTTCTTGTAGATTTTCTGTAGAGAGCCACCTTTATAGGCTGGAACTAGCAGAACAGAGATGTTCTAGTGTTGGTAGCTGCAGAATTTCATGTGGGGCTCGAAGTTTTCATGCCTGACACTAGCTTCACCACAGGTTACAGCTTTTCTTGAGAGTGTATCAGCTCCCCTGCTGGGTTTTGTATGAGCCTTGGAGGCCCTAGGGCCACCCATGATTTTCTGTGTTTAGCATCCAGCTTCCAGTCTCCCCCTAAGCTCCTAGGGGAGCCTAGACCTCTGCCTCAGCATTTTTGGGGATCCCCTGCCCAGGGAAGGAGGATGACAGGTTGTCACAATGATGATTCTGGAATATGTCCCTGGTTCTATCATTATGCAACAGCATCTAGGCTTCCTGCCCTGACAGTCTCACATTCACTGGATTTGTTGATCTGAAAAATGTGAAGAGTCACAGAGAGCGTATGAAAAAGCTATTGGCTCTTGATATAGCATCTTGGAAACCCAGACATTTTTGACACAAAATGCAAAGAAAAATGGGATGGTGGAAAAGAGAGGTAGAATGCTATCACCATTACATTCATAGTGCCTCTCCAGGTTTTTTTTTTTCACATAATGCAGGCAATATATTGTTAGATTCAAAACCAAATCTTTCTAGCAAAGAAAAACATTTCACTTATGTACAGTCTTAATATCCTACCATTTCTGCTCAACTCCAGTTACAGAAAACAGTTCTATATACATTTGGCTTAAATGTAAAAGCTCATTTATAATTTTAAATAAAGGGATGATTGTCCCAGAATCAGTGCAATGATACTATATTAACTTCTATCAATTAAATTGATAGCTGTAAATCAGTCTGTCCTTCTGTTAGAAACAGCGCTGAGCTTAACATCCAGCTCTGAAAACAGGAGTGGAAAAGTAAAGCAAAAGGCATTTCTGGGACTAAATTATATAATGGCAGATGAACAGGCTGCATATGTGAAAGGAAGGCAACTCAAAACAAACAAAACCCAAGCCCTAGAAAACACATTTTAATGTACTGAAGCTTCTTTCACAGCAGAAATTAAGTTGTATAGTGCCTGTTAGTTCTTGGAATGACTTGCATATTTCTGTAAGGGGGCCAGGACAACCCCAGCATTCCTGTCTTCACTCTCTGTACTGTACAGATCATGTTTTTCTATGTATGCTTGAACCACATCAGGCACAAGGTAGCGAATGCTCTGACCCCTCCGCAGTGCTCTTCTAATCTTGGTGGAAGAAATGTCATTTGTGATCCATTCTTCCACAAGGTGAATGTTATTCCTATGTCTCCACAAAAGATCAGATTCATAGATGAATTTCTGAATGTTGTTTCCAGCCCTACTGATGCATACAAGGCCATGATTTTCCACAATTTCAGTGATGTCCTCCAACTTCCATAGATTTGGGATCCCAAAAGATTCCAGCATGTCACTTCCACAAAGCAGTTTAACCTGTGGGACATCTTAAAAAGAAAAATAAGTGAGAAACAAGGCTTCGTTTAGGCCACCAGATTTTATCCAACTCAATGGGGATGTTTAATTTCTAGGCCACTTCTCTGCATCTTTGGTTGAGACAATGGAATGAAATAACAACAAGATTCAGAGTATGTAATTTATATTTAGTAGCCTCAATACAGGATTTTTGTAAAAAAATGTTATGGGAGTCCATTTGTTCAAAAAGACTGGAAAATTTATGTGCTCATTTAGCCTTGGGGTAAATCAATCACTGTGAGGATCAAAGTAAAAGAAAATATAGAGAACACTTAAGTGTAAAAGGATACTGTAAAGCTGTTAACTTTCATTCCAGATAGTTACAGAAGGGAAGCTAGGTCTTACAGGACAGGGAGCAGAGGGGATTTTGTAAAAGGAAAGAAAATACAACTAAAAAAACCCAGTATCTATTAAACTTTAGAACTTGGAAAGGCTTGAGGGAAAAAGTTAGAATATTTGCTAATATAAAGGATTAACGTGGTCATTGATCAAGGTCAGTCAAAGTCTATATATATACATATAAATGTACATGTTAAGCTAAAGAACTAAAATTAAGATCTAAAAGCAATAAGCAAAATAAATGCTACCTAAAATTACAAAACCAAGCTATGTCTTTTGTATGGTGTTTTCAATTACAATTTAAAATTATCCTGTATCCAGATACATTTTGAATTTCAAGACTTAATCCTGCCCTTTCTTTCTTCAGCAACTCATAATATGATCCAACATTCTCAGCTGTAACTACAATTTAGCAAAGTTATGCAGGTAAAATGAAGAGCTCAGACATGTTTCAGTTCAAATTTCTATTATCTTGACTATTTTTCATGCCCTAGATATTTAATCCTTAGTCTCCCTACAAAGCCTACATCTTTATGCTCTGGGATCTCGGGGAATAAACTTATTCATTGAAATCAGAACTAAGAACTAACATCTAAAAAGTTACTCAATAGTGCCATTTAATTTGCAAACAGACTTAACTTTTTATATCTGGACTCTGATTTTTCTTTTTAATGGGGTCATGTCTGTTTGGTTCATGTTTCCTCTTCCGTCCTGGCTTTGTTAAAGGTACAGCATTCTGCAGACTATTAGTAGGATCAGGAGATAAAAGCTTTTGATGATGGTACCTGCAAAACAATGTATTTTAAGTATGTTAAAAATGTAGAATATAGGGATCTACTAAATAATTGTTCACCACTTCCTCCTGCAGTACTTTTGCAATCCATTCAAGAAATGATCTGCTGGGACAGGGACTTGTAAGAGTTGGGTCACAAGATGGTCAGAATGCAAAGGTTTCAAAGCAACAACCACAAGGTTGGTTGGTTTCTTTTTGCTAAGAAATCATTTTAAAAAGAAGAATCTCAGTGAAGTAGAAGTTGCTGAAAAAGTAAAAAACTTTAAGCTTAAACAAATATATTCCTTCAAACAAGGCTCATGCCAGCCTTTAAATGCACAAATAGGCAGCATAGCACCCTCAGACTCAATAGAGGGAAGCCTGCATAGCATGGGTCCACCCTCTTGTCCTTCCTCACAAACACATTTTGAGCACAAAAACTGAACAAAGCCTAAGAAACAATGTATCTTAAAAATTGTTCACAGGGTCATTTTTTGTACGTTTAGGACTAATGGTGCAATCTTTCATTTATGCTGCTCATATAAATGGTACGTCTGACTTCACTGAGTCTATCCATTTGATTTGGGGCTAGCCTGCTATTATTCTAACTCGTCAGAGCTAACACCATCCTTATCCTTCTACAGGTTCTTCAGATTTTTAGGGTTTCACTAAAGAATACCTTAAAACTTTTAGTGTTTCCAACCACTCACTCTGGCTGCTTTCCCACTCATCAACTTCCACCCAGTCTGAGGTTTCTGTTGCTAGTTTTGCCATAGTCACTCGGTGATTCGCACTGATCAGACCTTTCTTCTTATATGCATCCCCTACTGGTGAAATGATCCCTTTGATTACTTTGTATTTTCCTGTGGAAAAATACACAACACACAGGAACACGGAAAGTGGTTGAGCAGATGTTACTTCCGCTGCATTGTGTTTAAACTATTACATAATTATTCCCAGTAATCCCTACAAACACCAGTGCCAGCTCTGACAGCCAGCCCAGTGGAAAAATACAGTGCACTTCTGTCACTATGCAAGGCAGCACAATTAAAGATTTAGTAACATGTATTAGAAAGATTTATTGCTGTAAAGAAAAATTTAAAAACTCATACTTGAACTCATTAAAATTAATTATAAACAATGCATATATAAGGCTGTTCTCTCATGTATTTGGCTTACACAATTTTGTGTGCTACATACAAACATACTGGCTTTGATATCTAATTAGTATCTCCAAAAATACCTGTCACGGTCAAACAGGCATTCATCTACACAAAACATGCACCTTAATACGTATGTGTCTGGTTATCAGAGCTGTTCTCAATGATATAAATCACCATCCTACCTGTTCCATGGAAGTAGTCTTTAGCCAGCTCAAACAGCCTTAGGTGCATGTTGGTAATGGGATTGAAGGACCCACAGGCGAGCAGTACTACTTCAGTCTTCCTCTCAGAATCATCCATAGCTACTCCTCACAGCTACAGAGCCAAGTGGAAAATGCTGGTGCTAGTTACTAGCTTCTACAAGAACAGATCAGATTAAAAACAAGTTATTCCTATTTACTGTGTTGCAAATAAGCAGAAGGTCAAATGGAACAATGTATTTTCCTTCCAACATTTCTGTGATTGTTCACATGATGCTGCATTCTTGTTTTTAAGAGATTAAAACCACAGCCTCTAGTTCTTTCTGCTTATTCCTGGTTAGAGATACAATGCATGGAGCACAACAGTAGCATGAAGTTGCAGAAAGGAGGTTGATTCTTCTATGGGGCTTCAGAAATCAAGGATGTAGAGAAAAGTGAGCATGCTAGGAAGAAGACATATGTACTAGATCAGTGAAGTCAAATTTGCCTTGCCCGTTTACTATCCAAGCAGCTGCAATTCCCTCCTATATGCAAGAGAAAACATCTTTTAAAATGAAATCACAGAAAACAGGCTGCTTGCCAGAAGAGAGGACAGTGTATTGCCTGCTCTGAAGAAAAGCAGCTCATGAAGAAAAACTTCATGAGGAGAGATTATATATCCTGATTGCAGGACAAACTTTATTAGAACTTTCTAGGTTTTTTAAGATGCCAATGTCAATCAACTGCCAGGAGACACACCTCCAGGGAACCTCCGTGTAAGAAACTTCCTTCTATTACTTACAGGGCAAGATAGAACTTCCTGTGACTGTTCCCACTGCTGCTGCTCTTAACTTGCAGCGAGTCTTTCTAGCAAGATCTATAGAATTAACATTATATTGTATTAAATTCTGGAAGAGATGGGGGTTGACGTTTCTTTGTTCAGGATTTATTTACATTTTATATGCTCTTGGTATGTGGGAAGAGAATGCTAGGGACTAAATGTGAAAACAACTTGTGCTGCAGGAAGTCAGTGATAGGTGTAGAAGTAGAACAGATGATAGAAGAGTGAATTAAAAAAAAAAAAGTTTAGTAAAAGCTGAAATTAAATACCAGATTTTTTTTTCCTTTTTAAAAATACAACAGCACTGTTCCAATTTTGAACTTCAGTTTCCAAAAGCTGCTTAAGAATTGATGAAAGTAAGGACATTTCTCTACTTTTTTGTTTCTACTCACACTCCATGGATTTTTTTCTTCTCTGTGTTCTTTTCTTTCAAGGAGAATATTCTGCCTTGCCAAGATGGTTTCCTTTAGCCTGGCCCTGAACAAATGAAAACTGGAATACGTAATGTGCCATTCTCTTGCTGTTTGTGAGATGTCTGAGACATCTGTGGTGAGCCCTGAATACTCTGCCATTATTTCTACAGCAACATCCCTGCCTGCAAAAATCCCACAAGGTCACTCTCACATTCTGTCTCCTTTTCAAAGGAGCTGAGTGATGTTCCAAGCAGACACAGTGGTGAGATACTATCACAGTTAAATCTAGTGACAGCTCCTATGTAGCAACATCAAATAGCCTTTGAATAAAAGGAAGTCTTGCAAGGGCTTGTATTTTGCAAGAGTTAGTACTTTTTTGTGCTTTCAAGAGTTTCACAAACTTTAAAAATGGTCTTTATTACTAAAGAGTAGTTCAGTGTTTGAAGGGTTTGGTGTTAGCTGGAATGCAGTTTTCACAGGGGCATCAGCTAGAAGAGTTACTATGGGAACAGGCAAGGAAAGCTGTTAGACCTGCCTTTGTAATGCATAAAGCCCTTTTTCCTACAGAAGGAGTTTCATACTGCACATTTCAAAAAGGTTTACTTTCTCAAAAAAAACACAAAACAAGGACAAAAATCATAGAAAAGTTTAAAATACATAATGCTTTTTCTGGAGTTAGAGCAATGTCCTTTTTCCTGCTGCTGGCAAAACTTAAAATTTTCAGAAGCAGGCAATTATTGCACAGTAAACTCACCTTGTAGCATTTAATAACTGCATAGAAATTGAAAATTTAAACATAATTTAATAGTTTGCACACACGCCTAATTTTCACTGACATCCTCTGCCTGTTTTCATAGAAAACAGCTGCGTGATTGATGTGGAGAGTGGAGGAAATGGCAGAGGCATCATCCCACGATTACCTTGCTGTTATGTCACCTCACAACCATCAGAGCTGGGATCTCTTTGTATGAAATTATGTTCCCACAGCTCTGTCTTTTTGGGGAAAGCACTGCAATTTGTGTATCCTAGAAGAGGAACAGGAGACTAGGTTCCAGTGATGATTAAAGCCCAGCCACTGCCTGAGGTGGATATGGAACTATGCCAGTTCTTCTTGTATAATAACATAAGTAGTTTTGATGAATTACGTCTAATTTGGCACTGCTTGACAACTCTAGTTATTGCAGTTTGGTCACAAGATCTAACCTAGCAGCCCAGCTCGTGCCACACAAGAGATGAAAGAGGTGCAGGTGTTTAGCTTCAGAAAACTGAGAACAGTCTTAAAATAATTAATGCTATCTTATGCCAAATGCTAAGTGAAGTATTAGTAAAGCCTCTCCACATAGATTTAAGATAGGGAAACAAAGTAAAATGGCCTTCAGTCAGACCTTCCATAAATGTAGGACATCCTGGATCATTTTCTCTTCATCTTCAGAAGGAAAAACGAGCTGCCCTGTGGTGTGTTCCTTTACATATATTGTTATATTCAATCTCATCATGCTTGTGCATAATTTAACCGATATTTAGCATGTGGTACTTGCAGCCCTGCTAGTGCTTAGCTGGACTGGACACATATTTGCACTAAAAACCACCCAGGTATGCCTACAGTTGGTCTTGAGATGGTTCTGACAACTAACCTGTTCACTTCTGCAGACGAGCAGCTAGTTGTGAGGATGCTCTGGTCAATCTCGTTCAAATTTTAGGGAGAATATGTATTCAATACGCTTCTCTACCTGTAAGAATAGACACATCATTAAATATTAAGCGTAAGGTGAGCAGGCTGTTGCTGGCTGCTCTCGCACTCCAGCCTCAGCACCCTCCTCCCAGCGCTCCGGGCCGCGGGATCAGCCTGGGCCCCGCACAGCGCCTCAGGCCCCGCCGCCCCCGGCCCAGGCC
>NW_009954555.1:1958883-1972786 GCF_000747805.2 Chaetura pelagica
AGGTCCGGGGGTGGGCAGGCGGGGCTCGGGTAGCGCCGCAGGTCCTGCTCGGGTCTCTCCGGACCTCCCGGTCGCTCTCCTGTATGTTGGCCGGTCGGCGGCTGAGCCGGTGCGTTACCCGGGGATATCCCGGGATGGCTGCCTGCTCCTGGTTCACACCCACAGACCCACGAATTTCCTCTAAAATGCTCCAGTTTTCCCTGCCTGAGGTGCTGGCAAACCTCGGGCACCTTGCGTGCGGGTCGTTGTAGCTGGAGAGGAGAATCTGGCGTTTTGGTGCGAGGGACCTTCAGTATTTCAGTAATTGTTGGTTTCAAACTTGGTTTTGATGTGCTGTTGGAGTGACTGCCTCTTGCTACAGAGGGTCCTGTAGCGCCAGCCTAACCTTTCTGTCTTTCCCCTGCAAGTGTTTTGGTTGGGTATTCCGTCATCATGCAAGATACTGCATGATTTTATGGGTACTTTTCAAAAATAGGTTTCAGGTTGTTGATAACGCTACAGTAAAACGTTCTTCCTCCTAGGAGTGTCATGTAACAGCTTAACGTTTTCGTGTGAGAACAGAAAATGGCTTCAAGGGGAACATCAGAGACCAGTAAACTAAAACAAAACTTGGAAGAGCAGTTGGATAGATTAATGCAGCAGCTTCAAGATCTGGAGGAATGCAGGTAATAAAAAGAGATGCTTTCCTCATATATGGTAATATTTTTCCTTAAATGGTAGGCAGAAGAAAGTAATGCTTTTTAAAAACCCAGTATTTTCTTGCTTTATTTTGTGTTTTGCTATGGCTTTATATTTTTTAAATTAGGTGGAATGTTTATTTTAGATAATAAAAATTAGGTTTTAAAACCCTTTTCTTTGTTAAGATCATTCTATTTATAGTTATAACCTTATTGAGGAAAACGCGAGTAGAAATACTTGTTAAAGTGTTATTTAAAATTTTATACTTCAGTATGACTTTGGGACTGTTAATAGCTGTTAACAGAATTCATGGTTTCCATACAGGCTTTTTTATAGAAGTTAGCAAATAGTTTTTGTGTCGTTGTTTTGTCTTATAACAATGGATATTTGGGTTGATTTTGTGGGGTTTTCCTTATTTTGTCTGAGCTCTTACTGTGACTTTTTCAATGTGGTGATGTGTTAGTTTTTTGTGGGCTAATAAAACTGAAGATAGGCTGAATTACCAAGGAAAGGATGTTTTCCTGTTCAGTACTTGAACTTAAACATCCTGTGTGATTTTAGATGCTTTCTCTGACAATAATTCTAACTTGTCCAAGAAATACTTTTTTTTTTTCCAAGAACATTTATAATTGTTAAGGCTTGGTAGTGCTTTTCTTTTACTTGGGCAAGGTTTAGACAACAGGATCAGTTATTCCTGAACAATGTGATGGTTTTTGAGTAAGAAGATAGGCTTTTCAGGTAATTTCATTTACTATACCTTTGAGCAAGGCAACCTCATGTTTTATTTTTGTTGAGATCCAAAATACACTTTTAAATACCCCACCAAGTATCTTGTAGCTCTTGGGACCTTGTTCATACAAGTGAATGGGTGGCTGGGATCTGGTGCAAAACCGAGATAACTACGTGTGCATTAGTTAGTAACAACTAAGAAGGCTGGAGCAGAACAATCTGAAGTGATGGGAATGTGCTAATTGCTGAGGCATCAAGCTGCGTGGTGTTCCCTTGTGTCCTTTACTCCATATTACATCTCAGGTTTAGTCCTGTGAATTAATGTGTCTTGTTGGATCCGCTTTAGAGAGGAGCTTGATGCAGATGAGTATGAAGAAACCAAAAAAGAAACTCTAGAACAGCTGAGTGAGATCAATGACTCTCTGAAGAAGATAATGTCTGGAGATATGACTTTGGTAGATGAGCTCAGTGGGATGCAACTGGTAAGGGTGATGTGTTACTAAAAATAGTTCTCATTCTGCTTGAACTAAATGAAACAGAAAATAGATACAGGTTGTTCATTGTAACTTAGACAGGTACATGCGAAAGCTTATTCTGTGACTCTGCTGTTTTTATTATTTAATATGTGTGCACACATAAAAACTTGGCCAGGTCTCTTTATATGAATTTTTTTTTTTTTAATATTGAAGAATTATAACCATAACACTGCAGGAAAAACTGTGGGAAACTGCAGTGACAAAATCTATCAGATCCTTAATTGTAGAAAATAACACTTGTGATGTGCTGATATGAGGAAGATACTGGAAATTATTAGAAATTAAGGACTGTACTGTAATTTAAAGTTTCATAGCTTTTTCTGAGTGAAATTGCCTTAATTGCTGGCTTTTTCAAGCCTTGTGTATAGGTCATGTATATGTTAGTCTCACTCCCATGGTTATACAAAAAAAGAAAAGCTCTCTTTATGAAATGATGCAGCAGATATTAATGGTGCTTTCCAGCCTTCTTTAATCTTCTCATGCAGCTGTAGCTTGTGACTGTTAATCCTAATCATTCTTGCCCTTTTCCTTGCAGGCAATACAAGCAGCCATCAGCCAAGCATTTAAAACTCCAGAAGTAATTAGAATGTTTGCAAAGAAACAACCAAGACAATTGAGGACAAGGTTGGCAGAGGTGAAGGCTTCTGTTTTACTGTAAAAACTGTTATTTGAGCTAAAATGTAATAAAAAATGTAATGATTGCAAGGAGAACACCAGGCATGTTAGAAACCTTGGTGACAACACCAGAAGGAGCTGGAGAAGTTCTCTTTCAAAATCTGTTCAGTTTTAAATGTTCCTTGAGGTAATGGGGACAACAATGTGTATTTCTTGAATTATCTGCTATTTTGCTGCTTCAAACCAAGAACGTGATTAACAGATAGTGAACTGAGAATAACTGCAAAGAGAAAATCTGAAGAATGTGTATTTATAACTGTATTGAAGGGCTGGAGGGGGCATTCAGTGTTCAGAGATCTGGACTGAGCTTGAGATCCAGATAAAGTGAAGTGGAATGTGATTCCTCCATGTGTCAGTGACATGTGAATCCATCATTTTGAATGAATAGCAGTCTGACTGCTTCAAGCTGGGAGGAATCAAGAATGCTGAGGTTAGTCACAAAGAATTTTTGCGGAATGGTCAGAAAAACTTCATGGCCATCTTCTATGGTCTATGCCTTACTTCCATGGGTACCACCATGCTTACTGATGATATTTTAGGCTGCTGCATTATTTATGCAATTTTATTCAGTGAAACTAGTGGGCAGTTTATGTATTTTGACTTATTTATTTCCCTGGTTATACAGATGGACCGAGACTTAATGGTTGGGAAGCTGGACCGAGAGCTACACACACAGCAGAAAGTGGAAATCCTGACTGCCCTCAGAAAGCTTGGTGAGAAGGTAACGTGTTGGTATGATAGCTGGGTGAATAGAAATGTATGATCTCTCTATTGAAGAGGAATTTGAAATTATTAAAATAAGAAATTAAAACTCTTATGAGCAAATAACCAAGTGCAGCTTGCTTTTTTAATATATAAATGTCCCTCCATTTTAATACTAAGCTTTCTGAAGCACTCACTACTGAACGTGTATCAGATAGTATGGTACATTTATCTAAGGCTATTCCTACTTGAAAATGCTTTCTTTAGTGGGTCATGTGAATGAATCATATGTAAGCTGGTACAAATCAATGATAACAGCTACAAAACAAATCTTTTACTGGCTAACTACGACCTGTCTACCTGGCAGAAACTATCCAAGACTTTTGACATACATTGAGCTTTCCTTATCTTTTTATTGGTGATAATACCTATCTTGTGATGTAAGATATATAAATTGGAGAGGTGAGCGATTAAACTGTTTCCCCAGCGAGTATGTCAGTGCTAGAACAATCCCTATTTTTTACCACTAGAGGGACGAAGAGAAGTTAGTTCTGTTTTTGTGGTCTACAAAAGGAATGGGTTGCTGTGTATCTCTGCACCTAAACTTTCTTAGGAAGTGAGGGAATGTAATGGGAAAGATCAAGTGCTGTACTTCAAGGAGCTGCATTCCAAGTAGATTATATTAGCAATTGCTGTTAAGAATATTTTTATTGTGTGACTGTCAGAGGGAAAAAAAGTGTTGGAAACAGGTTAAAAGGTTAGTAATTGTGAACCAAAGGCATGAAAGTATCTGTCCTGGCAGGAGTTCCTGATCATTTCTGACAATCCACTTCACCACATTTTGACATAGTTCCTCTAGCTTTTAAAGTGATCAGTAACCTACTTCACAGGGAAATTGCTAGGATAGTAATTTCACATTGGTTCTGAGTGTGTAATACAATCATAATATTACATGTTTGTGTGCATAAGACTGCAAAATGATAACAGTTAGATGCTTGCTTACAAAGTACAGCAAAGGGGGGTAACTAATACTTTTTCTTTCATTCCAACGTAATTCTGAATGCCTGTATCTGGTTTTTATATTTTTCATAAATAAACTGATGTAAACACTCTGGAGAGTTTGACACACTTAGCTTTGCTTTGATAAAGCTATGTATATATATCAGAGGCTACTTAAATGAGCAAGTTTTAACTTACAATATCTGAACCTTCCAAATGTAGGTTACTGCTTCATTATTGTAAATATTTTATGGGCATCTGTCACAAGGCATCAGAACACATACATAAAAGCAAAATATACATGTGAAAGAAAGCCATTTCTAGGTCATTGACTCTCCACTTGGTCAAAACTGACGACTGCCTGTTTTCAGTTTCCTCAGTAGATGATATGAAGCAAAGTAGCTCATTACCATATTCATCACATGACAAAAAAGTAATTTACATCCTTTGCATAGTTTTGGTACAAAGACACAGTGTGACTTTTTAATAAAAAGGTAGAAGCTTAGTGGTGTGTGTAGAGGCTTGTCTGATGATACATGTGCTGTCCTTCCTGGGCTGACAGGCACCACTGGGGAAAAATTCAGTGGCAGGGGAAGTAATTTGCATTTTTACTTTGGCTTTTACTACATTAGATAACACTGCCATTTAAAAACTTCAACTTGACAATTGCTGTAGCCTGTCACAGTTCATGTATATGCCCATACAGATGGTGGGAATCACAGTGGTGTGGGAATATGCACAGTTAAGGTACTAAGTTCACAGCTGTGGCCTTGTTTTATTTAGCTCACCCCAGATGAGGAGACGTTCTTGTCCACAAATGCTGGTGCAGCCCTGAGCCAGTTTGAGAGAGTCTCCACTGACCTTGGTAAGTTTTCATTCTCATAACTTCCAATTTCTTTGCCTCATTGAGCACCACTTAATAGAAACATCTCCGATTCCCCTATGAAAGAAAAAATAAAAACAAAAGATTAATGCCATTAAATGTTGATACACAATTTTCTATTATGAAACTCTGATACACTGTCCATCAGGAAAAAGTAATGCAGCAAATAGTTGCAGTGCCAAATGCCCATAAAATGGCAGTGTTTTCCATCATGTTGAAAGCTGGAGTGATCTTGTCTGAAGCAGAGATACTACTCTTACAGTTAAACAAGATGCTTTTTGCAATAATTACTCTTCCCAGGAAAGCCTTTTTCTCTGCTTGTTTTAGAGGATTCAGCAATTATTGGCACACTGTCAAAATACAACTGTCAAGCATTCCTCTTTGCCATGAGTGTCATAATTCTTATCATATTGACAAGACCAAAAGTTCAGTTATAATATGCATTAAATAAGCACAACAGTTTATTCTAGTGTTACAGTTAGAACTGTGATGAAACAGCTGTGAATGGCAGGAGTGTGCCAGACTGGGACAGGGTACAAATAAACTGTCTCTGTGACCTACCTTTCATTACTGAGAGTGCAAGTGAGGTGAGAATCCTTTTGTCAAAAGGGTACTTTGTCAGAAGCTCTGTGTGTTTGTGGTGGGTTGATCTGGACTAAGCTACCAGATGCCCACCTAGTCCCTTGCTCACTTCTCAGCAGGACAGGGGGAGAAAATAACATTAAGAACTCATGGGTTGAGATAAAGGTAGTTTAGTAAAGTAAGTCAAAGGCTGTGTACAGAAGCAAAGGAAAACAAAAAGATTCATTCTCTGCTTTCTGTAAGTAGGTGATATCCAGCCACTTTTTGAGGAGTAGGGACTTGTATGTGTAGCAATTCCATCAGAAGACAAACCCCCACCTCCTCCTTCTGACTTTTTCTGCTGAGCCTGCTGCCATATGGTGTGGACCATCCCTCTGGTCACTTGGGGTCAGGTGTCCTGGCTGTGTCCCCTCCCAACCTCTTGCCCACCCCAAGTTTACTCACCTTTCAGGGTCTGGATGCTGTCCAGCTGCTCGGCAGTAGCCAAAACCATTTTAGCTACAAAGCACAGCACTAAGAGAGCAGCTATGGGGAAAGTTAACTCCATCCCATTGAGACCCAAATCAACACAACTGGTTTCAGACCTGTCAAGCCAGTATCTCTCTTTTTTTTTTAATTTTAATTTAGCTCAAGTGTTCTAGTTTTCAAAATGCAGGTTTGATTTCTTTTGATCTCAAATGCTTTGGTTGTTTTAAACTGTATATAAGGAAATTCACAATTTCTAATAATACTGAAAATGTTTTTCTCCTCTCATAGGATCAGGTGACAAAGTCTTTGCTCTGGCAAGTTTTGAAGTCGAGAAGGCAAAGCAATGAAGAGGTGCGTGAGGCTTGTGTCTCTCCAGTTATCAGCAGCACTGGACTTCTGTCATATTGCATTGGTTTTTTTCTATTTTTAACATGTTGGGGGAATAAGAAACACAAAACAAAACAGAAAAAATCCCTAAAATTCTTGGGTTCTTAACCAGAAGATATGAAGTAAACAGCCTTAAGTGCACTTTGGAACCTCATTGACTGTACTCTTTAGTCCTGTCAGCTCTGAGGCTGAACACTGAAGTGGTACTCTGAAAACAAAAGCACGGTGTGACTATCTTTGGAAAGAATCAGCTGTTTTGAACTTTTCTGAATGTGCATTTCTCTAACTATTAAAGTGTAATCTTTTTTTGCACATGATTGTAGCAAGCAGATCTTTTTCAGGAGCAGTCCTAATCAGCGCGTGGTTTTTTTGGGTGATTATTCACGTTACTCTCAAGTTGTCTTGATTTTTGTCTGGACACCCTACTAGGTAGTTTGTACTAGGAATGTACTGAGGCTTTGAAAAATTGACATAGTTTATTTGAAATGCCATCTTTCTACAAACTGTTTGCAAAAGAACCAAAATGAGACTGTATGCTGATCATTGGCCCTGAGCTAATTGTTTGCTGTGCACATGAATGAATGCTATTGTGTCCCAGCCCTGACTGACAAACAATGGAAGCCCTGTAGGGAGGCTTCTGGAGTAATTTAACCTTGTGTATTGAAATGACAGGGAGTTGCTAGGAAGTGGCAATGAGAAGTTCTTTTCTCTGACCTCTTGCTTCAGCTCTGGGTGTATCACTACATGCTACCGTTATTTCCCAGTATTGCTGAGATAGCATGAAATTGCTTGCAAGTAGAAACAAGTTTTAAAAGAGGGGAAAGCTCTCTAAGTGATTGATGCCAGTGTTGCTTAGTCTGTTTATCAGATGGTCGTGCTGTGTAGAGGGGAGTCTGAGCCTCCACAGGAAAGTTAATCCTGAATAATCTCAGGGTGTAGGAGGATTTTAAAATCTCGTATTGTTGAATTTTTAGCTCAGAGTGGGGAAAAAACTCCTTGGGACTCTAGATGTATGTTTAACTTCCTGATACACTATTTTTTGTAAAATTAATATTAGGGGTCTTGTTCTAAAGTAGTGGCTACTTCACGTTTTAAATCAGTACTCCATAGCACTTTATTTGAGCTGATTGGAAGCCTGAGAAATGTGCATTTCAGGTCTGCTCTGCCCTTGGTATATATTCAGGTGCTGATCAAATTGTATTGGCAACCAAAAAAAACCAGGAATGTCTTAATTGAAATTCATACCTGTTCCCCTTCTTATTTTACCACTTCCTAGAGAAAAGTATAGAGCTTCTTTCTGTGCAAAAAGAGTTCAAACATTAGGCTTGGGGTCCTTTGGACTATCTCTCTTAACAGCACATTAACATTTTCTTTCTTTGGAGAACTTCAACAACAGAGGAAACATGAAATTTCATTGGTACAAGGAGCATTTGGCTGTGACTGTATTGACATGCTATTATCTGGCACCCTTCAGAGTAAGTGTGACTTGCCAGGCACAGTTACAGGCAGTTCCCCCTCCCATAAGGTGGGGCAGGAATGTATCAAGAAAGCTACCGTTTTGCTGCTCTAACTCCACTAACTAACAGATTTTTTTCCTAAGTGAGAAATTTGTTCTTTCTTAAATGAGAGCAAACTACCATAAGCCAGTGCCACAGGGGTTTGCTTTAGCTCTCCAGCAAATGACATAAGAGGTTAAACACAAATCTCTACCTGTATGGCTAAGGCAGTAAGTGTATCTTCATGACAAACACATTTTGTGCTGGTTTTAGTGATTGGGATTTTTTTGGACAATGTGGTTGGACAATGTGTTTAGGCATGTTTCTGAAGTAATCTGTAAAACATGGTAACTGCTATGACAGCAAGTCTGGTGCTGGAAGGAAAAGATGGTCATAATACTGGAAAGATCAGAAGCCATAGGAAACAATTTATCTTGTTTCCATCTTGTGAGTGCTTTAAATTATAAAAATTAAGAAATAAGTGTACTGAAATGATAGTACTGATTTATTTTAGAATGAGCAGTGGTTTATAAAGCAACTTTTAATCGCAAATGTTGCGTAGATTCAGTTCCAATTGTCAGTAGTGAAGGTGACCCACTGTCTTGAGGAATCTGATGTTTAATGGAGTAGAACATCTGTGGCTTACATGTCATGTAGATGTATGTCTTAGGCTTTTATAGTTGGACCTGAGCTGCAGTGAGAACTGCCACTAAATTGAGAGTGGAGTGGAAATAGTCTTAAATTTGGGTAGCCTGCTGCTATGTTAATCGTGGTGTCACCGAGTGGTCTTTAAGTGGGTCTTAAATGAGCATGATCAGTCATAATTTAGATTGCACATAGTGGGCATAAATACCTGATAAATAAGCAAGTTTGTCTAATTGTAAACGAGGGCTGGAACAGAGTAAACCAGAAAATGTGTTTTGCTTTAGCAGCTATCCTTTTGAAATCTAGTGTTTTATAAATGAAAGGATACATGGTATAAAGAGCATAATTTGTCTTTCACTGATGGAACTTTTTCCTCTTGTTTTTTAAGAAGCTTTTCTTTAGCTGGGGTCTTTTGTCCATTATAACAGAGTTATTTTCCTGTCTGGGGCAGTATTATATTCTCTGACAAAAGGCTGATTGCAGCTGTATAGCTGAGAGCAGCTTATTAAAAGGCATTATTAGACAGCCTAAAATTATTGAAAACAAAAGAGTCCATGGGGACTGTAGCTGCCTTCTTTTCCTTTCTGCTCATTACTGGTGCTAAGTAACTCTTTTCCCCCCATGCCTCCCTAGCCTGCTTGCTGCATTAGTATGTAAATTAAATCTCTGTCCATTCCCACAGATCACAGTACGTTTACAGTACAATGATAAGGAAATATTTTTCCTTGTAGTTTTAGAGAGGTGTATGTTTCCAGGATAATTTTGTTTTTATTATTTATTTGCAAATACTCTAGGGTTTTGTCAAGCTTTCTGTACTGCAGACAGTTGTAAAATTCTTACTAAATTGATCCTTGACTGAATATCTTTTTAATGTTGTGCTCCTTCTGCTTTTGGAAAGTTCTCTCATTATTTAGATGGAATTAATACAAATATGAAGCTGTTCATACGTTGACTCTAGCAAATAGTTATTCACGTAACCTTCGTGAAGTGGTGAGATTAATTTCAGAGGCATAATTGGTTAATTGGTGTGTTGTGCTAAATAGTTTGCCAGATAATCCTGTGATTTACCTCCACTAATATCTCATGTTTTCTGCAAGGGCTGGAAAGAAGTCTATAATCTATTTATTTTAATAATCACATGTTCTTTTGTTACTAGTTTTTATTTGAGCAACTCCTAAATGAAAGCATGTTTGTCATTTAATGCACAAGCTTGTGATCTTCGAGTTCCATCCCTTTTTCAGTGTTAGACTCAGGCAGATCACTTATTCTCTACAGATGTTTCTCTCCTGGAGTAAAATACAGATTATGATACTTGAATATTGAGTGCTGTGAAGTTGTTATTGATCATACATTGCTTTGAAGATTAAGAGTGCTTTTGGTTTTGTTTATAATTTTACTTCTGAAATAAGAATTGTAAAGCACTACAAGTAACTTTAAACACATTCAGCAAAGTTGCCCAGAGTTCTCCCTTTAAAAATCTTTCTCTGTAGGCTGACTCTAGTGATTGTACTTGTCTGAAAGTGTCAGAGAGAAAACTGAAGCTTCAAATGTTCTCTCTCTTGCCTCTGTCTTTGTCTCCTTGTATTATTTCCCTTCTTTGATCTTGAATGGAAAAGTAGCAAGTTACCTTTGTCTTAAAGGAAAACTACAAGATTTCTTTAAAGAGATCCCTTAGTTCATCATGTTACCTTGCCTGTTAAATTGGTCTGGATAGAGAATTCTGTATTAATGGTACCCTACTGACCAGGCATTTAAGGCTGTGTCATTAGTGGCTGAAATGGTAGGCAAATTAAAATACTAGCATTTGGTTTTGTTTCCAGTATGGTCATTCCCTTCCTATATAAGATCAAATGTAATTTAGACATTGTAAAGCAATAAAAGTCAGCCTTCAGGCATCATTTAGTTTTCCCACTTCCATCATTTTTAAATTATCCTCACTGAGTTCTGGGGGAGCCTTTTCTGTTAGGGAAGTTTAGCTACCCTTGAGAGAGGAGTAAGAGTGCTCATACTGGAGTTTTTCTTTAGGAGGCATGGAAAATCTGACACCTTTTGCTGGGAGGTTGTAGGCTTACGAACTTCACCTTAATAGGGTTTTATGCCTGTGAAGGAGAAGGGAGCATTCCTGGCATTGATGTTGCCCAAGATTTCTCTTCCATAACTTTTAACATGACATCCGAGCTTCCCACTGCAGTCACGCAGAAGCTGCTGATGTTCAGAGTATCTGAAAAGGTCGCCTAAAGGATCTGACTCTGACAGGAAAATAAAAATGTTTCAGAATAAGTAATTTCTAAACTAAGGTCTTAAAAGGGGAAATACAGACAAAAGGTTAGTGGATTTAACTGTATGTTAGGCAATGCTGTATCATGCACTACAATGTCTACTACAATGTAACATGGTAATGTGTTAGCGATATATATAATAGCAGGTGTATTTTTAGAACAAATTCTAACAATTAACATCTCTCTTCTTCTTCTGATTATAGTAGTTTGCTGCTTGATAATGTTTAGAATCATGTTTTCAACATGCCTCCAAAAGCAGGTCAGTCATAATGGCAGATGTACTGGAAAACCTCAGACAGAGCCACCTGCAAATCCTGTGGACAGAAGTGTTAATGTCTGGGTAAATAGCTTTTCTTCTGATTGTTCAGTTAAAATCCTTGTAAGGTGGCAATTGAAATTATGTTCTGTAATGTTCACGTTAAAGAATATGGTTTGCAACTTAGTTAGGACCAAGTTTAATCTCAGAGCACTTCTGATTCTGAAAAAACTATGCAGCTGGAAGATTTCTTACTGTACAAACTAAGTCTGTGTTAACGAAGGAGACATTGTCATATCCTTTTTTACACTAAAGGGCTTTTTTTGTCCATCTGTCTAAAATATCTCTGCATATCTTCTAACTGCACAGTCTGCAGAAACATGAAGTATTGTAACTAAGGCAGCTGCTCTATTTATTTAATTTTCTAGTATCCTCTTTCTAATCTACAGAAGTTGTGCTCACCTATAGTCATGGAAATTGCAACTAACTGTTGTGATCCTACGTCACATACTGTAGTGTCCTGGGTATGTAAAGAGTTGATTTGTTGAACTATGTTTAGTTTTCAGGAAGCACTGTGCTGCTTCTTCATCAGAACATGGTTTTGATGGAATGGAATGGTTAAACTAAGTCTGAAATATAAAAGATTGCCAAGCTGAAACAATTTTGTCATTGGGTGCCATATACATCTTTGGGAGAAACAGTTCTCCCTGTTTTTGCATGTGGTTCAATCGGATGGATAATGAAAGCAGGGCTTGTGTGCACAGATGCTGCTGGAAGCCCTTAATGAGAGGGAGATGCCAACAAATATACAGGGACTTGGAGGGTGGAAGGAGCTGTACTGTAAAGGAGTCCTAAATGAATGTCAGAGCTGATTATGAAAGAATTGGAGATCAGAGGAGGACAGAGTGAATTGGGATAACTTTCCAAAGTCAAGCAGGGATTCAGGGAAGGTTTCATGAAGTTTTGGCTTACTAGAAGGAATGCCAGCCTCACTAAACAGAAGAGATGAGAAGCTATTGAAAAGAAAAATCCATTTAAGCTGTTAGATTTTTATAAAATAATACGCAATCTTTATACAGTACTTGTAAAAATATTAGGAAGGCTTAACCTTTAGATAATTCAACTTCCTAATATTCCCCTGCTGCTGCTAATCTGTATGGTTCTCATTTTGTGGTTGGGGCAAGTAGGGTGACAATTGGTAAGATAAGATTTGATTGAGTGCAGGGCACTTGAATGTGCTGTTTACTGTGTGAAGGTCTGTGTATTCCCATGAGATGTGAGCAGTATTCTACTAAATCTGTTGCAGAGCTAGGATTTAAGAGGTTTTCTGAGCATCCATCATGTCTTATGACAATGGAAGTGACTACTGTAGTGGCAAGATGTCACCCTATAGCTGAGTGTCTCAGTAAGCTTGATGGTAACAGGCTGACGTGGGGCCAAAGCTTATTTAGGCTCTGTGTTCTAAGAAAATAAATATAAAATTCTCTAAGGGTAGAGGAAGCCTTACAGTATTTCTCTCTAAAACCCTTTCTAAATAAATTCAGGGTCTTAAATTGCTGTTACCTAAGATTGCATTACACTGTTACACAGTCAGCTAAATTAGGAGAGCTGGACAATACTTAGTCATAAAATGGTGTTTTGCCCATGATGTTATCAGTAAGGAAATTCATACTATTGCTAAGATGCAAATGATGGCTTAATTATATGCTCTGACTAGCATAAGATGCTTTTAGATCTTTCCCTCAGACTCATGTACTGTGCTAATTAACAGTAATCCAGCTGGAGGATCCCAGAGCAATGCTTCTGCATATTTCTTTCAGTTTATGCTGGAGCTCTTATGTTCTTTTCTTAAATAATTAATAATCATTACTGCCTGCTGTGCTGTGGGTATGTGCTAGTGATCTCAGATCCCAGCATATTTGCACCATTCCTGTTCCTGTCAGCAGCTTGGGTTTGCTCTTTGCACAGGCTTTCATGTTAAGACCTTCATTAACTGGCAGTGGGGTATGGATTTCAGTGCCAATGGGCTTTGATGTCGTTAAGTAGCAAGCTGTTAAAGGAAGTGCCACCTATTTCATTACTGTGACTATTTCTATGCAATTAAGTTAAACACTGAGTAGAAAACAGATGATTTTATTAAATAACACTTAGTACACAAAGTGTTCTTATCTTCAGGAATTTCATGTCTCCCTTGCTGACCCACCAATGTGAGCAGCAATGCTGTAAAGCCTTACTGGGAAACCAAAATACCAGGGATCAGGGATGGAGCAGGGGTGATGAACCTTTGATGGCTTCTATCTTATTTTGTTAAGTTAATTTTTTTATAATTAATTGATCTGGGTCTGATTTGTTTAACACCGGTACCAGAGGGGTTGTGCTCCTCAGCGCTGCTCCCTGGCCAGGACAGCTCGAGGGACAGCGACAGCTCACGGAGACACTCGCACCACATCATTCCGGAGCCTGATGCAGAGGATGTTCGTTCAGGTAAGCGGATGGCTGATGGCAGCAGGTAGGCAGGGTGCCCCCTCTGCTGCCCGCGCCTCGTGTGTCGCCTGTCGCGATGGAGAGGCTCTGTCGCTATGGGGGGA
>NW_009954555.1:1973345-1975883 GCF_000747805.2 Chaetura pelagica
CGGCCGTGGGCGCTGGCAGGGCCGTGGCCCCCGCGGCACAGGTACGGGAGGTGCCTTCTGAATTTTCTGGCATCACCTCTTACGTCATGTGGCACCCTGTTCGGCGGCGGTGCCGGTGTCCCTCCCCGGCAATGGCTGCGCTTTCCCGGCAGGTGAAGTCATTCCCACCCCCAGGTGCGCTGGAGCCGCCGGGCGGGCAGGTGTCACGTCCGCAGGCGACACAACAGAAAATCTGGTCGCCCCGGTTGAGGGCAGCCCCGATTTGTCTTGTCGCGCAGTGCCTGGTGCTGCTCAGCGGCTGATCCTCTGTGGGAGACGCCGGGAACTCGCGTGGGAAAAATGTTTCTTGGTCACTGTGAAGTTGTAACGTCTGCCCTGGCTGAATCTGCCTTTGTGAGAGCATCGGGAGCATCACGGGGTAACTTTCAATGTGGTGTAAATAGACAGGATCTGTTGCAACAGGATAGTTCTGTATCTCTTGGAAATGTCCATGGGAGAGGAACAGCAGCATTTCCCAATCAGAATATATTAGTATTCCAGAAAGCAGACGAGGGATGATAGTAGTTTCTGCTTAACATCCAGATATGTTTCTTCAGGGTATGTTTGACTTTCAGACTTGCATTTGCTTTCTCCTCAAGGAGAGTGTCTTTTGCTCTGTTGTGTATCATCTTTTATTTGACCCTTCCTCATCTTGGCACATGGAACAGACCAAGCTTTGATGCTGTATGAGATGAGAACAAGACATTCTGCAGATGTGGTGGTTTAAAAAAAAACAAACAACACAACCAACAAACCACCAAACTCCAAAAATCAGTGGATGTTGGAGGCAAACTAGGTATGCTTGTTCAGGTTTCTAATCTGAGTTGGCTCCATATAGTGATAGACCTGTCTATTTGAGAATATCATTTAAAATCCAGTTACAAAATCAAATGCTTGTTTGTCATTTTTATTGGCTGCTGAGCTTGCAAGCTGTCAGCTTCTTTTGCCCTTGGTATTTTTGGGGCTCATGTATGATGTGAAATAGGCTGCTGGAGAGGAAACACTATGTTAACAGTGAAAAGTGAGGCTGAATGATGAAATTCAGGGGATTTATTTTGAAAGTACAGGTGTTCAAGATGAGGGAGGCATACAGAAAGCTACATATTAATCCTTTTTCTAAAGTGCAGACTTGTTTTCTTAAAAGCTACTGTTCATCTTGACAAACAGATTTAGCTGGAAAATGGTGGCAGGTGTACTTCAGATTGGTTGCACTTGCTTAATTTTGCTATAAACTGAGAAAGAATCAGTTCTTTTATTGTGCCTCTGGCATCTTGGTAGAAATTGGCAGCTTCTTCAGTATAATGTAGAGTTAGTTGTTGGTTAATAGTTTTGGATGCTCCCTTAGTTGTGCTTTGTAATGATGTGAATCTAGAAGGATGATGTAGGATTGAACAAATACAAGAGCAAGGGCTGTTTTGAGCAAGTTAATTCATTGGCTGAAGTTTTAGGGTTTCCCCAAAATTGCTTTGTTTTCAAGCCCTGCCACAGAAGTCATGAGAAGTTATATAGGACATAACAGTGCTTTCAGGATTCTTTTTGATACCCAAGTGGGAAGATACTTAAATCTTTACCAGGAAAACCACCCATATCCTGAGAGGAGCCATTGTAATAAATGGGGATCAGATGTACCACAACTGTCATTTCCCTGGTTGCATGTGGGAGCCCTGTGCACTGCCCAGTGGCTGCTGGGAGGGAGAGGGGGCTCTCTGCTCACAAAGTAATTTGAGGCTTCTGGTTGTTGTCTTAGCGAGAATTGGTTAACAGATTTCACTAGATATATAATAAATGTATATATATGTGTGTGTAAGGGCTGCAGAGAAAGCAAGTTCCGAATCCTGAATTTACAAGAAATCTGTAGTTGTATCCTTTTCTGCTCTTTTCCATCCTCTGCCATTCCCTTCCCTCATTCAGGGTTTTCGAGTACTTAACATTGCAAGAGGAGAGAGATTTATTTTCTAAACAAAATCAAAAGTGAACTGAAGGAAAACCTAAAGTTTGTAATTGCAAACATTGACTGTGATACTTACCTGTTGCTAAAAATTAAAAATCATCCTGCAGTTGCATATGTGCAAATAAAGGTAATTTCTGGATGTCTGATACCATGACCATGGTTGATGCTTTGCCTAGGAAACAACTTGTGTGAAATTAATTTTTTTTAATTTAGTGTGAGGTTTTTTCCCTCTGCACAATGTTTGTCATCTGTAACCAACATAAACATTTTATGATTTTTAGTAAATATTTCAATTTGTAAGTTTGTTGTTGACTACAAAGCATCCCTCCTGAGCATCTGACCTAGTTTGAAACATCAAAAATGCACCCAAGTGCTGTGCATGCAGAGAGGCAATGGGCTTTTGGAGGCTGCTGCTGAATGTGCTTGGAGAAACTTAGAATCCTTTTCCATAAAGGAGGATTTGGGTATTTTATTGAATATTTCTATACATGTGGATGCAGAACTGTTTCTTTTTATTGCAAGCTGTCACCAGGTTGGATTTCCTGCTG
>NW_009954555.1:1976129-2011855 GCF_000747805.2 Chaetura pelagica
AAATGCCCCAAGGACAGTAGCAGCTGTTTCAGCCATACCACACCATCCTGCACACCATGCTGAAGCCATCCAACCTGATGTCAATGCTTTTAATTGTAAAAATTGTATTCCTAATAAATATGCCAAATATTTAAATTCAGGGAGTGGGCATAAGTGTTATAGCTGGGACATGATTATAATTCACTTTTCAGTTAGTGAGAGTAAATTACTTTTTCTGTTTCCAAATATGCAAATAGTCATGATGGAGAAGCTGGCCCATCATGTTCTTTATTTAAACTGTCAATGAGATACTTCTGGAACAGTATGGTGGGATATTCAGCCAAATATAAACCTTGACTTGTAATAAGAAAGATGAAAAAAAAATTAAGCTTAATAGTTTTAATTGAGCTCTCTTTAAAAAAGCATTTGGTTCTATATGTTGTTCCAAAAAGACAAACTGAAATCATATCTTGTAAGATTATAAGTATACACATGAAAGTATTGTTTAAATGTTTGTCTTCTGTGTTGACTCATATAATCAGAATCTGTACATAATTAATATCTTTAATGCCTTTGAAAATGCCTTTTAGAATAACTCCCTGCATCACAGATACTAGAGATTTAATTTTTGTTCAGATTGAGATTTCCGATTTGCTGAAAAAATAACTGTATGCATTAGTGCAATTTAAGCTATTGCATTTATGGAAGGAGGTGAACAGTCCCAGAAGGTGTTTGTTTTGATGCTGATGTACAGCAGAGGTGTAAATTATTCAAATGAAACATTTTGTCACCTACCCCACATCCTAAAAAGTGGTGGTGGTCTGATGGTCTGTATTATAACTATGTGGGAGAAACGATATGTAAATAAGTTTTCAGAGCACTGAATATTTTCTTACCAACAAATTTAATTTAATTTGGGAAAAAAACCCCATTTTTTACTATTGTTGATGCTGCTGTATCTCTGAGGATGGATGAGACTTACAGTTCTTTTTCTCTTTAAAGATCCGTGGCCTGTTCGTGAGCTTCGGTTGGCCTAAGAGAGCAGCTAGACCAGAATGAGCAAAGATATGGAGTGTTAATAGGTGAGATGAAACCCAAGATCAGAAAAATAACTGAAAAACTGAAAGTAACTGGTGATGGAATAAGAACACTCTTCTAACTCTGGGGTTTGTGTTCAGGCTGGATGTTGGGGAAGGGTAATGAAACAGAAGCTCAAAAAAAGGAGGGAAGTTTGTTGTTTCTGCTCACAACTGGTGATTAAGAGAATGTTATAGAGCTTATGGATGATTTAAATGTCAGTATGAATTTAGGAAGTTTAATGATACTTTTTGCTTTTCAACAAGTATTTTCAGGGTTTTATAGAATATCAAATTTGCCAAGACTGTTTTTCTTCTAAAAACAGTAATATAGGTATGGATCATATTTACTAATGCTATTTTAAAAACAAACAATCACCATAAAAATCCTAAACCTCCTAAAAATACTAATCTAAAAATCTCATCTGGAGAGAAACTACTATAAAAATATAAAAATTGCAACTTCTTGTTTTATTGGAATTCTGTGACTGGCTAAATTAGCTTCTGATGGCAGAACAGAAATGGAGCCATTGCACTTTCCTGGGGATGTCCTGCTTTATTTCCTGCAAATACATAGACCAGTAATTTATTTGATTTTTCAAAAAGTTCATTTTTGCTGTGTTATGAGGATAACTAAAAAATATGGAAGTAACATAAGTCATCAATTCTGTTTATGACCATGACCAACCTGTGAAACTTTCTGACTCAGTTTATCCTTCTATAAAATTAGTTGACTGCTTCACAAGAATGGTAAGATGCTTAATTAAAGTGTAATTGTTTTGCCTCTATATTCATCCAGGTCCTGATCCAAGGCACATTGAAGTCAGCAAGGAGCTTTTAATTAATTTCATTGAGCTTTAAATAAGTAAACATGTACACACACTCAGGTACACTTAAAGGAAATGTGACATCAATTTTTGCAGCAGAGTTTCTGCAGAGCAGCAGCATAAATACTGAATCAGTTTCAAGCAAACTACTCATGGAGATTTCCTGTAGAAATGAGAAGGGGATAGTGCAGCTGCAGTGATCTCTGGTGCCTGTTGCTGTACTAATGTAAATTTAATAGAGTTTCCTAACTTGGAGTGTGCTGGATCTTACAGGGAAAACTGAAAATTTCATTGTGTGCTGGCAGCTCTCAGTTCGTTGGGGGAGGCAATATCAGACTTCAAGATAAACACAGTAACTGAATGTTTATGTAAAAATGATCAGCAATAATATACTTAATATAATTAACTTTAAGAGTTGATGCCAAACTGAGAAAAATAGGAGCATTCACGTCTCCTTAGCTGGTATTTTTTTCAGGAATGTCTATATATGCCAAATAATACTCATTGGTTTATGTGGAATTCATGAAAGGTTTTGCTTAGCTTCAAGGGTCAGAACCATCATGATTTTAAAACAGAAGTTTTATCACTGAAAATTTATTCTGCAGCTCTGCAAAATAAATCTTTCACAATTCATGTGAAATGCTGCTGTTTGCAGCTTCACTGTCATGATTCTTAGTTCAGTAGTCTGTGCAAAAGTTTTAAGCCTGAAATAAAATTCTGAATGTGTAGCAGTGTGTGTGGAAATACATTTTTAACACCTTGTTTGTATTAATTTCATGTTCTTTTCTTGGTACCTGCAGTTGACATAACTGCTATGGGCTCATTCCTTTTGTTGAAAAATGAAATATAAAGAGGTAGTGTAATTGTACCAGTGGTTTTGGAAGCAAAAAAAGTTTGTCTGCAACTTCAGGAATTCTCATTCTCCATTCTGCTTTACGTGGTGGTCGTTTCATACAGTCCTGCTGATGGAAACTTTCTGAAGGGGTCTGGAGTCTTACAGTAGTTTTAATGTGTACAGAATCAGCCTTCTCTTCAGGATCTAACACCATTTGTTATCATTGGTATATAGCAGAGTCTCGTTAATGAAAATACATATTGCTCTATCTGCATGATGCTCCCATTATTTAGGAGAGCAATTGTCATTTATCCTGTAAATGCACTGAATTTTACGTATGTAGGAGTCCTTGAAGCAATCAGCTTTAAGTATCTGACATTTTTAGTGTTGATCTCTGAAAAACTTGCCACCCAATTCCACTCCCATTTTGTCATGCAGCTGAGCTTGATTGCTTTTAACGTATGTGCACTCTCAGTTTTGTCTGTGATTCTTCCAGTTTTCATTGTAGTGTGAAATTAATTAGTCCCAGCACTGATTTGGACTTGATATAACCCTTACAAACGCCTGTAGTCAGTAGTTTGTTTCTCTCCAGCCCATGTGTGTGTTTGGACAGTAGTGCTAAAGGGAGATTTCTGCTGTGAAACCAGTGACCTCGTACAGGTTTGTTTCACGGTTCAGTGCTAATATAATTAAGGTAACATTGAAAATTATGGCTAGGGAGGAAGGAAATTACATCAATTTTCCTGAGAAATAGGAAGTCTCTTGAAGGCAAGATATCCTTCCTTGTCATCCCACTTTACCAAAAGCTATAGAAGGCAAAAGGTCTGTGGTAAAATTGATGTGTAATTAGGAAACTTGTTTTAAATTTGTGAACGTTAAAAGTCCACTCTTAAAATTGACAAGGATTTATTTTCCTTCCTCCTTTCTCCAGCAGAAATCTTTGCAGCATGGTCTTGTTTGGTGACCTAAAGAAGGTAACAACAATCCTTTTCTTGTGCTTTTTGTTTTTAATAAGTCCTTCTAGAGAAGAGAGGAACTGGCATATTTTTACATATATGATTAGAAGAGCTATTTGGATCAGTTTATGAACCATTATAAAGGAAAGTTTTCAAGAAATATTATCTTAGGAAGGTTGTAGGAGCAGGGATCTCTTGTCCATATTATTCAATAGTATTAATGGTGCTAAAAGATGTCTGAGGAGGCAAAGGTTTGGAGTCATGGCTAGTGTAGAAAAGATTATGAGGGAATAATTAATGTTAGGCAAATAGCCATTAATTCTTAGTTCACCTTTCAGCAAGAGCTATTACTAAAATACCTCTTTACGTTATTTTAAAAGCTTAACCATAAATTCATTCAAAACTGAAACCACTTCTTTGCTTTCTTGGTTACATGCAGCATCCATGGGGAAAGCAGCACAGACTTGTGGTTTGTTGTTTTTTTTCCCCTTGTCTGAAGAGGCAAGATAAGTAGGTGTCATGAGGGGTATATTTACCATTTTTTACAGCACTTTTTATTAATGTATGAGGCCAGAACACTATTAAATGTTGTTGTCCAATGGTTAGGCAATTTTGGCAGTCAGGAGCTATTAGTGTAAGAGTCTCTGGTCCTGACACTGTACTTTGATACTGTATTGCAAAATATTAAAATGCAAAGTAGACACCAACTTAATAACAGCTTATGTGTTAATTGCTTTGAAAAGCCAACTAGTTAGCCATAATCTCTGCTATAAAAGTTGTGTAGGCATTTTCAGTGTAAAATGTGTGTGTTCTGGCACTAATGATGTTCAGATGTCAGTATAAATTACAGGGCAGCAGAGGTGAGGTTTTAAATTGAAAGCCATCCCTAATATGCAGGGCAGCTGGAGAAAGATACTGTGGTGATGAGTACCAAAGAAATGCTTATAAATACTAATGGTGCTTCAGTGAGTGGAACAGTGGAGAGAAATCCTTGCAGTAGGCATTGCTGACCATGTTTGTTTGCCATTTCTGGTTAAATATAACAATGCAGTGTGCTTATACTGCTGAGAAGCTGGACACTAAACCATGGGCAGTTTGGCCCCAAATATGATACTTCTGTTTTGGGGGGGCTTTTACTGCATGCTTGTAGTTTGAAATAAAATGTTACTGTGGGTTTAACTGCTTTCAGATACTTACTGGAATTTTGCCTATTCTGATTTAGGACTGTTGTGTAATTGATTTATTAATAGTTCCAGTTGCCTTTTTGTTCAAGTTGAGTGATATGTAAAAGTTTTGCATAGTTTAACTTGAGAGCAGTTTAATTTAAAAAATCTGAATACAAACAGTATCAATTAAACTATTTGGTTGGAAACAGACCAATTACTGGAGTGTTTCTTCATTAGCTCAGCTGTTAATTCCGAGTGTGTGCTTGTTAGTGTGTATTTGTGTCCTGTTCCATTTCAAGCCGATTGAGTATTGCTGAAGAAGGCAGAAAAATATCCTCCACCTTGGGCTTACTCACACACCTGCATCAGTTTTGACATTGTGCTCTGCTGTGTAGGCAGGGTGAGCTTGGGTTGGCTTCATTATGAAGTCTGAACAATTTTCTTGCTTCTACGGTCAACTAATTCTTTATCACTATATGTGCTTCATGAGAGTAGGGTGTTTATGTCCCATGAGTTAAGTTCTTTTTTAGCCTGATGAGCTTAGTTTCTGCAATATAAGTGGCAGTCTCAAATAAAACCCAATTTTAATGCTAATGATCCTAAGGCTTCAGAGGATTCTGAGTCCAGTGTTATGGCTTCTTGCAGAGCTGCTTTGAAAACGTGACTTTGGTCACAAAGCTGATTGACAGGACCAGAAAATGAAGTGACCACAATTAATGGTCTTGATGTTCCTTGTGCTTGTTTGTGTATTGGCATGTGTTCAGTTTCTGCAGTGATCATAGCACAGACATGCTGCAGGAGGCTCTGTCATGGGTGTCAGTAATTAATAGTCCAAAAATAAGTTCATAGGTGGAGGTCTTATATGGGTACATACTTGTACAATGTGTGTAGCACAGCGACCATATAAAATGGGATAGATATATTGAAAAGAATTTGATTCTTATAAGCTGTTGGTAAAATGTTTACCTATTATTGGTGCTAAAGCTAATTTCTTAAGAAGGCTTCTCAATCTTATGTTTATATGCTGGAAACTTCATTTCCTGTTTCTGGAAAGATAGAATATTTACAAAGGGATCCATAGAAAGCAGTGTCATACAGCTTTGTTTTGATGGTGGATGTGTAACCCTTTTTTTACAGGAATATTTATTTTGTGTGGGATGCCTGGTAGTTACAATCATTGGCTATCATTAGTGTCTAATTTCCTGTCTAGGAGATTTGCTGCTTTGTTATAAATAGGCGAAGAGGTGCCTGAGTCTCTGTGACCAATGGTTAGAAGAGCAGCACTCATCCATCCAGCTGTTGAAGACTGTCTTGAGTAAAGTATTGTAACATTCTTGGAGAATTGTTTCTTTGGCTGGGGTAGAATTTATGTATAAGCTGCTTGTAGCAAAGTGCTGTAACTTTTAAAGGAATTTTTTACAAATTCAGCTTTGAAGTGTGGATACCTTTGTGAATTGAAAGTAATTTTTTAAGGTTTTGTTGCTGTTACTACCTTTAATTTCAGAGGCTTTGAGCTGACTGACATGTGCTACCTAAAAACTTGTGCTGCCTCTTTCAACTGAATGAGGTGTGATAGATCTGTCTTCTCTTTGAGACACTGCTGCTGTGGTACAGAAAAATAACCTGCTTTCTGTGTGCCTGAAGATCACGAGGCAAGCGTTAATTTCATAAAAAACTGATTTATCATAGTAGGTTTTTTTACAGTTATTTTGAGTATAAGAGCTGTTTTAGTATATTGGGAAGCTTTTTAGAAAGCACTTCATTACTACTTTTGAAGTCCTTTTTGAAGTTCTGAAGGGTGATCCAGCACTGAAAAAAACCCCACAAAACCCTGCTTGTTTTTCTTAGATTTTCATGTCTAAGTGGCAGTGTTTTGGGGCTGTTTCCTGTCCCTCTTCAAGAAGGAGAGACTATACTGTTTGTTCAAGTTTTAAATCTAACATTTTAGAGAGGTGAACCTACCGCTGGAGTTCCAGCTGTAAACTGACCAAAATCTGACACTGGGGTTCAAGTTCTGAAGTCAGATAAAAGGTAATATTGAGCATAAAAGTGAAGACCAAAAAAAAATAAATAAAAAAAAATAAATTAAACTCTTACTGATCACTATAAATAGGTAGCTATTATGAATTCTTCATTGTCATCTCTCTCTCGAGAGGGGAATTAATCCAGTCTCCAGCTGCCTTTGACTGAAGGTCATGAGTCAGGCTGAATTAGAGGAAAATCTGTAGCAGGATTTTGCAGACTCAGGTTCCTGACTTCAGGTTTCAGGCTCCAGCTTGGAAGGTTTTTAGGGCTCTAGCTGTTCTCTGTAAAATGTCATTTGAAAATTAACAAGCCTTAAAGGTGCAGCATCCCCTTGCACTTAGAAGTGTCCCAGTATGACCATGTTTTTAACCACTGAAGTGCTCAATAGTGGGACAGTGGAGGCTAATAGCTGAACCTTGGATAATGGTAGCAGAGAGTTAAAGGGACCTCTCCCTGCTGGCTGTGAACTCCATTTGTGTAGTGCAAAGGAAACCTGCAGCGGTTGGTTTTATTCACTGTAACTCCTTAGCTGAGCTTTTATAATCCTATACTGTTAATTGAGGTTTTTAGCTGCCTTGAACAGAACCTTCCAGATTCAAGGGAAAAAAAAAACCCACAACAAAACATGTAGCTGAACTAACTCCTGTTGGATTTCTTTTTGGCTGAAACTGAAAATGATACAAGATACTAAAGCAGCAGTCAGCTGTGACTTACATTTTGTAGAGCTTGCAGATGGCTGCCTTAAGTACCCTAAATTATTAAAACCAAATATGTAAAATAATGCATTTACTGACAGCTTAATGCCTTTTTTCCTTTTTTTGCTTCTTAATTTAGGCTGTAGAAATTCCTCAGTTTCAGTTTGGTTTTCTCCCATACAAGTAAAATGTGGATGTTGGGAATTTGAGCATTTACAGAAGGTTACAGTATTGGGGGAACACGTAGCCTGAAGGAACAAAGGCTTGTGTTTCTTTCTCTTTGCATTAAATAACCATGTCTTTAAAATTAAATGGGATGCTTAAGTAGTTTACCTTATGCAAAATTTACTGACACACCAATTTTTAATGTGATTTTTTTTTTTTTTTTTCTTTTGGGATGTGAAGTGTTTCTGATTCTTTTTTTTTTTTAAAAAGGATGATGGGAGAGGAGTCAGAATAATTTAGAAGTTCTTTATCATGATCCTATCTGTGACATGGTTTAGGACAGAAGGGTCAGGATGGATTCCAACTGAAGCCTTGTGCTTAGAATAGCTCTATCTTCATTTCCATGGTAAAGGACCTTGCATGGTTTTATCTGTTCTTAAACCCTGGCTGGGAATTTAAGCCCATTGGGGCAAGAAGAATATTGATTGAAAGTTTGAGCATGCCATGACTTGTTTAGACAGAGGGACAAGAAATTGAAAGTGAGCATGGGCAAAATAAGCAATATTCTGACCTTGCAGGAGTAGAAGGTAGATACAGGTGAGCAAAGAGGCAGAATTCAGAGCTGGTAATTGCAACTGAGGCAAAGAAATACCTGATCTGAAAAACGCTTAAGGGGTGGATCATTGTGTAGCTCACAGGTTGTTGAGACTCAAGATTGTGAGCAGAACTTGTGCTAGTGGTGATTCAGCTGTTCCTCAGCTGTCTTGCTAAACTCTCATATTTTGCACTTCTTCCCTCCCATCCCCAAAATATACAGTTGCAAAATATTTTTAGACCTTGTTTCTTAGGGTTTGTTAGAGATGAATATGGAAATGTTGATGTGTAGTTGAAAGTGTTGGTAATGTGAGCTGCCGTTCAGAATAGATAGGAACAAGTTGGTATGAGAACCTGTGTGTGGCTTTGTACTGGTCACCAGGCCTTTTAAGAAGAAGTAATGAAACCTAATTTATTTGATGGACTCCAGTCATTCCTGGTGTCTTTACCAGCAAAGGTGCTTGTTACTGAGAGGATGTGCCCTATGGTTTAGCAGGGAAGTACTCAAGTTGTGGTGTGCAAGCTTGATGTTTCACCCATGACTTTTTGTGATGAGTTCAGGTGGGGGCTGAACATGGATGGGATGAAGACAACTGTGAGTGCTGACTTGCAGAGGGACAACTGTCTGTGATAGTCTTCTGGCTGCTCCTGGAAATGTGGAGGCTGTTTAGGTTCTTAGCTGAATTACTCTGAATTTCAAGGGTTAGGAAAACATTTGATCTTTCTGTTTTCATTTGTATCTGATGTTAAATACAACAAATGCAGAAATTGCTATTATTTGCAATTTGGGGGGTGTGGGGGCAATTTTAATGGTAACTGTAAATAAGCTGTTACTGTCAGGACAGAAATGCATCTCAGAACTGGCTCATTCCCATGCTCTAATCCTTTAGGAAGGAGTTCACACAGTTGTGTGGTATTTGTACAGTGGTTGTGGGGGGTGTGACTTTGAAGTCCCTAGAAATGAGAACAGCAGTTAGTTACTGCAAATGATCTTGTTGTCCATGCTGTAGATAATCTTTCTTGAGACTTCATTGCATATTTAGAGGGCAAGAACACTGGGAACTAATTAGTGAGGTTGGCCTTAAATAATCCTTTCAGAGCAGGCAATTTCTCTCCTCTGGAGAGGTGACATGGTTATTTTAAGCCATTGATAAAGCTCAGCTGCTTCCAACACTGCAGAGAACCTATGGGTGAAGCTAGCAGGTGTTTTGGATTCAGAATTTCTCTGATGAACCTGGTGTGCAGAAGAGGTGAGTAGCTCTAGCTACTCCTGTCTTGTTGCCCAGCTAGTAATTACATCTGCACACAGTGGGGAACAGCTGTGGAAGAAACCAGATTAGTCTATATCTGCTTTTGCTTGTTGACCAGAAAAAGAAAAAAGAGTATGTTTGGTAAATTTAATCTGGGCTTTTTAAACAAATGTTGCAGGTATGCCTATCTTACCTAACAATAAACTTTTAATTAAGTACATGAACTGATGTTATTAATTGTGTTATTCTAGCTGTGTTGCTGTCCTGACTAGCAGGCACTTGCTGTTTCATTGCACCTTGGGCTTGAACTGTCGCTTCATTTGTGAGATTGAGCTACTTGTCCTAGGGGCTAATGTGATGGTCAGGAAAAGTTATAAATTCTTACCATGGCTTGATACTCAGTATCAGTTGTAAAGTGTGTTCAGAAATATGTCACGATAACTGGTAGCTGTTGCTGACCAGTGAGGTTGGTCTGAAACATTCTGTGCAAAGGCTTTCCAGCCCTGCCTTCAAGTGCCAGTCTCTGTAATTGCTATATTCAGATAACATATGCATAGTTGAAAACAGTAATTTTGGTCAAAATGAGCATGCTTTACATTTCTCCCTAGTTTGCCTCAAATCTTTGGTAAGTTAGGCCTGGTTGTTTGGGGTTTTTTTGCTAGAAGAAATTACAAGTCACGAAGTTCCTTGTTTTTTTCAGGGAGTTGGGTTTTCTGCTGAAAGCTTCTTAAAGAATGCAAAGCCTGAATGCATTCCATTCTCAAGTGATTGAGAATGTCATTGGTATGGTCAGGCTGTAAATCCTGCAGATGGGGAATGGCTTGACCTTTAAAAAAACTTATTCTTTAAAAAGGGTCTGCAAGCTCCAGACAAGCCTCCAGTTCTATGAATTTTGCCTAGACCACATTCTAAAGCAGATAGACCTGAAGGGTCTTTTTTGGTTTTCAGCTTTGTATATTTCTGTAATGCTTTGCTCATTTGTTTTCACAGGGCAGTTTCCTCACACGTTTTTCCAGCTACGATCTTAACTGGGACTGAACACGTGGGTTATCTGATCTTCTGTGGTTTTTAGAAGCAGGTACGTTGGCAGGGAAATCTCTGATATTTTGTACTGGTTGGGAATGGGGAGGTGATGACTTCATCCATGTGCCAGAAGGAGTTACAGAGCTAGGGAAATTCTACTTAAGCAGCATTTCATTATGGATGGCATATTCATGTAGCTTGCTTGAGAAAACAAAGCTGACAAGTACTTTGATAAGATTTTTCAGTCCTTCACTTGCAAAGGTGTATTGTGCTGTCTTCTGGGCATAGAAGAGCTTTGTAAGTGCTTGTGGAAATTCAGTGATGCAATGTAGTATTGTAACCTGAAACCAGGTCTTATAAAAGCTTTATGTAACAGAAACTGAGATATGTTGAAGTTTTTCATGCTCGGGTCTCAGTACTGTCTGCAGACTTTTGTGTTTCTTTGATATCATCAAGTAGGAAAAGCTGTAGTGGCTGGGGCTATCCCTCCAAATGATTGTACAGTACATGAAGAGCAAAGTGCTGTTGCTGTAATATTAATTTAACCTCTTTATACCTATATTATGATAGCTTTTGAACTACATTGAGTGCTTTGTCCTTCCTGTTGCCTGCTGAAGCTCCTGTTGCCTGGCTGAATGAGCAGGCTTTAGTATTTTTATCCTTCCTGTTAAATAAGTAACTTCATGATAAATCCATTTTGTCTGAAGTTTACTTCAGAAGAACCAGGTTTTGGTAAGAATTCCTGTTGCCCCTTTTTAAAGTTCTAAAAATTAATAGGCAACTGGGAGGCTATTATGTTGGAAAACAATGAGTAATGACGTGTAGGCTACAAATCTCTTACAACATCTGCTGTGTAGAGGAATGCTGAAATGTGGTCTCCCCAGTGGCATGGGGGCAGCCATGGCATTTGCTTGGTGCTTTTGTTTATGGTGCCACCTATTGATAGATATCTCTTCTAATTGGTTCCATTTTTAAATGGTAGTTGTGTTACCACATTTCAGGTTTTTGCTGTTGTGCTTTTTCATTTGTAAGTGGATTTATTTGGGTACTGGCACAGCACCTTCCCTCTTCAGGTAACAATATTCAAAGAAGAAAAGAAAGAAAGAAAAGATGTATTAGTATAATGTTAAGAACCAGCCACAACTTTTTAGATTTACTTGATATCTTGATAAACATGTATTGTTTTATCAGTCTCTGGATGTGCATAACTGAATTGTCTTACTATTGGCAGCACTTGTTAGCACTCAGTAAATTGCTCTGTAGAGTATAAGCTGGGCAACATAATCCAATCTACTTATTTGAATTGACACTACACAAATAGATGGGATCATTTTATCTCCCCTTCAGAAAGCAGTTTGCTGGTTATAGAACAAAAATATTATCACTTTGCACAGTGACAGGCTGCAAGTCTGCTAGGAAGCAGAACCATCTACAGCAAATCAGCATAATGCTAGTCTTCCCACTGGAAACTCACTCCAGTGGGACTGGGGGTGTAGCTTTCTCCACTTTTCACTACTGTTATCTGCATCCTAAGTAATGTGGGTGGTAAAGCCCATCCCAGCAGCTGCCACTTGAGTTAGCATTGCTTCTGACTCACTCAGGAGAGCCTATGTGTAATTTTAAACTTTCCACACCCAGATTACTTTCCCTTAAAAGTAATAAAGAAAATGAAGTGAGGGGAGAGGTTGGGAATGACAACAGGAAAACACTACATGGAAACCATTGTGTCTGAACCTGCTGTGATACAGCCTTCACCAAGCACCCCTCATGCAGTGTATTCCTTTGGTTACCAGGGTTCAGGAAAGGTGATTTATAGCTAACTTTAGAACCAGACCCAGTTCTGGAAATGAAAACTTAGTTGGAGAACTTGTTGTGGAGCCACTTTTCTGAGCTGTGCATAGTGGGAGAGTGGCTGGTTTACAGATCCATCCACAGATTTCCTTAGCAGGGACTACATTTCTCCAACACAAAGTGCTTTTTAGAGCTTAGTTTGGTTTGTTCTGCTGCTGTACTAGTGTATTATTTGAACCACCATTATTTTCTGTATTTGAAGGTAAGGTTTTTACTACTGTTGACTTAATAAACATGCTCCAAGATAATTTTAACAGCATTTGAAGAGTATGCCTGAACATTTTCTTTGCTCTGGTTAACACCCTATGATGGAACTTAATTACCAGCTGCTCAAGTCAACAAAGTGTAGTAACACAAACATTATAGAATGTTGATAGCATAGACTGTTTATTCTGTAATATAACAATTTTTTATTAAAACAGAAAAGCAAAACTTCCACTGTTACATTGTATGAGAAATGTTGACAAACTCTCCTTTCTCTCCGAAATAATTGTATACATTTTATTAACTTTTACAAAAGGACTGTGGCTGTTTAATGTGAGAGAAAAAGAAAAAAGAGAGGAGAAAGATTTAAGAGTTGAGATTTAATCCCATTTTTGTTTTGCCATCACAAACTTGGTGGCTCTGTGTTCTGCGTCCTGTTTTCATACTGATTGTGCTTATTTATGGGAAAAAAACAAACCCTCAGATGGCTCTGTCAGGGTGACTCTTTAATCTAGTTGTTAGAGTTCTCTTTTTCTGCTGATGCAGTGATGTTAGGACAGATAATGAGCTGTAGGGGTGTGAACATCAGCCTCTTCGAATGTTTCAGTTGTGTGTGTGAGGCCCAATTTAGCTGTTCAAATTCTTAAGGATTTCTCTGATGAAGAAAGTGATTCCTTAGTCTCCCAGGCTATTAAGTGGTCTGGACTGGTGAAAAATAGGTAGTTTGGAAATTAAACTTCTCCTATTATTCCTATGACCTATTTTAGTTTGTCTCTTTTTCTGATCCTGTATCTTCAGGCAATCCAGGAGCTGGCAGGAGGGGAATGAACCGTGAGGGCGTCCCCGGAAAGAGTCCGGAGGAGATGTATATTCAGCAGAAAGTGAGAGTCCTACTCATGCTGAGGAAGATGGGATCAAATGTAAGATGTATTGTCATAGCCCATATTTTGTGGCTTTCCAGACATGATTGTGTAGTAAGCGAGATCTCAAGGACATGGGCAGGTGATAGTCTGATTTTATCACTGAAATGTTTCAGCCGTCACTGATTTAACAATTATCTACAGTTAAACACAATTGATTTTGGCTAAAATATTGTGATGCCTGAAATTAAATTGATCAGTTGATCTATATACAGTAAAGTTTTTAATTATTAGAAAACCAGTATAATGAAGCAGCTGTTTTAAGGTGACTCTGAATCTCTCCACAAATGCATGATGTACTAGTTGCTGCAATGTCCTTGCTGATGGTATCATTTGCACAAGTAACAGATGAAACTGTTGGAGAATAAAATAGAGGCAACTGTGGTGTTCCTTATTGGGAAGTCAGAGATAATATCTTCAGTCTTCCTTCCTTTTCCTTTTGGCTGACTGGCTCTGTGTGTGTTTCCAGCTGACTGCCAGTGAAGAGGAGTTCTTGCGCACATACGCAGGTGTAGTGAATAGCCAACTTAGCCAGCTTCCTCAACACTCCATTGATCAGGGTGAGTACTGGGTTTGTTTGCCTTGTGGTTATTTAATCTGTGAGAGCAGTCTTGGAAAATATCAAACTTAGATTCCTGTATTTCTGTGATGAAGTGCCACCTACTTAAACCCATCCTGCAGTCTGGGATATGCAAGTCATTGCCTGCTATATATAATCTTTGGAAGAGACCTGGTTACTGGTCAAGAGGTGGTTTTATTTTAACAGGTAAAGTCAGTCTTGGATATTCCTAAGATTCATTAGGAGGAAAAGCATTGTTAAACATCATATTCTCTGTGATAACTCAAAACATTGATATCCAAAATTCTATAAATTGAATGCATGCATATACCTTCCTATTCCATGTAATACATGAAATAGAAATAAATTTTAACCTGGCTGAGTTTTCCTATAGGTGTAGTTAAATTCAGGTATTAATAGGTTCCTCTAGTTCTGGGTGTGTCTCACTGTGTTCTCAATGAATCCTCTGCATAAGACAACTACCATGTAAATTTTTATCTTTAAACTGGATGTATGTGCTTAAAAAGGAACAAGACTGGGGGTGGCAAGCACTTTCTTTTTATGCTTCAAACTGGGAGTTTTGTAACAAAATAAAATGTGAAGTAGATACAGATTTCTAAGGCACTAAAGTAATTTATTATGTGACTCTAGTTGCTTAACAGCACTTTTCTCACAAACTGAAATGGAATAATCTAACAACATGTTTTCTTTTTCATGTTTCCATGCATGTGGAAGTCTAGTGTTACCATTTCAGCAGAGGAAGAGGGGGAGTTTAGCAATAGGAGGAATTTGTTTCCTTTTGCATTTCTGTAACTTCTATGATGTAATGAATTCCTGGACAGGGGTAGTAGACATGAAGTAAGTTTACAAATCTGCTTTGGTTTGTTTACAGTCCCATTAAGGGGATGAAGTATGTGCTGCTTTTGTGAATCCTTTACAAGTCTTGGTAAACAATTGTGTGGCACTACTCTGAATCTACTAATCTCTTCTGAACCCGAATGTTTCTTTCTGAATTTTTTTTCCTACCCTTCATAGGCCTCATGCCAGATCACACTCATAATGTAGGATTTGGTATTGAAGGAGAATTGTAAGACTTGTATGCCAGAAAGAACTGAGTGGAGCAGAGGTTTAATAGAGATCTAAAACATTTTGAAAACCATTAGAAACACAACTTGCACAAACTTGCTCTTCAATTTTAAGCCTGTGTTCATTCCTCACATAGCTGGGGGATTGATGGACACAGATATACTTGTATATTTTGGCTCAGAATTCTTAAACTTTTCTGCCAGTCTAAAGTGAAAATTTGCCAGTTTCTTGTAAAAACTGAGGTAGACATTAAGAAACACTGTATTAGTTGCAGATTACTTTTTTCAGCATTATGTCTGAAGTAGATACATTTCTCACAAAGAAAATACATGCTGGATTACCTGCATTTCAGCAAAGAGAGGATAATAAAAACAAGAGTCCAGCCAGAGGACACAGACACTTGGTACTGCTCTGCTTCTGCACAGCTTGGTCTGACTTTCTTGTCTAAACTGTCTGGTTTTATTATCTGTAAAATTGTATTTTTTCACTTTATAGAGGGCTCTGGAGAACCAAAGAACTTCTTTTTTACATTTGCTTTTAAATATAATCAAAGGAGACCAGTAGATACTTGGTCTGATTCTAGACTCATCATGCAATACAGGAAGTGTGAGAGTTCATGCATTGTTCAGAAAGTTGTCTTTGTCCCATTTTTGGACAGATGCTGACTTATTTCTTTGTCATCATTTTCTTAAAGTCCTTGAAGATTCTTAAAACATTGTCCAGAGGGAAGTGAAATCCTTTCTGTTGACACTTGCTTTGATGTAATCCAAGACACTGCTGTCTTTCTCATTCCACAATCTACCTTCAATCCTCCCAAATGATGATTAGGCTGGTGGTCTGACCATTGAGGGTTTTTCTTGGTAGGGGAAAAAAAAGAACAAAGAAGGAAAATAGTTAACCATTTAGAGAAGTGGGCAAGGATGTTGGTTCTTTTAATATTTGGATATGCCATCTCTCCAAATTCAGTAGTGAGTGAGGAACACAATGAGGGAACCTAGCCCAGTGCTTTTCTAGTGAAGAAAGATGAAGCTGCTGCTGTATAGACATAAACAGAATTTATAGCTCAGGAAATGTCTCCAGATTTCTAACAGTCAGTTATGATACTGCTGCTCAGTGCTCCAGACGTGGTGGCTCTGTCAGCAGCAGTCACTGCCTCTGTCGGAACCTTTGACTAAAAAAAGGAAGAGTCAATTCTGGAAGTATTGGAAATAGAGAATCCCAAGGGCATGGGTGTCCGGTTTGCCTTCGGGAGGAGGTTCCATCCCCACTAGGTGGCATTATTTTGCGCTAAAAAACCCCGTCCCCAGTCCACACGCTGAGGTACTTAAATGTTTTGTGTTCTTCAAGATCGTTTAAAGAAATTTTCTTCCCTACTTTTCTGCTGTTTTCATTTAATCTCCTCTGGAGGATTTTTTTTTTTTGCCTTTATGCAACTTGCCTTACACAATAACTAAAAGGTATGTTACTTAATGAGTAACTTACAAGGAGTTAGTATGCTAGTGGATTACTGGTTTCCACAGTCTTTTCTTCCAGCAGTAGGACAGATTGCTCTCAGCCTAACTTGTCCCAGACTTATCTATAGAGTAATTTTCCTCCAGCAGGCATACAAAAGGCAAAGCTGATTTCATACCCCCATTTTGTTCCAAAAAAGGGAGTGACATTCTTGGCCTTAGAATTCTAAAAGCTTTGTTAGAGACCTGCAGTTTTTTGTGTTACTTAAAAATGCTGCAGTCTGGCTCCAGAATTAAAGGAAGGTCATTTTGTTTCATTGATTTTTATTTTTTTTTTAAGAAGGGCATAGAGGATGAATAGTCTAGAATTTTTTAAGTATATCACAGTCTCTGCTACAATTTTTATGCCTCTCTTTGTTGTGCATCCATAGAAGACTGTCTTAGAACAGCTGGCTGGTGGCTTCAGCAGTCCTACCTCAGGTAATTGCTGAGGTTATTGCTGCTCCCTACTATGGCTTCTGAGGAGGACCTGTCAGGCTCTTTGTTGAGTCTATTTGTTTGACCACAGGGAGTCACTGCAACCTCTGCATCCAATATGTGTTTACAGCAATGAGACAGTACATTGAAGAAAGTGTTTTACACTTTTCTCTGCTGAATTCTGGTGCTTGTGCCCTGAATCTTCAGTGAGTCACTATTAATGCCAATATCTCTGACATTTAAAGTTTCTCCATGATACTCTGCTTATTGTCTTGGGGGTCAGCAATAGAAGTTAATTGCTAATTTTGATCAAGAAGCATCTTGCAATACCTCTGTTTTTTTAAGCAAGCCTGAAGTCTAAGTCTCCCCTTCAGTTTGTGCTTCTTTTTATAGGAAGAGGAGAAATTAAATTTTGAATCTTTATCTGCCATCTTGCTTTCAAAAGGAATTTATCAGGTTTTTTACTTTAATGTTGTTGATACCTATATGGAAGTGCAAAATATAAGGGCAATTTTCTTTACTCAAGGAGCTTTTTAGCTGATATCCATGGGTTGTTTGTTTTGTTGTTCTTATGGCTCCAAGAATAACTGAGGAACCCAAAGGCATCTGTTCAGCCAGTGTATATGCCAGAGTGGATGTAGTCACAAGCTGGTTTAGATAATTAACATATTGGGTGCCTTCCCTGCATTGCAGCAAGAGCCAATGCAGCTCAGGATCATTAGGTTTCTTGAGCTTGAAATGATGAAATTAAGGCTTTCCTACTTATTTTTAATACAAGCAAAATACCTCTTAGGACGTTACGTGCACAGAAGCATTTCCTGCATAAAAATCCTCTTTGCTGCTTCTCAGTTACATGTGCAAATGCTGGGCTAGCACTTGACTTGCTTAAGTAGCTGTTCTGGCAAGTCTGCAAACGGGAGCCACGCAGCTAGTGAGCATGATATGTGAATTATACTAAGACCTTGGTGATTACAGCTCTGGTGTTCCTATAGCAACAAGAATGTCATGCTGGTTGTTGAAGGAAGCTGGTCCCTTGGGGAGGGCAAAGCTGAGATGCAAGCACATGCCTTGCCTGGGTTAGATCTGTTCCCTGGATGGCACATTAAAAGCAAGCCAGGCTGCGCGTGGAGTTATGAGGGGTACCAGGCCCATGGAGTATTGGATAGAGGTGGAGAAATAGAGATAGAGCTCCTCAGTGTGGTTTTATTCTCCTGAACAGTTCTTGCTTTAATGTGCTGCTCCTCTCAGCAGTTCATGTTGTATTTTTAGAATGCCAGACTAGGACTCTAATACTGGGAATTTGAGAGAAAAGTTAATGTTTAGGAGGTAGTTGCTGGAAGGCAATTGAAGAAATGTCTGTAGATGAAGATCTCGAGGGAAGTACAGAGTATTTTTTTTAATTAGGCAGCCTTTAGAAATTCATGACAGGCTTAACCTTCTGATCTCTAAAGGCTTTTGGGCTTGCTTAATTTTGCAGGTGACTTCAAACAAATTAGGTGTATGTATCTATTAATAATTCAAAGAACTCTTGGAAAAAGCAGACCTCAGATGTGTCAGCATCTTGGTGTTAAGGTGGTGTGGTTTTGATTCAACTGGCTTGATGTCACAGTAGCTGAGTACTTGCTGTGGAAAGTGTTAGCTTCAGATATCTTGGTGAAATTTTCTGAAACAGGTGAGTTGATCAGCAGTTGCTGAGCTCAGGGGCTTTCTCTACTGTCTTTACTGCTGTGTGTTAAAGTATTTTGACCTTCAGATCATGTTGTCTTCCTATGTCCAGGTGGTGTAAGAGAACTACTAAAATCAGATCCAAACAACTGCAATTAGAACATAATTGCAGCAGTATTTTTTTGAAAGTTAGCAGAGTAAGACTGTCACTGTTGCTTTTTAGGATAGGACATAGGCCTACCAGTTAATTTTTTATTTCTAAGAAGGATGAGGGTGAGAATGTTTAAGGCAGAATAAGTGGGAGAAGTATTTGCATGTCTGAAAGTTAATTCTTTGCTCATGGTAGAAGATAGGGAATGTTTTGTCAGGTATTTGTGTCTGTTTCAGTATAGAAATGTGTGCCCAGGAAAGGGACAGCTGTGGAGAGAGAAGCTGTATGTATAGAACATTGAAGATCAGGTCTAAGTGTGCCTTTTCATTGTTCTATATATTAATTACAGGAAGTGCAAAGCTCAGTGAAGGATGTGCTAAAAGTAAATAGGGATCACCATCCTATTGTCTTAGTTGCAGGCTTATGGCAATGTGCAGCTTAACTTTATAACCTGTGCTCTGCTTTTTACTTGATGTTTTAATTGATTAGGAAGAAAACATCTATTGCAGGAGCCTTTTGGGACTGCAGCAGAAGCTCTATTCACTAGTACTTTAATCCCTGCTTTCCTTTCACCACAGAGAAAGCTCTACTCTATTCTCTGGAAATGTTTGTATTTGTACATGAACATGGGCAGCTGTAGAATTGCCTAATGAGCAGGCATGTTAGATTGGTTTAATTTAGCTCTGGGTATTTTGGTTTGTAGGACTGGACATGAACAAAACCTGCTTTTGTGCTGAGAAATGTGGATGACCTTTTTCTGGACAAAAGTCGCCCAAGATTTTTAGCTACAGGGCATCTTCAGAAATAGTCGTGTTCTATAAGTGCTTTCTGGAAGGTTGAAAGCCCTTATGAGAGTATCCCTTTCATTTGCATTCTGCACTCATACCCTTGCTGGAGTTCAGCAGAGAGGTGTTCTGTTCTGTTCTGAAGTTGTTGAAATGCTCAGCTAAAACCAATAGGACTTACTGCCCTTCAAGAGGTTGTGGCATTGTTGTATTATAACTACTTGCCTTACAGACATGAAGGAATCTTCCCTTTCTGTAAGTCCCCTGAACAACCTGGTTCCATATCTGGGAGACAGAGTTGCCTTCTCTATCCTAATCAGGAGTCACTGTGCTGATGAAGACTGGAGAACTGCTGCTTAACAAACTGTCTTTTTTGTTAGTGAATGGTTAGTGAATAGTTAGTCTCTTTTCTTAGTTAAGGAGTGTTAGTGAATGTTACAATCTTTTGTGAGATCATGAGGTGCAGGACCCAGAGGGCAGCAATACCTGTTGGAAGTGACTGGGCTGACATCTGGGAACCACCAATTTTGGTGTGAAGTAGATGATCCTGTGCTCATAACTTCATGCTGGCATCAGATTTGATAGCCTGCAAGGACTTTCTCTTTGACTGCTGGTGTCTGGATAAAGGATTCCTTCCTCTGTAGTGATGAATTGCCTCACTAAGGACAAAGTTGGATCTTTAATGGGAGAATAAAAGACATTAGTGTAGGCTTGAGTCTTTACTGCAAAATGTTCTGTTGGGTGTTGTGCCCTTGGGTTACCCACCCACTTCTCTACCTGGAAGGTATTACCTTCTGTTTGATAGATCAAATTGTCTTTTTAAAGGCAATTGCCTGAGGCTCTTGCAAATGCTGGGTTGCATGTAACTCCTGCAAATGAACACATTGCTGCTTCTACCAAATAACAAAAGAAATGGAGGAGGGAGCAGAAAACAGAATTGTTTAAAATCCATTCCTTACTAATCTCGTTTAAAATCTTGTTTAATTGTGTTTAAAGCTGTACCATGAGACATAGAAATATATTGCTTCTAATCTTGACCTTTTGTTTTTTTCTTCCTTTCTGAAACAAATAGCTAAACCCCTTTTGACACCTCTGGTCTTCCTTGCTATCCTGTTCATTCCTGTATATTGTTTTACTGCTCCCTGGTGTTTTGGTAGAACTTTCTAACTTCATATTGCCATCAGATTTCATAGATATATCACTGCTTTCCTGTTCCAGGATCATTTATGAAAATATCAAGTAAAATTGGTGCAAACACAATTCACCATCTTCCCTTAAAGAATTGTTTACCCACTTTGGTTCTTGTACTGATGCCCCATCTTAATTTAAATAGCACCATATGGGAAACTATGTATTATTATAAAGTGCTAAAGAAGATCAGAGAGATGGTTTTGATGATTAAATTTTTTTCAAATGCACTTTGTTGGTGAATTTGGATAACTGTAAAAGCGTAGGTATTATAATTATATTGGTGGTAAAGCAGCTAAGCTGTCCAGTTAGCTTTGGCTGTAAAAAGACCAAAACCTTGCATTTTAGACCTGTTCTCTATCCACTGTTCTTCTTCTTCCTTCAGGATGAATGTAATAATGCAATAATACTAAAGGTATTGAAGCATTTCCACACTCTTACGCTGTATTCTTTGTTCTCTTGCTTGTTCCTCCAGATAGAATGCTGTTGTAAAATGTCTGTTGCTGTTTTCCTGTTGCCTTGTCAGGCTTGTACTCCCTTCTCTCTCCCTGTTCTAAGCCTGAGGGAATGGCCAAATTAGCAGAAGTTCAGGCTGACAGTGCCCCTGGGACTGAAACTGTAGAAAATCAGAACAGGAGTTACTGGGTGTGAACCTGCTCTTCAGCAATAGCAGTTTTCAGTGTGAAAGCCAAAACTGAAGTGCAGAAATCCCAGTGTCCTTGGTGCCAAAAGCTATTTCTGCTCTTCATGTGTTTGAAAGGGCTGCATGCTCAGCACCAGAGGCTGTGCACAGGGGCGGTGCTGAGAGCTGGAATTGTTAGGACAAGCAGGAGTACTGGCTGGTGGGTTTATGGGGCTATGTGATTACCTGGCAGGACGTTGCCTTTTCTGCCTGAAACATATAAGATTTTTTCATATTTAGATTATAGAATGGAAAGACCCCAGGAAAACAATCAACATTTGTTAAGTAATCCAGCTCATCTCTTGTGTGAATGTGACATCATCTGAGATTTTGTGGTTGCCAGGCTACCCCAGCTGCTCTGGGCTTGCATGGCAAAGCCTCCCCTACTTTAAAGGGGGATGTGTGTAAAATACAGTGGCACAGGTTGTGCTTTATAGAATCACAGAATTGCTTGGGTTCAAAAAGACCTTTGAGATCACCAAATCCAACCATTAACCTGTGCACTTGCTTCGTTAATGCTATTAAGCATAATTACTCCCTCCTCTTTTTAGCATTGACTTGTTTTTTTCAGAATCTTGGTTAATAAAAGTCTTCATCTTGTAGAGGCTGGTAGTTCTTACATGTTTTAAAATATCAACATGGCAACTTGTTAATTCAGAGCTGGATCCTAGTGCTGTATATCATTTATGTTTTGATCAAGGGAAAACAGTTTGTGGAGGAGATGAAAAGGGAGATGACTGCAGGGCTTCTGAGTGTTGGCAAGAGGGAGTATCAGAACAGTTTTTGATGTAGTTCTATAAGATACAGGTCCTACATATGAAAAACAAACTACTGCTTGGCCCTTAATTTTCTCCTTTGAAAGATAACAAATTAATTGTGAAGGGTATAAAAATAAATGTGCTTGCTTTTTGTAAGCATTGAGTTAGTTTTTAAGGATGTTACCAAGAGGAAGTTAGAACCTTCCCCCCTTTATTTTGGCCACTTTTCCTTCTGCATTGCAACTGTGAAGCAAATCAGATTACCGAGAAGTGGAATTCATATAACAGATGAGGAATTTTTATTAGTCCTCTTTCTTTTACCTCATGTGCAGGTGTAGAGGCAGAAGTTGCTTGGGGCACAAAACTGAAATATGCTTCTTGATATGCTTCTAGTAGAAGACTGGAGGAATTTTATATGCTGATGCTCCATCCAAGTAGAATTTGAACTTTCCAAACCCTGGTGACATAATCCTATAGAGCTGATCAGTTGACTGAGTGGGACAGGCAGCTGGTGTTGCTCTTGGCTCTTCCTACTTTGTTGTCTAATCCTTTAAGAGAAGCTTTGAAGAAAAACTTAAGAGGCAAAATTACCCAAACCAGAATTAATGAAGTCAAAATTGTCATTTTGAGTCATCTCTTGCACTTAGACACTTAGGATCATTTGAATGGAGGAAATAATTTTTATATATTATAAAGACAAGGACTGGAGGATTCATCGTATTTTCGTATCAGTTAAATAAATGTGGTTAGAGGATCGACAGATGAAAGAAAGCATTTACTTTTATCTGACCTTCCTAGGGAATCAGATTTTTACCAGAAATTAAAAATACTACACTCTGCCCTTCAGGTTTGTTTTCCAACGCTTGTCTAGACTTGAGACACTGATTTAAACCACTGCATTGACACTAGTGTGCGATGTATTTTTATTTCCATCTTGTTCTGAAGACACTTCTCTTTAAGTGCCTGTTAGGCCATGCTCTAAAGTTAGGAAGTCCAGAGAGCTGGGGTTTTTTTGCTGAATATCTCAAAGTGTCTTATTGAAGAATGAGAGCTTGGCACAGAGTGTTCTTTACAAGCCTTTATCAGACATAATTCTCAAGTCATTCAGGTCTTTCTGCTATAAATGCCCACTTGAAAGACCACACAGATTTGTAAAGACTTGGAGATAGTTATTGGATGGTAATAACATCTTTCTGTGCTTAGGGGAGATGGATTTGATGGTAATTATGCACAGTTCATAGCCTCAATTGAAAAAAAAAAAAAAAAATCCAATAGCTGAGATAGTCCACACACTGAATTCTTCTGGAAAAGGTTTCTTCAGGCTAGAGATAAAAGCATTACTTAGCAAAGCTGTATCTGTTCCCTGGGCAAATGGGAGCCCGTGGTTTGAAAGAAAATACTGCACTTCCATTAGAGAATGGAACGTTTTGAAGACGTTAGTTTATAAAGGGTGTTTAAGTGATCTGGGGGGGAAGAGGGGGAGGCAAAAACCTTTTAACTGGCCTATTAAAACAATTTTTATTCTTAAAAGCAGAGTAATGAATATCTAGATGTAAAGATAAAGAATATCTAAATGTCACTTTAAAAGGACAGTGTGATGCATAGGGCAGTATTGAACAGTTGGGTTCCTCATACTTCAGAGAAGCTCAGTAAGTCCCTTTAAGCACTCCCAGGGTTTACAGGGCAGCAAAACCAGAAAAAAAATGTGATCTCTACATGCCTTTGGTGACAGACCTATGATTACTTTTTGAAGTCCTGCTTCTTAGAAATATATGAAAGCAAGGAATTATTGGTTTTCTTTAAAAACTGATTGCCTTATGGTTGCAAAGGAACATTTTAAATCTACCATTTAAATGTTTAGCCCATTTCCACTTTCAGTCACAGAAAAAGAAGAAAACACAGCTTTTTCTTCTTTCTGTCTTCTTTTCCCTTTTCTATTATTTCATGGATATGGAGAATGACAGTTTGGGTACTGCATCTATCCACTGTTTGTTAAAGAAAGTAATTGTGGCACATGTTTCCCTGTATCCCTTGTTATTCCAGGTGCTGAGGATGTTGTGATGGCATTTTCCAGATCAGAGACAGAAGACAGAAGGCAGTAACTACAGGATACCTGAACAACACAGAACTGGAGAGGACAGTGAGATTCCCGAAGATAGAGGAGGATTGCTGAGCATTAATAAGTTCCTTTGCCCACCCTATTTGTTCCTTGGTATTCTTTCTCCTTGTAATTTTGTTTCCCTTTGCCCAACTCTCAGAATGTATCTCACAGCCATCTGTTCCTATCAGTTTTTGCTACTCAGCTGGGCTGTGTTAATTAAGGACAAACCTAAGGGTGTGTTTTTGATTGGCTCAAAGGGACAGGCTAAAGGAAGACAATTTTTCAAACTTGACCAATGAAAATCTTTTATCTCACATTTTATTTTGTATTTTAAAGAAAGTCTCTTGAAATCTTCTAAAGAAGCTTTTCATGCTGTGGTGCTTATTTAGGTCAAACTTGTGAATTTGAAGAGGGTTTGATTTGGCTGCATAGAACTGGAAGCAACTTCTGATTGGTTGACAATGCAAATGCTTTCTCTTCAGTTGGCTTGCAGGTATTTTGCTGACTTTGACATTTTCATTGCAGAAAGCTGATGTTTTGGTGCATTGGTTATTTCTTTACACTTACTGACTTGGGGGGGGAAAAACCCACAAATGTGCTTTGCAATATTTATTACATCTAAACATAAATGCTTGCTTTTGGGGGTTTGTTTTGGTTTTTTGATTGGCTTTGAAGTCATGCTTTTGATTTCCTATTGGCTGCAGTGTTTCTGGTGCAATCAGTTTTTCCACTCTCATCTGCTCTGTGGCCTCAAGCTCTTTTGAGAGCATGTGTCAAGCATTTTTAGTTCAATAAGTCTACCTGTTTAAGCTGAAACATGGAGATCACCAGCCATGCTGTGCTACTGTGTGGGCTGTCCTATGAACTCCTGGGAGACCTGGCTATTCAGGTGGCTTCTCTCTTTGCTTCTGACAGAGGAGCTGTAGATATTTTGCAGGAATTGCAAGACTGAGATCTATGGCTGTGACACAAATTTGCCAAATTTGTATAGAGAGTATGTGAATTTGTTTAAAATACTACATAGCGTTCCACTTTAACCCTTTAATTGCTGCACAAGATTAGGTCTCACATAAGAAAAAATGAATTCTTATTAATTTAAATCCAACTTGCACTGGGCTTTAATAAACTAAGTTTCTAGTCACTTGAAAAATGGTATGTGGTTTGGCTTCTTGCAACTATTCAGTGACATGGAAATTATCTGGGTCCTAAAATAATCCCATTTTCCTTGGGCAGTTCCAAGAGGCAGTAGCACTGCATTAAACTGTCCAATAATGAGCATACAGGTGACACTCTCAGGTTTACAGTTTTAGTTGCAGGGCTTTAAAACACACGTGCACATTTAGAGACTGAAAGACCTGCAGTGAAATTCCCAAAGTGCACTGACTGTTCAGGAATCTGCACATAACACTTCTAGCACTGCTGCCTGAAACCTAGCACTTCATTTTCTCTCACATGTGCAGGTTATTGTTACAATACTTCTAGTTTTTCCTGTGGGTTGCACTGACTCTGAGATGTTTCAAAATCTATTAAAGCAGAACTTCCTTCACCTGTTCCTGGTTCTTTTCATGTGGTTTTTCATTATTTGATGTAACAATTCCAGAATGTAACTGTGACAACGTGACCACTTTCGTGGCAAGAAATTATGATGGCAGGATGCTGTTATGGTCTCAAAATGGGAAGCAGGCTTGAGAGAACCCATGGAATGTATGCAAAAGGAAGAATGGACTCGTGAGCACACAGAGGGAAATGATCTTAACCAAATAAATTGTGTAATGAGAACAGTTCTACATGTGTTTATGAAAAAAGATCCTTTTGATTCAGTTGCAGCTTTCTCTAGTTCAATGTGAAAGTAAATATCTAACCTGTTTGGGGCCAGATAAGAAACTTCCATATTAAAATAAACCAGGAGTCAGCCCAAAAGAGTCTTTACGTTTTGACCTGCTTGCCAAGAGGCACTTTAATTTGAACTTTGGTGCAGAGGGGAGCAGCCCTTAAAGGGTTAATTTAAGAGAATATGTGTGTTTATGGCTGGAATTAATGGGCTGGATTGTGGTGGCCTGTCATTGCCAAGCTAAGGTGAATCCTCCATGTGTATCTATGGCCTTTCTGAGCTGTTAAATCTTTTCAAGGAAAAAAGTTCATGTGGTTGGATCTTTGCACAAAAAATGTAACTGTTGAGGGGAAATACAGTTTTTAATAGCTACTCTTGTTTCTTATTAATTTATTATGCTGTTGAACTACCAAATGGAACATACTTGCTTCACCTTTGTGGAAGATTTTTGTCTAGATTCCAAACATGGAGTCCTGAGTAATATATGAGAAGGATATATTGAGAAAAGGCAATGTCTTGTATAACAGCTTGATTTGGGATTCGGAAACTGGATGAGATTATGTCCATTGAGAATATTTGTGCTTGCTTTGTTACCTCTGTGTTCTCCCCTTTCCCACTAGCAATTTTTTTAAACATTAAACCAGGGCTGGAGGATTTATTATAAAAGAATTCATATACAGGAAGTGGTGGAAAAGAGGGCTTTCCAATATTCCCCTTGAATTATATTTCTAAATGTTCTTACTATGAAAACTACATTCCTATTACCACTGTGGAGCCTGCATTAACTGGGAGAAACCTGTACCCAGTATATCAGCATGGTTGACTTGTTTAGTCTACATACAGATTTCTCCAGCTTTACCTTTGTGCTTTTGCATTCCCAAGCAAATCATTATTAATAAAAATAAATGCAATTTTTTTGGAGGTCAGAGGTGAGTATAGACCTAATTTAAAATACTTTTGTAAATAGAAAAGGTTGAATAGTTCAACTACCAACCAAACAGTGCTTAAGGCATTCAGTAAGGGAATGTAAAAGCTTTAGAGGCAAAAAAGCACACGTCCTTTGAGTGGTCTTTTTGGGACACTTATTCCTTTAGATATTCAAGATGTGCTGTTGTACTTCTCTTACCAAGCTTGTCATCTGCCTGTCCTAACACCCTGCTTTTCCGAGCTTGAGAAGAAGATTTAGAGCAGAATCTTGGCCATCTGGAGAGAGGTGAGAGGAGTAGCAATGTCTGTAGTTCTTGGTAGGTCCTTGTGTCTGTCAGCACTACCCATTGTAAATGAAAATGAGACTTCACCATTCATGTAGGCCTTTAGATTGATTCTTCCAGGTTCTGAAATAAAATTGAGCTGGTGGCACAGCAACTCTTTGGAAGGAGTTATTGCCTGAAAGAAGCTGGAGCACTAATAAAATAAGCTCTTCAGATTTTTTTGTTCCTAATTGTATCTAAGGTAAGTAGTTACTGTAAGTTGTCTCCTCTTGGGTGTTCAGTGGCCTGTGTGGAAGGTGCTTTACCATTAAATCTGTTTCAGTTCCATAAGCTCTGTATTTCTAATTCACCAGAGGCCTAAATAGTTCTGGTGAAGACTAAAGATTAAATGGCCTGTGACTTTCAAAGACCCCACTCACCTATAGAAGAGATCATCCTGTATAAGACTTCAGGGCCATATGTGGGATACATTTCTATAGCTATTGAGAATCTGTTAAAAGAATAAAACAGTGTGATGTCTGAAGTTGTCAGTATTTTATAACGCAAGAGGAAAAAAAATGAAGGCCACATGCTGACAGCTTTGAATCAAATATATATATATATAATGTGTGTCAAATTCTTTCATGAAAGACATACTGAGTGCCTGGGTAATGAGGGGAGTGTATGATTTGGAGTACTTTTAAGATCAGGCCTTCAGCTTTCTTTTTGCTCCCTTGCCTTCTAAAGGACTGTGGCAGAGCTGACAGCAAAAAGGGCTGCAAGGCACTGGGACCAGCAGAAACCAACAGTGCAGTAAGAGCAGTTGCTGGAGATTTAAGAAATCTTGAGTTGAATTCAGTCTCTACAAAAGAAAAAGTCCTTAGTGAGTAAGCATCTCTTCCCCACTGGTGTTCATCAGTAAGTGTTTCAAGTTTTAGTTGGTATTAAAGAGACTTTAAAAGCTTTGTTTAAACTGTGGAATAGTTGGTTTAGGTGTAACAGGACCACTGAAGTGTTGCTGCCTTAGTGGGGTATTTGCTGAATGCAGTTGATGTTTCAGCTGCCAGCAGAGTGGTGTCTGGCCTCAGCATCAACCTGTTCAACACTCAAATGAAACTGGACCTGTTGGTTACTCAGTGCTGCAGTCAGAGGTGTGTTCTGTATGCAGGGCAAATCCTTCCCTGTCCACAGTATCAACAGGATGTAAACATGTATTTTAAATTTTCTTTTATGAATGGCCTTGCACAAAACTAGCTTTTAAAGGTACTAAGATATGTCAAATTTTAGTAATCATGAGCCAGGCACAGTGCTGATGGCTGTTTGTTGGGCAGAGTTCTTTCCTTGCAGTCTCAGGTGTAACATGATCAGTTTGCTAGTGTTTGTGTCCTGCAAATGTTGTGTCCTTTGTACCTCTGACTTCTTCAGAGCTACAGTAAGTAGGTCACTGGTTTGCTGTGGTTCTTCTTCCAGATCTGTCTTAGACTGGCTGGGTAAGTACAGCCAGTCTGAAGAGACACTTTGTACTACACTTCCCCTTAAAGCTCCTCATTACTGATGCTTGTCACAGTTTTAGAAATACAAAAGTGCTGTACAACAGGGAGGAGCATTATTTATCAAGGTAAGAGAGGAACTTGGATCTATTCCCTGTCAGACTTTTGTAGGTTCCCATACAAAGAAAATAAATCACCTACTCTCTTCTGAGCTCTGCCTTCATTTTCTTTGCAGCTGATTTGCCCTAAGCAGAATTCCTGCAGTATGTTATTAAAAACCTGGCTAGTTTCCTTTGTAGCCTTAAGCACTTCAATTTTGGGCATTGTTTATTTTGGAAAAAAGAAAAAAAAAAAAAGTTTGAAGCTGGCCTGCTTACAACCTGTCTCGTGTATCAGCATGAAATAGCTCTATGCACAGAGCTTTTTGCTGTCTTGACATTTTCCAGGTTAACTTGTCTTGCTACTGAATGCTTATCTGTGGCCAGCGGCCTGTGAAACTTGGAAAATAAGCTTTCACCCTTGGTTTAACAATTACAATACTAACTCCAGCCCAGATGTGGACTGATTCATAGAATCACAGGCTGGTTTGGGTTGGAAGGGACCTTAAAGCTCACCTAGTTCCAACCCCTTAGCCATGGGCAGGGACACCTCCCACCAGCCCAGGTTGCTCCAAGCCCCATCCAACCTGCTTACAACACTTCCAGGGATGGAGCAGCCACAGCTTCTCTGGGCAGCCTGGACCAGTGTCTGATGGTCTCAATACTTTGTGACTGATGGGTTTTGGGCTTGGCTTTGTTGTTTTTTTTTAACTCTGTGAAGGAATGGAAGGTTTCCATTATTTCCAAGGAAGGATGCTGCTTCAGAAGGGAGCAGCTTTGGGTGTTATTTATTTATACAAATTTTTGTCCCATGAAGCAGAAGTCTGTGTTGCTGCTGACTGTGCACTGTAGTCTGTTCTCAGCCTTCTTGTGACCTCCTAATAAGAGGGTCAGGTGAAAATTGCATTGAGTGTGATTGGAATGGATGGTGGTAGCCCAGCATTTTCCTTTGGTCTTTTGTCCTGAATCTCAAGTGCCTGCAGCTGACAGACATTAACTGCATGTTGCCTGATGGATGTTTGCAGTTCATGAGGTGTGTGCCTGGTCACAGTGAGGCATGGAGTTTTCTCAGTCAAGTAAAACAGCTCACAACATAGTCTATGCTCTATTTTATGGTTTATTTTTTTAGTGGCTAGATCTGCTAAATCTCTGGCATGTGTGAGGAAAAAGATAGAGGGAGGTCCAGAATGGATGAATTTCTGTAGGTGAAAACATAGGAGGAGGTTTCTGCCTCACTGTTGTGTTCTCATAAGCTTCTTTGAGCTTGGAGAAAGATGGTAATTAAACTAGACAGAATCTTAAGCTTTTGACTTGCCTTGCCAGCAGCACCAGGCTTGACAATCTCAGTCTCCCTCTAAAAGGAACTGTGCTGCCTGCTGGTTCTGTAGCTTGCTTAGCTGCTTGAACCATATGGGCATAGAGCAGAGCCCTTTGTTTTAGTCTGGCTTTGACCTTGGGGTCACAGCTCTGAAACTAAATGGGACATTTGGACTTACCCTGGCTACTGTAACTTCATGGTCTTTTTTACTTGATTTTGTTTCTTCCTTTCTCCAAATGTAGCAAAATGGAGGTGTTGGAGGATTGGAGCAGTGCTGGGAATTAAATGAAATCTTTTCACTTTCAGTGCCATTGTCAAAAGGAGGAGGCAAGATTTAGATAGCTGAGAAATGTTTGGACTAGCTATGTGCCAGTAATAGCAAACACTTTTAAAGTGTTTTGCAGACACCAAAGCCAGCAGAGCTCAGATATGTACCTGCTCTAGTAAATAGTAGATGCTGTGTTCTGCCACCTGGGTAGAAAGAACTGGGTATGTGTGTTGTTTCTTTAGTCTCCTGTCTTGACAGAGTGCAGAGAGTTGATTCCTGTCTGGACCTGAATAAATCTTTAGGAAGGTTGTTAGCATCATTCTTGCTTAGAGCTACTAAAAAGAGAGGGGGAGCAGAAAGAGGGGAAAGAGAGAGATTAAAGGGGAAAACCCAGTAGGTTATAAATGTGTTTTCCTGTGTGCTGGAGGTTAAGCAATATTTTATGCATGGAGCTGTCGGGCAGAATGGGATCTGGGCAGCACAGGGAGTAGAGATGCTTGAGGGAAAAAGGGTCTGAAGATGTTCTAATGCTGAACTCCCTTGTGCATATGATGTGTGGCTTTGTGTGCCTTTCAGTGAAAAAATGGGTGTTCTACAGATATTTAGGGTTTTTTTCCCCTTAATTGCTCAGGTTTCTTTTCTGTCTCAGATGCTCACTGGTTGCTAGTGACATTACTTTAGAAAATGGTCAAAAACTCTGAGCTAGTCTGCCACTTCAGAGTCTGGAATTATCAGTGTAGAATGGCATGTGATAATTTTGTACATAAATCATGCCTTTAGCAAGTGGAAAAGATGCCACATTGTTTCATTTATCTTGCTTGTTGTGAGAATACGAGCTCCTGTGCATCTTGCTCAGCTTGAGGACTCCTCACTCCTTGCAGAGCCTCTCCAATTTTAGCTGGCATCATATACTCCCTGTTCAAGCTGGCAAAAACTGGGCACTCAGACTCATTTTTAGGTCAAGTCAATAAGCACTTGACCTATCCAGAGTGGTATTTTAATGTGGTGTTCCACAGACAGCAATCCTTCCCAGGGGTGGTTCCTCACGCTGCTGCCTGGGTAAGCCAGGCTTCAGACAGGATGATATGCCTGTCTCCTCTCATAAGCTTTTTGCTCACACTCAGTGGGCTTTGTCCCATTGAAGCAGCAGTAAACATGGGGGAATGTGTGCTGTTAGAATGCCCTGCACAGCACTGTGCTTCAGTCATTTACCACAACATGGGATTTGCAGCTCCCTCCCCCCTTCCTTTACAGTTGACAGTGTGTCATGCCACTTATGACAGGCACAGAAGAACAGTGGATAGACCAGCAGGAAAAAAGGTAGGAAGTCTTACATCAGAGGTTTGTTGTCTCTACTGAAAACAAGGAAAAAAATCCTGAAATGTTAAAAGGTGCAAGTAAAATGGAAATTTGTGGGTGCTGAATGTTTGTATAGATAGTGGGATGGTCGCTGAGATCATTTTGGGTCCAGCAGTAGCTGATGGCATGGAAGATGTGGGCACAACCTTTACAAAAGAACTCATTACAAATGTTTTATCTTCCTTCACTGAGTAGGAAAACAGGGAGTTAACAATCTAATAGATACAATAAGGCAGCAAATGTTGGGATGAGGTAATTATTCTAAGTTACTCTGATTCATTTACATATGTTAGGTTGATTGGGAGTGGGGGGGACCATCCTTACCTTTGTGCTGAGTACAAACCATGGTTCTGCTGCCTTAGTTCTAAGTGTGTATTTGCTTCCTACATTGCTAAGACAGCTCTTTGCTGGCTCTCTTCTAAGGTTAATATGTTCCTGACACCTGTTCAGCCTGTACAGAAACCACTGAATGGAATTCTGCAGTTTTCCTACTGGTGGTAGGTCAGAGGCTGAGTCAGGGACAGAAACAAACCTCTTTATCTTCAGCACGTTCCCAGAAGAGTATTCTACTTCTTTAACACAACCTTCCCACCCCAGGACAGTTTCCTGTCAGCGTTGAACCTCCTTTCTGTTGCAATGGAAAACAGCATCTGGGTTTGAAAAACAGCAGACAGACGTGTCCTTGGAGGGAGACTGCCTGCTGTGGAGCTCCCTACGGGGAGGCAATCAGCCCCTGCTCTCGGCGAGGAGCTCTCTCTCCCTCGGCAGCATTAATCAGGGCGGGCTGTTCCTCTTAATCCTCTGATCCCTTCCATACGGACCAGAGCACAAGCTCCGTGTTTGCGTGTTGTGCTGCTCCTCGCTGGAAATAGGGCCGGCTCCATGGCAGCGATTAGATGGGTGGGTGATCAAAACATGATTAGCAAATCTGCAATTAGAGTGAGGGCAGGGAGGGCAGTGGCTTAGTGCAAGGAAAGGCCACAACTGGTATCTCTCAGAAGAGAAATAAATATGTGACAAAACAAGGCATTTAGCTGCACTCTTGCCTGATGAGACTGATGTAAATAGCCAGGGTGCTGCTAGGAGGGAGCTGAGAGCACTGCAGTCTTAGAGGAGAAAAAAAAAGGAGGCTTTCCTCTTGGACCAGATCATTTTGAAAGGGACATTTTTAAAGCACCTGTTTCTGTAGCTAAAACATGGCCTCAGAAATTGGGACGTCTGCATCAATTCTAAATTTTGTCCCAGACACTTTTTGTGACTGATACAGAGGGACTTCATCCTTTCCTTCAGCAGCCAGACGGTAGAGGCATTGACCATGCCTTGCAGAGGCTTGTGAAGCTTTTAATATACCAATGTGTGAAATGCTTCAAGACTGTGGAAAATGCCTAACAAAGCTACAGACTGATTGCCAGATGTGATGAATTTGAGCAGGCCAGGAGTGGAGAGGACTTCATGTCAGATACTACAGGTAGAGGAAGAACCACAGGTTGTTTGAATCCAATTGCAAGACAAACAATGTCATGCTTTCAGCTTATTTTGTTATCATTAAAAAAACCTATGTGATGTGGAAAAAACTGTCTCTGAAGAACTCTGTAGTAAAATTGATCCTTTTTTCCCCACATCTAAATAAGTGTGCACATCAGCTTCAGAGACAGCAAGATTGCTGTCATTTACAACAGTGTGCAGTTCAGTGTTTTTTTCAGGAGTAGAAGGCACTTGCATGTAATTATATGAAATCTAATATTACATGGTGAAAATCCGAATTACACCTTCAAATCCAGGGAGATGTGGGAAACTTGTAATCCATGGTCTGAATATGGGAGATCACTGAAACTAAGTAATTTAACTGGGGCTTGTGCAAACAGAGGGCCTTGTTCTGAGGACTCTGGCTGCAGCATCTGCACCACTGAGCAGCCAGCTGGGGATTCCAGTGACCAGGAAGAAGTGGGAAGAAGATTAGGGAGCCTTGTGCAGGATCTTTGTATAAATATGAGATATAGAATTACATAGGCAATAAAAAGCCTTTGCTCTAAGTGCTTTGCATATAGACAGTTAAGTAACATAGTGACCTTCACTCATTGCTGTTTTTAAAGACCATTATAAAAAGATATAGGTGGGAAAGTGTTTAAAAATGCCCTGTTTTTAAAAGGCTGAGCTCTGGAGAAACTCTAAGCAGTGTGGGGTGAATAAGAAAAAATAGTTCTGACCCTCTTGTCTTTTGAGCCATCTGGTTTTTGAGTCTCTCAGTTGCTGCAGGAGACTGTTATTTCGTTTACCTATAAACAGCCTACAGTTAACCCCAACAGGCTCCTTTCCAATATCTTTCATAAACTAGTTTCTGTGCTGACCTTTCTTCCAGTGTCCCTTGTGAGGATGTCAACAGGAATTTTGACAATGGAAGGACCAGTGCTGATTGTCCTGTAGTGGTGTTGTGCCTGCTTGTCTTTGCTATTATTAGATTTGGTCTGTTAATAGCACTAAAAGGAAAAGAGGAGATGCAAGCTTTCTTTTCTTATGTGAATATGGTAGCAGAGTAGTGTAATTTCTAGTATAACTTCCTAGACTGATTGCAAGGACTGAGGTTTAATAGTAGAGAATTTATTAATGCTGCCTTTTAAATGAAAATAATACTCTGAATTTTAGAGAGGCTTTCATCCTAGGATCTGGAATTACCTTACAGTTAATGAAGTCTTGCTACCTCCTTGTGGAATAGATAAGCTGCATTAAATTGAGAGGGTAACTGAGGCATAGAGAAAGTAAGGGACTTGTCTGTGGGTAGACTGTCAGTGGTGTCACCAGGAAGAGAACACAGAAGCTCTGTCCTGTCTCAGAATCTTACCTTTGCAAATACTGGGGACAAGAGCTCTGTGCTCTCTGAACAGGGTCTGTACAATTGGGTTCTCAGTTCAATTTTGGGATGGTTCTTGAGGTGCTTGGGCTGTATAAGAAATTTTTAACACTGTCTTCAGAAAGCCCTTAGATAATTTTAATTTACTACTCAGCCATTCAAAATAAAAAAAAAATATTCCAGATGGTGTTTTCAGGAAAGGCAGAGGAGGCTTTTTCAATGCTAATATTTGCCTGCTGAGGTTTTATTTCTCTTTCTCCCCAAGGGACTTGAAGGCAGAGCAATACAACCTGGGGAGGGGGGGGCAGGAATCCCTAGTAATGGGGACAGGCACAGTGAAGGGCAATTTGCCATCATAAACAAGCCCAGGTTTCCTTCTTGGTAAAATTTGTACCAGCCAGCACTAAGTAATGAGTGTCCACTGCTGTCTCTGGGAAGGAGCAAGTGATGTTCCCCCTGCTGGGTGACACCCCTGTCTCCTGCACACAGCTGCACTGCAGCCAGAGCCACCAGAGATCTGGACACCAGGGATTTGGTGCTGAACAACCTTCTAAGTTGCTGCCCTGTTACAGGTAGACACAATCTTTTGTTCCTTCTTTTCCTCCTTTCCCAAACAACCACTTACAGAAGGAAACCATTGGATATCTTTCTTTCCATAGTGGGGCTTTTGTAGCCATAGCAGTAGATGAGACCTAGTGGAGGTTCAGATATACTTTTCAAGGTAACTAGAGATAAGCAGTGAATTGTTTTCAGAGGAAGAATAATTTTTCCTGGAGGAATAAACCAACCAAATCTTTGAGGTGATTGTGGAGTACATAAATCCTTGAGTCAAATCTACCCACCTTACTGCCTTAT
>NW_009954555.1:2012153-2018631 GCF_000747805.2 Chaetura pelagica
AGAGTGTTGTTTTATTTCTTAATATTTCTTTGGAATATCTGGTAAGTGTTCATTTGTGGCTAATCTGTGCAATTGTAAACCATCTTTATTGATCCTTTGTAACCATTTTTGCTAAATATCATTGAGTTTCATGGATGTCAGTGGGAGATAAAAGATCCTGGTAACAGCCTTTGAACAACAGTGATGACAGTGCTGGAGGAGCCACGTGTGGCAGCAGTAGCATAGTCCTTATGGCCCTGCTGCTTCAGCCAGTGATTATAATGCTGGATGCACAACTGGAGGTTTCTAATTTGGTTTCATTTTAGATGTCTCTGAGATATGCTTTCCTGTTGGGCTTACAGTCTCTGCTTTTCTTTTTCCTGAAAAACACTGCTGGAACTTCTCTGTATAGGCTCGTGTAAAAACTCATTGCTTGATTTTTTTAATATGTAATAATTTGGCTCCTTCTACCTACAGAAAATTACTTATCTGAATAAGATGCAAGATTATTGTCTAACGAAAGGGGAAAACAAGAGTATAATTGTGTTAATTATCAGAATACCAGACATGTAATTAATATGCTGCAGGAACAAAGAGCAAATGTACTAATAGCACATAATTGGACTTAAACTGCACCCTTGGTAGAAGTCTCTGCAATGGAACTGTTGTGTTTGTGCTCCTTTTCAAATTAGCAATAAGGAATAAATTAACATCCATTTTCTTGCCCGTACAAAGACAGAATCATATTGTGGGGCAGGGTAATGAATTCAGAGAATGCCTTTACATTCCCATATGGCTCTTAGGGAGGGGAATACTCATGCACATGGATCTTCTCCCTTGCAGGAAGGCAGGCAGGGAGAAGAGGAAAACCTCTTTGTATGACCAGATGTTCACTGAATTACATGATCCTAAAGACTGCAAAAAATCCATAAGCTGAGTCATTTATACATTGTGACCAGTACCTGGTGCAAATTTTTCAGTTGTTTTTTCCATCTATGTTTTTATACATGGCATGTTCCTGTGTTATGTTGTCAGGTAAGGAAATAGGGGCTAGGCACTGTCCAAAGGGACATCTGGGATAGAACTGGGAAGAAACCCCATAATTCTTCACTCTTTTTTTTTTTTTCTTCTTCTGTGTACTTCTCCATCTCTCCCTTAGCATAAATCTCTGGTTTAGTTTTCTATATAAGTTACAGAATTATAGCAATTGTTCATGTGGGGATGGGCCACTAAACTGCTTTTCAGAGCAGGTTAGTATATGATGTAGAACAAACACAGTCCTTGTTTTTTGTGGACCCATTGTAGAAAGACTAGCACTTGACTGTAATTCTTGTTTTATTGAGTTAGAGGATTAGATTACTAGTAAAAAACCTTTCCTGATGCTGTTTTACTGTCTTGTCTGTACCCTCTTTAATGGTGTCTTGCTAAGCTTTACAAATAATTTGATGCTCTTCAGAGGCCACAGTGGTTTTAAGGACTTAGGAGACCTCAGTAACCCTTCAAGTAATGAAATAACTTTTTAAGGAACAGGTCATTCAGACTCCACTTCTATTTATACAACACAGCTTAAAATAGCCATTGTGGTATTCAATGCAAAGAGCCTAAATTTCATAGAGCCTAAATTGTACTGAGGTCTGTAAGTCAAGTATTGCTTTTTAGCTAAGCACTTGGGAGCCAGGCTGGTCAAGGTATTACAGTAGTTCTTAATTCGAGGTATTTTGAGGTACTGCAGCACTTCTTAATTTTACTTACCTGCTTTGTGCCCTCCTTTCCTAAATATGCAAATGAGAAGCCTAGAATTTCTGTTGTTCTATTGTAAGGCACCTGTCATCTCAATATCTAGACACCTGCCTTTCTACTTCACAGAACTATTGTGAGAATGCATTAATTAATGCTTGTAAAATGCTTGGAGATCCTAGGATGGAAAGTGCTAATGAGTTGCAAAATATAATGATGCTGCAGAGTATTCAGTCTCTCCCTCCCTCTTTGTAAGACTTGCATCTTTCCTCCTTCATTGCTTTCATGTTTTAGATGCACATTTTACAATAGAAGGTAAATCTAAACAGGGGGAAAAAAGGATTAAACAAGGCAGAAAGTTGACTAATGCTGCTAGTTTTCTGGTGAGGAAGTTGGTTTTTTTTAAATGTATTTCTTACTGGATTTTCTTTGTCTCACTGATGAACCCCATACTTCAATGGCTTGTTGAGAATTCTCTGAACGTTCAGAAATGTCAAGGGAGAAGTTTTTTCAGATTGCCAAGCCCTTCATTTGCATCCCCTAAATCAATTCTCACACATGATCAAAGCAGTTCTGGAAATACTCAAGTATGGGGAAAACCAGTTCTCTAATTCTTTTTCTCCTAATATATGCAGTCAGGTTCCAAAGCATTAAATATATATATAAGTATATATCTTCATCCACCTAACCTAAAATCACATTAATTCTATGCCTATTTATGTTAAGAGGATTGCAACTATGTGTCTTAGGGACAGCAAGGCTAGAAAAGGTGTAATTGGTCATCTGTGAACGTTCTCAGGCTCGTAAGGGCATTCCTCTAGGATTTTGGTGTGGAGTTTTCTTTTGAAGGACCCAAATATGCCACTTCTGCCTGTTGCCTTATAAGAGTGCTCTGTGCTTTCACAGATCTCATTGTGAAGAAATATTTTTTTATGTTCACCTAGAATTATCTGGTTCTTATTGTCATTATTGTTCATTCTTCCTGCTTTGCATAGAGTGATAAAACCATATCAGAACCAAAAAGAAAAAAACACCTAGAATTTTAATTCAAAAAATACTTTGGGATCCTCCTATTGCTTTCTCTAGTGGGGATGGGAGGAGCTGGAGTGGAGCTGTAATACAGCTCCTCAGGAACTAGTCTGGTTTTGCTTTCATCTAATATTTTGCTTGGCTGTACATGCATCTCTCATGAGCTTAATTAATTTACTGCATAGCCTCTATGGAAATTGGTCCCCTTTCAGAAGTGGTTTCAGGGCAGCTGTGATAAACCAAATGCTCACAGAGGAGATAAAGCCAGCTTCTGAGTTCTAACTTCCCATTAAAAGCACTCATAATCTGGAAACTAACTGGTATGCAGATGTTAATTGAAGTATTGAGATGAAAAATAAGCCACACCCAGTTCTAGCCTCCTTATTTATAGACTGGGCCATTTTCTCAATCCAATTCTCTAGTCTATTTGAAGTTTGGACCCTTTCCCCATAGCTCACCTTTTGCAGAAGGGTCCAAGGTTATGATCTAGAAGTAATGGTGCATATTCTGTGTGTATTCAAACCCACTTATGATCCTGAGCTCTAACAATCAGATCTGCTGTTGGCTTAACTTGAGCATGTCTCACTTCTCTCTATTTTTGGTAGGCACTGGCTTCCTTTAAGTAGCAAGCACAGGCTTTAATTTTTACTTATCACCTTATCTTTTCATTTCTGGCTGCTCAGGTCCCTCCTGACAACTGCAATAAATGTGTCCTCCTGGGTTCCTTGCAAGCTGGGCATTAGTCACACTGTGCATTTCAAGGACATCAGTCCAATGGTTTTTCAGCTGTAACAGAAAACATGTTCTGCCAGGAGCCATTTGTTCCAGTTTTGTTACTTGCTAATAAAATAAAAAGCAGTCGAGTTTTTTTGGAGTCTGAGAAGTAAGTCAGAGTAGGAGGGAGATAGGTGGGAAAAATGAAGGTGCTGAAGTTCTCTGGAAAAAAAAAAAAAGGCATGTGGCATTTCAGAGACAACTGAGAATCTGCCAGCTTGTGAAATGCAGGTACCTCTGGCAAACTGTAGCTATTGAGCAGCAAAGAGGACTGGTGCCTCACAGGTGGCACACTGGGCAATTAAAATCAAATGTAGTTTTCTCAAACAACAGGTATTTGAGAGGATGTTGTATTTGCCATGCTTTTAGAGTCAGTGCCACTGGAACACGAATGATGATACGAATCAGAATGTCATGTTGCTGTCTCCATCTCAGGTGGAGGGCCCATGCTGTCTGTATCCTCAACCACTATATTGCCAGTTCAAACCACTTAGTCATCTAACTAAACAAAATCATCTAACTGATCTTAAAATACAGCCTAAAGAATTATTTGCTTTACTGAATCAGTGCCTTAGTCACAACTGACTCGGAGGAGTTGTGCTTAGAGAGGGAAATGCAACTGATACCGCCTTCTTCCTTGGAAATTTCCCAGTTTCAGCATGAGTGATTCAGCTGATTAATTAATCTGAGCTGGTAGTGTCATTGTGCAATAAGTAAGGCTTACCTGAACATAGCATTTCTTCTCTTAAAAAACTCTCTGCTTCCTAATTTTGCAGAATCAGAGTATTTTAGCCAAGTCCTGATGGCATCACTGAAGTGCTCCTGTGGCTGGTGGCAGGATGCTTCCCCCACTGTCATGCAGCACAAAACCCAAGCTTTGCAGAGCAAACCTTGCTCTTCAAGCTGTCTTTTCTGCCACACCTACCGAACCTAGGTTGTTCTCCAGTTCAAAGGTAATAATAATGTATTTTTGCAGAAAATATTTCAGAGGATGTGTATGTATTTGCATAGCAGCTGGCTGCTAACTTTTGCAAGCCCTCTTTGGCTACTTTTATACTGACATTCAAACTCTGTACATAGTTAAATGAAAATCTAGTATTTGGGCAAGTAGAATTGTGTTGTATCATGCGTTCATCAACAAGCAATCACCTTGTAACTGATGACATCTTGCCTTGCAAATCTTTACTAATGGGGTGGTTTTACACATGAAGTTAGAGACTAGTTTGAAAGTCATACTGACCTGGACAGTCCTACCCTCCATGCAAAAGAAAAATGCATCATGTAGCAAACTGTCAGCTGAAGCTGCGTTGGCAGAATGTAAAGACTCAGCTCTCTGGCAACAGATGGGCTACAGGCTTCTTCTGACATGATCTGCCATCCAGCATATGTCAGACAGGCTGAGAAATCAAGAGGGTTTAGACTGAGGCTTTAGCTCTATTTAAAAAAAGAAAGATGTTTTAGCTCTTGATAGAGCAGGTGACCTAACAGCACATAGTCAATGAAATAAATGTGGACTAACTTGGTTGCACAGGATAGTAGCTGGGGTATTGTTCATTCTATTGCACCACAGTGTATTCTTCTTCAAATTCCCTTTGTCCTCTGCACATACTCATAATAACACATTTGCTTAAGGTACAGCAAGTAAAGACAGTTGGTTTTGAGGATGGAAGAAGCCATTAGTTGGGCAGAACAGCTTGCCTTTGGATATCCAGATGCTGGCTTGCTGCAGAGCAGGTTCTGTCAACTTGCTGAGCCCTCAGTGACTGACCAAGGGCCATGAGTTAGGTTAGTTTCTCACCTTTTGTTGGTTGGTTCCCCCATCTCGAGTTTGGGATAAATGGGTAGTCAGCAGGGAAGGTAACAGCCTTGGGCCTGCCTTGAGAGGGAGGGGGAGGTTTTTCAGGAATACAACAATCTTGGTCTTTAAATTGTGTAGTGTTTTAAAATAAATACCACATGTCTGGGAGCTTGAACGTTCTGGACTTTTTTTATTCCACTGTGGGAGTGCAATGGCTAATAGGTACAAAGCATGGGTATAAAGCATCTAATTTTAAAATAAATTTGTTGCATTTCAGTTGTCAAAACTCTTGATTGTGAGGAGGTATTTTTTCTTTGGTTGAAGCATTTTCTAATAGATGTTTTTGACCAGAGAGTGAGTACCTATTTTCTATTAATGCAGCCTTGGTGCAGCTTAATAATTCCTATGAAACTTCTTGATTTAGATAGTACTTGTGAATTTTTCCAAACAGAGCTGGTAGGCTTGATGGAAGTCATTAAAACTCCTCTGTAAAGGTTTCTCACTGTGCAGTGTTTGTTTTACTTCTGTTCCTCCCTTTGGGCAGGGCTCATGCTGCCTCCCTGGACAGTCACTGTGCAGCCTGTGCTCCAAGGATCACAAGAATCAACGTGGTCAGAGAAGCACAGAATTGTCCTGCTTGGAAAAGACCTTTAAAATCATAAAGCTGACCCACCTCCCTGGTGCCCTAAGGCGTGTTTATGTGTAAGGCAGACACCTCGCTGCACAACTGCAGCTTCACAGCTGTGAAAACAAACCTAGAGATGTATTTATTTCGTGGTGCTTGTTGCTGGCAGGTGCTGGTAGCGATGAGCAAGGCTCGCTCATCCCGCCTGGGCCTCACCCCTGGTGGCTTCGCTGTCCTTGGTGTCAGCGTCGGCTTTAAAAACCCCACCTTTTTGCCGAAAAGATCTGTGAAATAGCTTTATGAAGGCGTGTGACTCTCTTTAAATCACCTGTGAGGCTTCAGCGGGGCCGCAGCAGTAACGGCGGGGGCTGCAGTTCGTGCCAAGAGCCAAACCCCGCACGGATGGCAATGAACCCCCCGAGCCCCGCAGGACCCCCCTCCCGCCGCGCACATGGGCTCTCCCGCCTCCCCCCTCTCCCCGCCCTTGGTTCGCTCCCGCGCCCCCCCCCCCCGGCAGTCCCTGCGACCCCGGCCCC
>NW_009954555.1:2019308-2067632 GCF_000747805.2 Chaetura pelagica
GACACGGAGACCCGCACCGCCCGCCCGCACCTCGGGGCTTGGGGCCGCGTCTGTGTGAGGCGGGAATGGCCGTGCTGAGAGCGCTGGGCTCCTGAGAGAGCCGTGACAGCCAGAGGGATGGGAAGGGGAAATAAAACACCTCCGAGGGCCCGAGGGGAGCCCGGCCTTCAGGCTTATGTAAAGAATACTCGTGTGGTTGTTGGCGAGGGCACAGAGCTTGGCCAAACCTTAAGCGATATGGCGTTTTTAAACATCGGCCTTGTGGCTATTGATTGATCTTGTGGAGTAAAAGCATACGCATTGCAGGTCTCCTGAGCAGGTCTCGGTAAGAGGTTTGCAAGCGCTTCTGTGCCTGAAGGTTACTCCTTGAATCGAGGGTGCCATCTCTGCAAGATTTAGCAGATCATACAGTGACATTTGAGATCTTGCATTTAATTTGAATGTAGATTAGAAGTGTGGCTTTAAAATGGCTTGCAAGTCCGTTGAAGAGTTCCTGATCTTAAAAACAACTCATTAAGGACACATCTTGCTGCGGTTTCCCTACATATGATCAAGAAGCTGCTGCTGTAGTAAAGAAGTCTGCCAGCTGTTTAGATGGTGACCATAATTTACCTGTACAAGGTCTCTTAAGTACAACCTATGCACTAGTGTTCTGGAGACCATTAAATGTAATGCTTACCACACCAATACAGAAGCACAATTCTATTGAATTGCTAGGTTTTCCCATCATTTGAAATTATGAATAAAGCAAAGATCAAAAACCATTTTCAAAGAATGCTAATAGATACTTGGAAATGAATGGCAAATCTAGGTAGTGAGACACAGGACAGCTCTTTTAGTGAGCTCTTCTGCAGTCTGTTGGAGACTTGTTTTCAGTCCAGTCTACAGAGCTGCTGGACGTCATCACACGTAACTGAGTTACAGTGAGAGGTCTGGTTTGGCTTTAGTATATCCTGTTACCTTAGTTCTTGAGATATTTTGGCTATTCTAGGTAGGCCTGTTAATAATGTTAAGGGAGGATTTATTTAACTACAAGTAGCAGAACACCTGGAAAGCTGCTGAGGCAACTCAGAATCATTTTCCTGTTGGTAGGAGAAACATGTATGGTAAACTTTCAGTTTTGTGCTGCATTGTCAATTAAATTTTTTTTCTTTTTGCCAAGTACACCTTAATTGTTTTCATCTGTGACTGTAAAAGTCATTATTACTGAGGTGGCTAAGATTTAAGTGGTGAAAACTGCATTAGATTCAGTAACGTGCAGAAGTGGACTGCAAAGGTTACACCAGAGTGGCGAGTTCCGTTCTCCAGTCCTGTGTATTCCTGTGGTTGGATCATGGGAGTGAAAGGTGTTTTCTTTAGTCATGATGGAAACAAATAAAAATAGGCTTTGGAGGATGTGATCCTACACAGAAATTAGGTCTGAGCTAGCTGACCTACCATCTTTCCTGTACTTCTAAGGGCTGCAAAGTGTGGTTTCAGCTTCTAAAGAGGCATATTCCTGTCCAGCTGATGTAGAACTGAATTTAACTGAGTTTATAATGTAATTGATCAAATTGACCCATATACTTCTAAGCTCATTGGACTGATGTTGCAATGGAAAAGCACTAGTTAGCAATGCATTCAAATAGTGTTTGTCAGAGTGAAGCAGTCGGTTATTTATGAACAGAACTGAACAGGGAGTGGAATAGAGTGAGTTTTCAGATGAGAAGACAGTGTGTCTAATGGCTGCTTCTTCCATAGTTACTGACCAGATAGAGCAATAGGCCTCTCTTGCTTGGTTCCATTCCAACTTACTGTAATTTAGGAAGGATATTGATTTTGAGGAAGCTTGCCTGATCTATGATTATTTCAGGAAGTTATGTGGTGCTACAAATATTTTAAATCCAAACCACTTTCTCAGTGCCATGGTCTTACTGCAGGTGCTTCTTTGACACAGGAACAACCTTTGTAATATAGGACTGGTGGTTGGGTTTCTCTCTCCTTTTTAGAGCCATGAAAATTTAAGACTGCCCCAAAGTATTATGAAGGAACAATTTGGATAATTATGGGGCGGTTGGGTTTTTTTGCCTTTTTTTTTTTCCCTCTAAGGTGTTAGGAAAGTAAAAGACCACCAAGACGATTCAGAATTAACCAGTGCTTGATCTTTCTGACTTGCGTGTGGAAGCATAATATACAGCCATCTGTTCATTTAAACAGTTTTAATCTCTTTCTCTGTATATATTAAGTAAAATAATACAATCCTCTGGAAATTGAAATGGAGGAGAGGTGGTCTGGACAAGCATGATTTACTTGGTGTGTTTGGAATCCTGTTGTGCCAGTTGCCTTCTCCCATATTATAAGACTGCAGGTTGTGCTGTCTGTGCCAAGTTATCAGGAAAATTTATCAACAGAAACTTTTCTAGACTTGTAAGTGTATCTTCGGTTTGAGGTGTTAAATGTTTCTGCAGGCTTGAAATGACCAGTTTCAGATTATTGCAGAGAGATTTTAGGAAGGAGGAGAGAAGCTAGGCTCACGAATTTCCATTTCTCGTGGAAGTTAGAAGGCTTGAAGTTAAATCCAGATCGTGCCACAGGGAAGCGTAGTGTGAACATCTCATCTCAAACAGATTAAATTAGAATTCTGGGTAAAGAATTTTGTGCCATGAAAAATCTTAGTATCTAATAGCTTAGTGGCTTATGGGTATGAAACTGTTCTGCAGCAGAGAAAAAAGCTTCTGCAGTCATTGATGTTTTCTGAACTAAAGCACTTATTGCCATTTTTCTGAGCTTTCTCATTTTATTTAGTTGTATTCAGAGCTGTCTCTCAAATTTTGTTTATGATATTAAGGGCCATACATCTTGTAGCATTATCATTATTGTCAGAGACAGAAGTGATACCTCAAAATATAGGAGAGTTTAGTAAGTCGGAAGCCTTGGTCTTAAATAAATCTTGTTTTGTGCTCTGATTTATTTGATTTGCACTGACTGACTCACATTGGCTTCAGTAGGCACTAAACCTCCTTAGGAGCCTTTACAAAGGACTATTAGGAACCTCAGTGCCTTTGAAGAACTGTCTGTCCTTTGTCGATAGTCTCCTCTCACTTTCTTTGTACTCAGATTGAAAACAAGTTGCTGCTACTGCTCCCTGTTGGCTTCCCTGTTTTTAAATGGAGACAAGTAGAGCCAGAAGTGCCTGCTGTACTGAGATGATGTTTGCTGTATTTATAAATAAGATTCCCTTTCAAGGAGTGAAGTTCATAAATATTACAATAGTTAGAAACTAAGTGATATCTATTCTTGCACTATAATTGGCAACATTTAAGTTATGTTTACAGTATTTCAGTGTTCTGTTTGGTTTAAAACATTTGAAATTTCACTTTAAAAATTCATGCTTTTTTGCCTTAGTCCTATATAGACTGTTTTGTATTGGGTTTTTTGGTGTGTTTTTTTTCTGTTTTCCCTGCCAAACTTTTGTCCTAATTGAAATTCAGGCAGTATACTCTCTAAGGACTCTGATACTCTGAATATTTCTTCTGCTGCAGTTGTGGATGATAAAAAATGCAGCTGGCTTCTAATCAGTCATTTGCATGTACCTTATTTTTGAGCTTGTAGCAAAACTTCCACGTATTTCTGTACAGCTAAAATCAGATTTAGGCAACTGGCTCATTGTCAAAGAGGAAACTCTTTAAGTGGTGATAAACCAGAGATTTTTCCCTAGGCAAAATGTAATTTAATAAAACCTGTTGAATTCCTACAGCCATTAGTTTGAATATGGTGTTTGGATAATTAGTTTTAATTGTACAGGCTCAAACTGTAGGCACCTGACAATTTATGAATATTACCTTGTGCTCCTGTTGAAAGACAGTTGAGTTTCCAGGGCACAAATTACAAGTGCTTATCTGAGGCCAAGAACCCAAGATAGAGATCCAAAATTGTGGCATAAATTTCAACCACCTGATTTTCTTTCAACCAGGATCTGTAGAGGTTAGTGTTAGTGGATGTCCATGCCCTTAACTTAATACCTCTCCTAGTCTGGATCCATCCCCCTATATTTTGTTACACCTTACAGCTTTCATGTCCCAGTAATGGAAATTGAAGTTTGTCTTGGAAACCCATACTACAGATAAGGAAAGTACCATCCTGTCAAGAAACTCATAGTTTGTCTTGGAAACCCATACTACAAGGATACATACTACTACTATAAGGAAAGTACCATCCTGTCAAGAAACTCAGCATTTGAGCTAAACTTATGTTCAGTTCTATTTACTTGGTTATCAGATGATTTTTGATAAAATTCTAGGCATGAGAAGACCCAGTTAAACAAGTAAATTAAATCTTTTAATTACTACTGATAAATTGCAAGTTGTTTCTATACAAACTTGATCCTCTCTTTTTTCTAATGGAAAATAGAGGCACAGGTCTGGATTACAGGCTGGGGAGCCTAGGGCAGGAGCAGAACACACATTAGAATTGGGCCATGCTACACCCTTTCTTATTCAACTTTACTTTCAGGGTGGAGAAGGTGTATTTTATCATGTAGATACTTCCTTCTTGGCCGAGCTATATTTTTTCTATGGTTATGTACTACACAAGCTTATTATTTTAATGATATTGCTTGAAATTGCATCAGAACAGTACTAAATTATGAATATTCAAGGCAAGATATGCTTCAGAGTTTTTACTGTGTCACTGAAAGGCGTACTTTATTGTCTTATATCAAGAGGAAGAAAATTAGAAGATGTACCTTCAGAGCAGGGGTAAAGGACTGTTTACTCAGTTAATTGAGTGCAGTTCATTTGAACTGACAGAGAATATAACTTTTTATGTAGTCTCTGGATTTTTTATGAATTCTCAAAGATGGATTTAGAAAATGAATACTTTAGCTGCCATCACTGGATTGAACATTTAGCTTTCATACTCCAGTTCTTGTTATTGAGTTTGTTCAATATGTTTTACTAGTTAATTCTTAAAATTTGTTTAGACATAAATTGTCCTGATGTAGTTGTAAAGATATATAGCATTGCTAACAACACTTGCTATATGTTAGAATTAGTTATCCAGAAGAAAATATATTTTCAACTACAGCCCTTTCTTGTTGTGATGTGTCTAAATCTTCAGTTATGTAGGTGCCAGGTTCTATTGAAGTCAAATGAATGTCAGACCACTGGTAAGAAGATAACTGAAGTACTCAGGACTCTCTAAGTTAATTTTAATGTTTGCATTCAAATACTGGAACTTAATTAATTCTGATTGTCTTAAGATAATAGCTTTTGATTGAAGTTTCCATACTAGTCCTAGACCCCATTGTCCTCCCCACATATTAATTTCCATTCATTAATTCTTTTAAATAGCAGGAAAAAATTGCTGCTAGTTGATCAGAGGGATTGCATTCTGCAGCATCAGCTCCTGCTTTGGTGGAGCATCCTTTCTTGCATGTGTGTTCCTTCTCTGCAGAACAGAAAGTAGTACCACTCAGTATTTGTACAAGTTGGTCTGCTCAGTTTCATGGGAAATAGACCTAGAGCAAATGGAATTTTTAAAACCTGTGTTCAAGGCACACATCACATCAGGCACCAGTTCCCTTTCCTCCTCTGGCTTAGCAGAGATTATCTTTAGATAAACTGAGTTGGACAGGTGGCTGGTGCTCACCTTGCAGACACACGTTCAGTCACTGCTCGGCAGCCATCAAGGCTGTGGCACGAGCTTTACATTTCAGTTTTGCTCCCTGCAAACAGAGGTATGCTTGGCTGTCCTGTACATTTATTTGGCCCCTAAAAAATATGTAGAAGTCAGCCTGCTGTGTTGTTCCACGGTAGCTTCCCCCACTTGACTAGATTAAATGCTGGTTGGGATTTACAATAGATTCCAGTTGAGGCGCTTACAAATAGTGTGAATATTGTATTTCAAGGAAACCAGTGTAGTTTATCCCAGTTAAATGGCAAGAGATTAACAGCTCAGGGCACTTTGTTAGTGTCAGGCTTGGAACAGGCCGACTGTTTTGGTTTGAAAGGAACAGTATGGCTTTGAACAACTTTCTCTGTAGATACCAGGAATTTTGTGACAAGTAAAGAGGGGAAAAATGTGATCATTTTCAGTCCAACATTTAATAATATTTAGGCCAACTGAGATCAGAAGAATACTTGGTTCAATTCTGCAGTTGGTTCAGGGGAAGCAGTAATGTATTGCTCATAAGCTGTGCCTCATATGCTAGCTTGAGAATTTCTTGCAGTATGTGGTTATGCTGGAGTCAGTTGATCACAAATATGGATAACAGGCCTTTCCTGGATATTCAGCAGTAAGTTTGGTGAATGTTTTAAAATCCAGTGATGTGTAGCCTTCATAAACACAAAGGGATTTAAGCTTTATGTTTTAAAATCTGGTGATGTTTTAGCCTTACTAAACACAAAGGGGTTTAAGCTTTATGATTTTATTGTCTAGAGCACAATAAAAGGACATGAGTTTGCTTTTAACTGGGACAGTTGTTTGACGGTTTACTAGACTCTGCAGATGCTTAGCATACTCCTAATTCTGTTCATATGTGGATATAGTACTTCAGCCTTTTATAGAACTCTCTACCCTACAGTAGTGGAATTTCCTGTGGGTTGCTAAATTCGAAGAAGGTTTCTTAATGCTTATTAAAAAAAAAAAAAAAAAAAAAAGAATTAATTATATTCAGAAACATTAGAAAGGAGATGGAGTCTTTCCTGGCAGAGATCTGTTCTAGTAATTTATACTAAGTCCTTGCAAAGACAAATATGAATGAGTGAAAGGGTGTTCAGTCGAGCTGTAACTGCCCCAGATGCACTGACAGAAAAATACACGTGTGTCCTTCTTATTCTCCCACCAGCCATGGATTAGTGAAACACTTCTCTTCAGACCGGATATGAATTGACACGTTTCAATTGGAAGCTCTCACTGGGGCAGTTACTGATGCAGACCCTCTGAGGGAGGAATGATGTGTTAGTCTCTTGGACCCTGACAAAGTTTGTTCTAAAGTGCCACGTACTTTGGAGGGTGCTGCAGAAGTGTTCTCTGGGGAGACAGAACAATGTGGTTGACACTTAGCTGTCTATTTGGTATGCTGAATATTGAAAACATGCCCCTGCCAGTGGATTGAGGCAATAAAGATAGTAGTGTTGCCTTATTGACTGAAACCACATGGTGGTAATTAAACTCTGTTTGCATTCAAATAGTTTGTTGTGAGTTCTCTCTTGCTACATTATTATGTATGAAGATACTATATCCTGTCTAGCAGTTTGATGCTACTAACCAGGAGAGGATTACAGATGAAAGCATGTTGGGAGATTGTTACAGTTTCCTGGATGAGGTCTCTACCTCTAGGTTTAGTCATTTGTTTAAATGTCCTTTTGTCACTGTTTTGTTGTGGGTTTTTTTTTTTTTTTTTTAGTTTTTTAAATAATAATAATTAAAAAACCCCATGCAGGACAAAATGCTGAAAAAAAAGCCTTTACATTCTGAAGAACAGTCCACCAACTGCATCCCAAGTTTTCCAAGTTGGAGAGTAGTAGAGTGTACCCAAACCTTTGTGCTTCATATTGGCTGGTCTTGCTTCATGTAGTGCTGAATAGAGGTTTCTCTGGTGTTACACTTGTGTTTAGTTTTTAAAATAATAATAATTAAAAAACCCCATGCAGGACAAAATGCTGAAAAAAAAGCCTTTACATTCTGAAGAACAGTCCACCAACTGCATCCCAAGTTTTCCAAGTTGGAGAGTAGTAGAGTGTACCCAAACCTTTGTGCTTCATATTGGCTGGTCTTGCTTCATGTAGTGCTGAATAGAGGTTTCTCTGGTGTTACACTTGGCACTGGTGGCAGTGGTTCCCCATCTCTGTTACAAGGTATTTTTTAATTGCTCTTCGGGGGTATCTTCTATCCCAGTATAGTTAAGAGACTAATTTAGATTCTCTGAGTTACTTTTGGAAGGCCTACAGGGACACTGAACTCTTTTGTCTGAGATTTTCTAATTTAGTAAAATGCTCATTCAGATTTAGAAAAATGAAAGAGGAATAAAACAGTGTTATCAAGTATTTTTAAAACAAGCTGTGGGTTTCAAGTGTTTTGACTTTGTACTTTGTTTCCTTTCAGTTAACAAGCATAAGCCATGGATTGAAACAACCTATCATGGTATAGTTACAGAAAATGACAACACGGTGCTCTTGGACCCTCCTCTAATAGCCCTGGACAAGGATGCACCTCTGCGTTTTGCAGGTAATGAATTAATCTACATTTCTTTAGGAAGTGTAAGAGCCTTCTTGATGACAAATGCTGTGTGTTATTTAGTGTGTTTTCCCTAACAGTAGCATAATGTTTCCAAGCTTTTAGACCCTAGAAAGTGTTTGTGCATGAACCAGAGTTTTATTTCATATTAACAGCCATAAATGTACAGCTGTATCCAGAAATCCAAACCAGACTGCTGATATTCCATGCTGCTTTCAATTTCATGTGTGTGTGTTAATTTTTCTGAACATTTTTTTCCCCTCCTTGTGTTTAACCTTTTCTTGGGTCCTCTGGATTCCACATTTCACAGCATTCAGTCTAGGAGTTCTGAAACAAATATTTTCTTAGAATTCTGAGCAGTGCTTTTGCTTTTCTTAGTGTTTTTGATTTGTGTCTTAATAGATTGAAAACAGTAATTAGTAGAATTAAGATTACATTTCTTCTGTGCAGTAGTTAGACAGAAAATTCCTGTAGAAATCTAGATTTTCTGTGATAACTTGCTTAGTAGTTCTGGGGTATTTTAAAAAAGTGGACAACCCACTTTGACCTGAAGAAAAGGCTTTTCCTCTTCTGGTAAAGAACATAGGGAATGATACACAAGCCACTTGCAAAATGTTCACTTTCAGCTAATTGTTCGCTTTCAACATAGGACTGACAGTTGATAGGTTTTTTATAAACCCATGCAGTGTTTGTTTTTTTTTTTTCTGGAAACTACTGTTTAAGAATACTGTATTCATGATTGGACACAGTGTTATGGAAAGTACATTTTTGGCTTCACAAAAATATTAAAAATCGTGTTTGAATAATAGCAGCAGGCATCTGCAGGTTTTTAAGTCAGTTGTAGCAGATAACACAAGCTTAAATTAGATACTTGTAGAAGTCTACTTGGTTAAGTAAAATTTTAGAGTTAAGAAACCTAGTAAAATACCTAGGGGATGTGGCATAAGCCAGTTTTGGGAATGTTTTTTAGCCTGGCTTCAAGGAGAAGGTGATAGAAAAAGAAAGTAATTGAATTAACAGCCATTGAAATGGCCGTTGGAGATGTTCAGCATGCTGGCTGAATTGTGTGCTACAGTATTACAGCAACTCAATCACAGTTTCTTAAAATGGTCCTTAAAGTCACAGTTTTGTTGCATTATCATAAGGCTGTAATTATCTCCAAGGCTGCCTTACAAATACAGGAAGTTCAGAGATAATGGAAAACCTCTGAAACTCAGACTTTCTCATGTGTTGGATATTCATGGCAGAGGCTCTTAAGGGATCCTAACTGGAAATAAATCTGATGTCTATGAACAAAAAACCCTTTTCATTTCCAGATGAAGACACTTGTGTTGGGATACAAAATCTGTTAAGTAAAAAGAGATATAGGAAGGCTGGCTTGTGTACTGGGAGATTAGGAGAATATGAGTCATCTCTCACAGTTTTTAAGTGCTTTAAATGTAGGCACTGGTAGTTAGACAGCATTGAACAGATTCTGAACATGGCAATTTTATACCTCTTGGTGGATAGTAAAGTTTTTTGAGTGCTGGATATCATGATGCTTTAAGAAAGAACCAGCAGATGTCTTCAAATAGACTGTCAGATTTGCAGAGGAAAATTCAATGTGAAAGCATCTCTGCAAACAAGACTGCTTTTCCATTGTGTTAGTCTAAATGGTATAAACCTGCTTTCATTTAATGAACATTTTTACTAACTGGAAAATGGTTTTGTTTAACTTTTGTCTAAACATAATATATTTTGGCATTCAAAACCTAACAATTCTTAAGTAGCAGCAGAGCAGTGGATTCTAAATAGTTACCTTAAATTCTGAGCATAACACACTAACATAGTAAAGAAATTTTCCTCAATATGACCCTGTTGGGTTTGAATTGTGTAAATTCTGAATGACTGTGCTGTGGGAATCTACAAAAGTATTTGTCTGCCATTAGATGGAACAATACTTGAATCTGTCCTTGAGGACACCAAATGTGGGAGATGTGTTGAATCAGCATTATCAGTTCTAGCTGGTGGTGCTGTAGTTGTGTTCTGGAATGGAGAATAGCCTTGTTGTCCAGCAGCATCTATGTGGGTGTTTAAGTGCAAGGAGCCCATTAGATCAGTGACATGTTTTCACAGCAAAACAAAGCATTTTCAGGATTAAATGGCTGCTTCAGCCCTGACTAATGTATTCCTACTTATAAATCAAATTTATTCCTACTTTCAAAGGTTGAGTATTTTAATTAACTGTTCCCCCTAGCTGAGCTGTGAAACTTTTGAACTGTCTGCAGGTATAAAATACTTTAAATAGAGCTTTCTCCTTTATTTTGATTTTGAGCATCCTGAAACTGGTGCATTTAAATTTTCTCCTATAATGTGAGGCAAATAAAAGTAATATTTTACTGCTTTGCTCACTCTGTGCTGTGGGTAGACTCCTTAAATTAAGGCATGCAAAAATAAGTAGGGTAATATAGACATTTATTTCTAGGGAATTTTATAAGGTTTTACATCTGAAACAACACACTTTTGAAAACAGAGTTGGAATAGAGATGTGCCAGGTTGTCTTGTCATACTGCACCAAGTGTAGAGTCCCTGTGGAACCAGTCCTTTTGTACCATGATTGTTACAGATCTGCTTGAGAAGACAATGACCAGTCTTCTTCCTCTGAGAAATTTTTCTGCATTTCAAAGCAAGCCATGTTGGAATTTGATCCGAAATGGTTTTGCTGAAAAAATTTCTATTGTACATTAAACTGATTTTGGACATGAATAAAATGTCTGAAGCTCTCAATATGGATTTCTCCTTCAGTATGCAAAAAGAAACCGAATTTTTATTGCATTTGAAACAAACATCACTTTGCATCACTGAATGTGTTTTGTGATGAAGGTAATGCAGGGTCTTGCTAACAGGGTGCTTGAAATGTTTCCCTTGTGGAAGGAAATGTTTCCTTGGTTTTTCTGATGTGTCTGTAATAAGGTTTTCATCTCTTCCCCACCCCTAGAGAAAACCACTTCTCAGCCACAATACTTTATTTTCCCCTTTACTAATATTGAATGCAAGAGGTATTTTTGTGGGGGTTAGGAATTTCTTGCCTTGGAGTATGCATATGCATAGAGCTTTGAAAATGATCTTGCAGAATCTGTATGCATTCTTTAAAAGAAAAACAATAACAAACCAAAACTCCATTAATCCTTCCTGCCAGCTTCTCTCCAGAGGTGTGTGGGGTTCCCACGTAGCTGTGGGCCAGTGCTGAGGCTGTGTTTGTTTAGGGCAGGGAGCTGTGCTGACATCCTGTCTGTGTGTAATGCAGTGCTCAGCCGGATGATGGGGAGAAAGCAGTGAGATGTGGAGAAGATGAATGATGCTGTGTAATCAAACATAAAGATTTTGATCTTGTCACATCCAGGGAGTGATTCAGTGAGTGTACAACCAATATGTTGCACAGGCGGTTGGCAAACCTAAGGGAAGTTTTGTTGCAGTAGTATTTCAGCCATTTTCCATCAAATTTAAGGCATGAAGTGATGTTTTGTACCTATCATGCATACAAATACAAGCTTAAAGGGAGTTCTTGTGAAATTCAAAATTGGTTGTTTTTAAGAGTTTTATATGATGCTAAGAAATACTTGTTCAGGAGACATTCTAAAGGTATTGAAATGGGAAGCTTTCCTGAAGGCTTTCCATGACCTTCATGTAGACTGCTGCTCGGTTAGAGCTGGGAGAATGTGCTTCCTCTCCTGGGGAATGGAAATGTAGAGGGATAGCTGATTCCAAAGTTTGAAGAATGTCAAGTCAAGATTAGGAGAGGTAGAGGTTTGTTTCAGTAAAGCATCTCAGCTTCAGAATGAAATGAGGAAAAGCACCAAGCACATAGAACATTGGATGAATGAGTAGGGAGGATGGTATGGGACCAGGCTTACCAAATGGCAATGAAAAGAATGCACTGCCATGAATTCTGTAATCGCAGAAGAGCCTTACGCAAATGTATATAGGCATTTTGTAATGGAGGTGAAAATTAATATCGCCTGTGTATGGGAATATTAATCTGTAAATTGTCTTGAAAAAGCTCTGTAGCAGTTTGTGATGTATTTTTGAGAAAGGAGGGGGAGCTTCAATAATTGAAATAGTTTGTACTTCTGAGAATGACTCCTTTTTGCTTCTTTTCATTTTAGAGTAACTTTGAAGAGGCGTTCTTGAAAAGTCTGATAGGGTAGGGAGCTCTGCATTTGCTGATTTAGAACACTATCAGTAACACTATAGGTTTTATGCATTATAACCTTTTCAGTCACAAGCAGCTTGTCTATGTAGTAATAAAAGGGCATTTGTTAATCTTAATAGTGTGAAGTGGAAAATACAATTGTTATTGTTTGGGAATCATTTGGCAGGAGTTGAGTTACAGTGCAACTCGAACAGAAGCTTTACACCTTAAAAAGCACCTGGAGACACATGGATATTTATTGGAGGGGCTGTTTATGTCTTATGCTCAGAAGCCAAAAATATAATGCCTGAACTTCCTAGCAGCCAAACAGGTGTCTGTTGCCAGGGTTAAAGGTCCCTCCAGATGATAGAGAACGGACCAGTTTTAAATAGTCTCCCTTTCTCACAAACAGGTAATTGCAACATTAATACACTTCTCTCTCTTCTCTCCCTTATCAGACTTTCTGCTTTAATGTTCCCTTCTGTTTATTTTTTTCCTGTAATCTTAATGTTTCACACCCAATGCCTGATTCTCAAGGTTAGAGTTCTTGGAAGGGGGCAGGAAGGTGACTTTGGGGAGTAAGAGATGTGGAATATTTTAAGAATTGCAGTTGGAATGTTGCTGTTGGCTCATCAGTGGTGTCAGCCATGAATTCAAGCAGTGTAACATTTTGTTGAATGATCCTATTGCCAAAACATATTAAAAAACAAGTTTATATTTATATCCTGTGTAAGAATAGACTGAAATAAATGATGTGGGTGCCACAAGAGGCAGCATACTTGGTGCATTAAAATAAAGAGCTGATTATAAATCTAGGGATTACCTGAAGTGAGTTTCAGGGAGGAATTTCTAGAGAGAAACTGGCTCATTTTAAAATGGTCTACAAATTGTGGCATGTTGTAAAGTATTTTCCCTTAAATTTCTGCTTCAATATTTATCTGTAAATTTGCCTTTCTAAGAAAAATATTTCTCTGTAACTTTAGTGCCTCATCTCTTGTTAAGGCCACTGGAGAGTAGATTTGAACAACTCGGTTACTGCAAGTTGTTTGGAATTTTTAAGAATTAATAGGAAATCTGCTAGAAGTGTTTTTAATTCAGGTCAAAGATGTCAACAATCTGGAAAAAATGATATGTCAAATGATATGTAAAGGTGGTAGTTTGGGGGATTAATAGATTATGATTTCAAGAGGATTGAAGAACAGAGTTAACTGGCTTTCCATTTAAACTGTGAAACCATTGCAGATGTGCCTATCACAGTCATAATGTATTAAATATCTTGCAAATGTAGGTGTTACACAACCTAGGCCAATAAGAGTTTATGTGGAAACACAAATAGCCCATGACTACTTCAGTATTTTTTTTAATGGAACTCAGAAGGAGAATATGAAGTTTCTTAATTGTAGAAATATGGTAGTTTCATAGATAAAAGTTTGTTTAACTTATTTACCATGTCTTCTTCAAATAGAATAGCACAATAAATTCTGATGAAAATTCTATCTTACAAATAGTTCTTCATCAACATGGAATTTTGAAAATATCTTTTGTTTAGCAGATGGTGTTATTAAAAAAAGAAAATTACAAGAAGAAAAAACCCTTTTGATAAACATACTAAATACTTCAAAATTCTACACATGACAACCTGGACTTAAAAGGTTAAATCATATATAACAGAACTAAAACTAAAATTGTAACAAATAACAGCAAATCACCACTGGAGTTTTAGAACACGATTTTCCCAAAGCTTTTCTGTGTAGTGTGTGCATCTTTGCCTTTTCCTTATTTGCTCCCTTTCAATCTTTCCTGTTACTGACTTGGGTTTATCTTTTCTCCCTTTAGAGAGTTTTGAGGTGACAGTCACCAAAGAAGGTGATAAAGGGTTCTTTCTATCCCTTTTATGAATATTAACCTACTAACTGGTTATGAAATGGGGATTCAGCACTTAAACAGAAGATCCTGTCATGCTCTTTTGTACCATTTATTCTCCCAGTTGTTGTTTTTCCTATTTTAAAATATATTGATTAAAATCTGTTCTGTAACCAAGCCCTTGGTTAGAAATATCTGTAAATCAGACATCCATTTGAACCATTTGGGATTATTATATGTTGTGTGGACACTGAAGGAGCTGGTTTTGGCGAAAGGAGCATTTTCTGCTGTTTTCACCAATAGCTTATTTCTTGGGGACATCTTAGGTTTTTTCATGTGCTTTGCAAAGTAATTTTTAACTGCCAAAGCATTTTAACACCTTCCCTGTTGTACACTTCCTTCAGTACCTACTCCAGTAGTTTAAAATCAGAGTCAAATACTTTTTTTTCTTTTTTTAATGCATCTTGGCACGTTTACAGTAGGAGAGCACTCTTGGTATTATGATACCATTGCAACTATAGTAGCAAAATAGTGTTTTATGTTGATGCAAGAAAATCACCTTCAAAACATAGTAAGTGATACAAGTAAAAACATAGTGTAGGTGATGAAACTGTTTATTGAGTGGCTTTTGTTAGCACAGCTAGGTGTGCCAGGCTCACTCCACATCACCTGCTGACAGACTGACCCAGCTGTGCCAGCAAAAGGTCTTCCTGTGTTACCTTAGGCTTAGATGTGTTTTAAAATGATGTGCCGGGGACTTCTCTTACAAGTTTGTTATCATGAAGAGTTTGAATGCAAAGGAAAGCTTACATTCCATGTTTGAGCTTCCTTAACTAACATATTTGCTGTGTTAGAAATAGCTGTTGAAATGGATGCCTGAGAAGTTGGTATTTCTACCTTTCTCATTCAGTAGTTTATTTTGATTCCCTAATTATAGCCAGGTACATTGCACAGGAAGACTTTGTTCTTTGATTTGTTGACAGAATTTCTGTAATTTTGGTGCTGAACCTGTACATGAAGCTTTTTCATCCTTCGACTTGTAACTGTGCACTTTAACCTTTTGCTCTGGTCAAAATAAACAAGCTGCCTAGCTCTTCCCAGTAGCTTGGCATAGAGGATACTACCAGTGGCCTTGGCTGTATGCTCTCATGTGACCTGTTCTTACCCTAGAGCTATCTCAAGTACTCCTGTGAAATGCCTGTCTACATTTCTCTTTTTCTCTTTTGTATTCCTGCATGAATGGATGCAAAGTAAACAAGTTGCTTGGAAGGCAGACGTGTGCTTCTTTTTACAAATGTTCCCAGAAATCACCCATTTTAAAGCACAGCGCTCATGCTTTGTCCACAGACCCTCACAAACCCTTGGCTGCAAAATATTCGGTCATTTATTTTAAAAACGTGTCACAATTTGGACCAGTTTTAACCTCTCTTACTTTGAATCTGTAGGTGAGATTTGTGGATTTAAAATTCACGGGCAGAATGTTCCCTTTGAAGCAGTGGTAGTGGATAAATCCACTGGTGAGGGAATCATACGCTCTAAAGAGAAGCTGGACTGTGAACTGCAGAAGGATTACACCTTCACCATCCAGGCCTATGACTGCGGGAAAGGACCAGATGGAGCCAATGCAAAAAAATCCCACAAGTAAGTAAATCTGTGGTGGGCTGAGGGGAAGTTTGGTTTCAAGTGGACTCATGCTCGTGGTGATTTATGGTCAGTGTGTTCAGAGTAAACGCAAACCAAGTGTTAATACTGGAAGACTTTGATATAATGATAATATTAATAGAAGCAAAATGGCCATGTTTTGACACCCCTTTAGCTGTATTCTAGATGATACTACTTAATCCCTTGATGTCTCTGAATTTATATTAGAAAATAGTGTGGGAATACAGCAGGAAAACTGTTGAGTTAGTTAAAATCTGGCTTGAGTTGATATTGACAGTTTGCAAAGTCCAAGCTTGAGACATTTTTTCAGAATTCAGTTTCTGAAACTGAAAAAATTATTCAAGAAGTCAATCTATATTAAACTTGACACAACAGAAACAGACACATGTTGCTTTAGTTTCCAGGCAGCCTCACCAAAAAAGCAAGATCAATAGCCCAAGATTAATTTCTGCCTAGATTAAAGAATGGGATCAAAGCAATCTTTAGCCAGTCTTTATCTAAAGAAGAAACCACAATATAAAGTGCTCTCTGGAAAATCCACTTGAGATTTAATACCCTGGTGTAAACATCTGCAGAGCATGTGATGGATTACTGTTTGTGTAAGGCAAAGAAGGCCATAAATAAGATGAGGAATAGACTGGAAGCACTTATCTTGGTGACAAATACAGCCTTGTTACTCTGGAGCTGTGTGCTTCAACTAGGCAGCAGAAAGTTGTCTCTTTAAGGATTACACTTAAGGGAATTGGATATGCCCTTAGACTCTATTTGATATTCAGTTTGTCTTTTGAAGAAAGATTTCAAAGAGAAAGATGGCAACAAATGTTTTGTTGGGTTGCCTGCAATTACATTCTTTGTTCAGCTTGATAGTGTATATAGTTCCTTCTCTTCACTGTAGAACTTACTGTATTTTTCTACCTGTGTTGCTTAATTGAGACATAGATTTTATTCTGATGGGTCTAGTGAAAATTATGGTTATCCAGATTCATGGCTGTGTAATGAACCAGTACAGATCTAGGTGCCTGCACTGCAACTCTTCTTTCCCCACAGCAAAATTATGGTTTTCTAAGACCTCTGCCTCCAAACCACTGTTTTCGTTGTGGCTTTTAACCACCTTGGAGTTAAGCTCTTAAAGTCAGGAGCATGAAGCATGTATGGCACAGAAGGTCATTTTTGGTGGCATTTGTTCAACACAGGATAAAATAATACCTCAAAGACTTATTTTTTAGCATAAGCATTAGAAAACTTTTCTTTCATGGAAAGACTAGTGATTGAATCTGACATCCATTTACATTCTTGGTCACTGACAGAAACTGCATTAATTTCCTATTCTGTATAAACTTGAATCACTGATCAGCAGGAAAAAAAAATAGCTGTATGATCTGCTGAAGTGTATCTTCCACTTCTGTGTTCCTTCCATGTACATTGCCTGGTTTCTCATTCCTACATGCAAGAAACAAGCCAGTTTTTACTGACTTACACAGCTCAGTACTGTATTACCAAAAAAAAGCTTATCAGATGCACCTGACTGAGCTCTTAGCCTAAGAGCAGTCTCAACTGTCATTCTTGTTCACATGGAATAAAAATTGGGTGTTTACATCAAATACTCTGACAGCAGGAAAGCACTTGCAGGATTGTCCTGTTTTAACAGAAGTAAAAGCCTATTTTGTTACAGCTGTATTTTGTTATATTTCTGTAAAATGGCAGCAATTTAATAGTTGTAATACGAGGGTTTGAATTTTATTTGCAAATAAACAGCAATAGTAAGTAGTAATCTAAAACTAAACTGAATTATGTAACAACATTTAGGAAAAATATCTACTGCTTTCCTAGTTAGAGTGGATGAGATTGATAGTTATTAGTCATTGGTCACTTCTTTCAGGGAGCTTAAATCTGGAAGGATAGATAGCTTCATCTGTTTCATCACAGTCCTTGCATGAATGGGAGTTTTGGAATATTTAGTAAACTCACCTTTCTGTTTTCTTTCCAGAGCAACAGTTCATATTCAGGTGAATGATGTTAATGAGTATGCTCCTGTGTTCAAAGAGAAGTCCTATAAGGCAACAGTAATTGAAGGGAAGAGGTATGACAACATCCTGAAAGTGGAAGCAGTGGATGCAGATTGTTCACCTCAGTTCAGCCAGATTTGCAGTTACGAAATTGTAACTCCGGATGTACCTTTTGCTATTGACAAAGATGGTAAGAATATGATGCAAAATGGAGTGGGAATTACTGTACTTGGCTGTCCTAGGAGTAGGGCTTCCAACTGGACAGCATAAAACTACAGAACCCTGTTTTAGCCCCTTCCTTACAACATCATTACATGCATGTGCTCACTTCAGCAGTTTGAATCGATAATGAGGAGTGAGGTGTCTTTCAGTGCCAATACCATGTGCTGTCTACTGATGCAGGGAGCAGATGGTCATGCTGCAAGTATGTTGTTTTTTGTAAAATGCTTTTCAAATAAAGGAAATATGGTAGCTGCTTTATGTTTTAAACCAGCTCTTAGCAAGATTTCTTTTCACCCCTAGTTTTCTATTCTGTATTAGGCTAGGTTTTGCTAACTTGCTTTCAAAAATGGGATTCCATTGTGTGCTTGTCACATTTGAGATGCTCATATGTACCTCTGGAGATTGCAGTATCATAGTTACTGGTTTTGAAGTGTAGTCATTTGTTTAGGTAATTTTTTTCTGCTGATGATCTGTGAACCCTTTAGATTACTTCTGGAAGGTCAAGCTGATTAAGCAAAGCATGGGAGTTTTTAATGGGCTCTAGTTTGAGATTTTTGGGGATCCACATGGTCCGTGGACAATTTTCATGGGTATGCAAATTAAAAAGAAAAAAAGGTAGAAAATCCTGGCACATGTCAAGCAACTTCTGTATCAGTTACCACCTCTGAACAGTTTCATTTTGAGTGCTAGAATATGCTACAAAGAGCCCGGTAAGTATATGGCTGCTGTTCTGTGTATCTCTGAATTGATGTCATTCCTAAGGGTCTGGCCCTGATGCCTGGCATTGAAAACTCAGAAGTGAGGAGCTAATTCACCTGCAGTTGTGTCTGTTAAAGTCTTGGTACCTGTATGAAGTGCACAGGTGGTGCTTGGATGCATTAAATGTGGCAGTGACCCTGAGAAGTGAGTAGATACTGTGGTCTAATTGTTGCTTTATTTTTTTTTAATTTCTTGTGTGTCAGGTTATATAAAAAACACAGAAAAATTAAACTATGGTAAAGAACATCAGTATAAACTGACAGTAACGGCGTATGACTGTGGGAAGAAGAGAGCTGCTGAGGATGTCTTGGTTAAAATTAGCATTAAGCCTACGTGCAAGCCTGGCTGGCAAGGTTGGTTTGATCTCATTCCTTTCTGCTCTTAGCATTTGCCAGTATGTTCAGTCAAACATGAGAGATTTTAAACACTGTTTCTTTGGATAAATATACAGGTTGGAGCAAAAGAATTGAATATGAGCCTGGAACTGGTTCCTTAGCTCTCTTCCCTGGGATGCGTTTGGAAACCTGTGATGAGCCAATAACCTCCATTGAAGCAACAGTTGAACTGGAAACCAACCATATTGGTAAAGGCTGTGATAGAGACACCTACTCTGAGAAATCCATTCACAGACTCTGTGGTAAGAATGTTTCTGTTAAAATAAAATGGTCTTGATAAATATTTTTTCTTCAAATATTATGTTAGACTACAAATGAGTGAGTGAATATGGACTTAATGAAGTTTTCTCCAGTTTTTGCCTAGCAGGCAATAAAAAGCATGAAACTGGCTGAAAGTGGCTTTTAAAATAAGTCTCAAATGCAATAAAGAATCCCTTATTTCTGCCTCTCCACTAGCTTATATAGACTGATAATTTCCCTTACATGGGATTCATGTTCAGGAGCTGAAAGGATGTTACACATGCAGAATGGCCATTAAAGCCTCTCTGTGTTTTTGGAGCATGATGGATGTAAAGGATGCAATGTGAGAAATATATGGTGAAAAAGTAGATACAAAAACCAAAAAAGTGTAGTTTGAAAAAAATAGTTTATTTGCATCACTTAAATGTAAACTGTGCTTGCTCTGGGAATAAAGGGCTGCAGTTAAAGGGCTTATGAAAAGTTTATGGATCCTTTGTAGTCAAGAATCCTTTGCTTATGTGGCCTTCTCCAACTGCATGGATGTTAGTCTTGCAACTAATACAGTATCATGTTCGTGGGCCTGAGGGACAATTGGTATTAATGTTCCTAAGATAGAGGCAAATTAAGGTTCTACAGCTGGAGAGATAGTAAGCAAGACAATTTCAGTGAGATTAGTTGTCTACCCAGAAAATAAATGTATAGAAATCATAGTGATATTAAATGTCTATTATTAGTGTCACCTTATTTAAAAGAAAAATTGCTTTTGTATGATGGCAAGTGTGTACTGCTGGCAGTTGGTGCTGAAAAATTGGTACCCAGAAAAACAATTTGCTGTGAAACTAGCTGTGATCTTTCTAGTGTCTTGTTTTTTCATGTGAGTGTTTTTATTGTAGGTGCTTCTTCTGGCACAATTGAGCTGCTTCCCCCTCCAAGTAGTGCTGCTAACTGGACAATAGGACTTCCTACTGATAATGGTCATGACAGTGACCAAGTCTTTGAATTTAATGGCACACAAGCTGTGAAGATTCCAGATGGTGTTGTCACAGTCAATCTGAAAGAGCCCTTCATGATTTCAGTATGGATGAGACATGGGCCTGGGACCAAAGAGAAAGAGACAATTCTGTGCAATTCAGACAAGACAGGTTTGTCAACACTTCAAATATAAGCAGTCTTATTATTGGTTGTTGTTTTTCTGAGCTGTGGCAGTATATGTGAGAAACTGAAGTTTTTTTCTCTAGGTTAGGTTTTTCTTGGAACTGAAGTGGGCTGAAGAAGTTGCTCTTTATTGTGCTTACCTATAGAGGTGTGGCCTTGGATTGATTATCTAGTTTCAGTTTCAGATTAAGCAGCCTTATTTTTCTCTTTCAGTTTATATTATGCATTTCTTTTTGCTCTGGCAGATAACGTATTCTGGCAATGCAGTCTTGATTTTGCATCTCCAAAGCCTTGTTGGTGCTGCCCAAAATAATTAATATATATATATATATATCAGGTTTAGTAACAGCTCTTGCTACGTATCTTATTTTTTCTAGGATAAGATAATTTCCTCTTTTCCCAGTGATGAAGTTTTTTTTTCACCCTGTGTCTAATTTCAGTCTCTGAATGCTACAGACACAAGCATTTTGAAGATGCTATTAATAAGAAGGAAATCTAATAACCCTCTTTCCTTAATTGCTGTCTAATGGGGGGGTAAAAGAATTAAAGAATTCTTGTCTTTGTTAGTTGGAGCAGTGGATTTATTCAGCATATTAGAAAGAGATTTTATTTAAAATGCTGGTACATTTTTCAAAGGAAACTGTCCTGAATGTAGAGCAAACTCAGCAGCCCTCAGCTTAATTGAATTATGTTTGAAAATAAGAACATTTTAACAGTATTTGTAATGTTCTAAAAGCATTTAATTGAACAGGAGAAAAGTCACTGTCATTTAGAACTGGGTACAAATATTGTCCTCTTTCCCCTACCTTCACCCCTTCCTATTAATGAAAAAGAAAACTTTGGATTCGTCAAAGTAAGTGAGCTGGAAAAAAAAGGCAAACTTCAAAATACAATTCTTCTGTTTCCAAGTACATGGGAAGCTGACCTTCAAAACAATCTTTTTCCTTTTTTATTCCCTGGTTTGACCTAACTATAAAATTTTTGAGATAGGTAGTTTCTGGTAGTATAGTTATCATTATACAATATTGAAAGACTGGAACTAGGTTTGTTGGAGAGAGGCAATTCAGAATATATTGCACTGAAACAATACAGTCAGATTTAATGCTGTCAGGCTGGAAGATTGACATCATACTGGTATTTTTTTTCATTCCCTCATTTCTTGACTTACCCACTCCATGGAGCAGGCAATAGGACTAAAATGTGGGGTTTTTTCCTTATTCTCATCTGTTTCTCTACCATCTCACCTTTGTATTTATCTTAAATGTCCTTTAGAGCTATGACTATAGAGCTTTCTTTTAGGAAAGCATATCCACCTACCACCATGTGTACATGTTCCAAAACACTAATTAGCTGTGGTATAAATTACTAATTTGGAACAAAACAGCTCTTCTATTTGCAAATACAGCTTTTTTTCTGCTGCTGAGAGGTTTATCTCTGTGAGTCTTCAGCCCTGTGCCTTGGTTTAGGTTGGACACAGACGCGCCTGTCAATTGTCCAGTGAGTTTGTTACTCATGGGTTGTTCAAGAATGTTTGCCCCAACTACCCTTACAAATGTTTCTCATTCCCCTGATTCTATACTTGTTTCTTCCTATCAGTTACTGGTGGTTTATGTATGAAATGACAGAACACGTGAGTTTTGTGGAGTTGTTCTGGTTTGCAGAGCACAGCAGTGTTAACTAAAGCTCTTGTGCAGATATGAACCGGCACCACTACACGCTCTACATCCACAACTGCCGGCTGGTTTTCCTCTTCCGCCAAGACCCTTCAGAGGGAAAAACATACAAACCTGCTGAGTTTCACTGGAAACTTAATCAAGTAAGTTTGGAAGGACAGTTGGTAGGAGGTTAGAATGCAGTGAAAACCATCGGAGACCAAGCTTCTTGCTAAGATGATTATTAATGAATACTTTTTGCAACTCCAGACTGATGCTGTGTTTTATAGAACCAAATACTTGGACTGTGATCAAGTGTCAGAGACAGGTTCAGCTGTACCTTTTCATCTTGAATGGAGTATTAATGAAATAAAGTACAAGTCATTGTCCTGAAAGGTAGTAAAATGTGAATGTATATGTCAAAATACAATGTCAGTCTTGTAGCTGTGTTGTCAGTTAACTTCCCAAGTACCTTGTCAGGTAACATGCGTGAGAAAACAGGAACTACTCCAGTTTGTTTATAGCATTAAAGTATTTCTGAGCATGCAACATTTTTGCAGATCAAAGTGTTAAGAGGATAACAGAAGAACTTATCTTCTTAATCCTTTTATGCACTGAAATAAAACTTGTGACTTTTCACACATAGTGAGCAGTAGCTATGAATCAGTTTTCTTAATTAGATTTTACTTCACAAAAAGAGAGTGAATAGGCCTCTGAGAGTTGCAGGTACTTTCTGCTTCTTGTTCAAAATGGTTATGTTTTTCTCTAAACAGTACCTCTCAGCAGGTCCTTTGTCAAGCAGTGTTGTATTACAGCAGTATTTCAGACGGTACTTTGCCTTAGAGATGTATTTTTCAATTGAAATATACTGTTGTTGGTATAAAAATTAAAGGAATTTGAGTATGTGCAGCTTCTGATATTGGCAATAGAAGAAAAGAAACCACTTATGCTTTGCTTTCTTCAGCTGCCTGCCATGTCTGTGCAACATACAGTGTGTCTGTACAGGCTTAGAGCTTGGTGGTGTGTCTGCATGTGTTATATGCAAAACGTGCCTCAGATCAGTTATTCAACTGTTATGAAAAAAAAAACCAAATTTAAAGTTGAATTTTCCAAACTTTGTTTCCTCAGGTGTGTGACAAGGAGTGGCATCACTATGTCCTCAATGTGGAATTCCCTACAGTGACTCTGTATGTAGATGGGGTTTCCTATGATCCTTTCCCAGTGACTGAGGATTACCCACTCCATCCTTCAAAGATAGAAACACAGCTGGTAGTTGGAGCATGTTGGCAAGGTAACTATTTGCAATTGTTAATGCTTTTAGTTTTTTAATTTATTTATTAAATCTTTGGGGTTAGCCTGGAAGTACATAGCAAATCTTTTTTAGTGTGTGAAAGATAATTTGTTTTGTCTTTTGTAGATGATAGCATCACCTATTTCCTCTTAGTCATTCTTTTCATGAGTGTCTTTTTGCTCATTGGCTGCAGGTGGGTATGAAATATGAAGCTACTCACCAAGCAGCATTGCAGTAAAGAGATCTTTGTGGTAACCATGGAAATCTAAATGTCTTATTTTTAATAACAGTTGTAAGAGTACATCTCATACTTCAGATTATTACTAAGCAGAACACTTATTTTTAAGTAGGTTGAAAAGCATATTGTAGAAATAGTGTTCTTATAAATGGAAGCATGACCAACAGACAATTCAGCTAAGCAACACAGTGATGCTGTCTCTTGGTTTTTTTACCATTTCTGCTTATAAAAATACATTTAGAAAACATCTGCTTTATTGTATATAGACTATGGTTTAAAAGATGGTATTGGGCAAGCTGGGAAATGCTGATTCAGGTGCTTTTAGTACATGTGAAATCTACTCCTCAAAGCTGGACAAAAAGAAGACTGCATCTGAACACAGAGTCTGATGACCAGAGATCTTTGTAACAAAGCTCTTGCTTTACAGTCCTCGACTGAAATGTTTGTTTGCTGATTAAATTACACCCTAACTGGTATAAAGCTGATCTCTTTGGTCAGAGAGCAAACAGTGTTCAATGGTTGCTGTTCTGGGGTAGTTCAGAACATGGGCTGCAGTTGCAGCCTGCAACAGTGCAAGGAAGTAGCTTGTGAATGAATGATAAATGTGAAGCTTTGAGATAGTTTCATCAAAATAAGTCTTCTGTGTTACAATGTGTCTCTTCTCTCTGAGTTTTACGACTTCAAAGTGTGAATGAAGGTAAAATTACCAAAATATCCCCTCCCTCAAATTTACTATTTGTGACAGGTTCACTGTCTTTCAGTTTTAATGTTACTTCAGTGCTAAATTGTTGCCTCTGTCCCTTCCTTTGAGTCAACTATCTCTTCTGGCTCAAAGGGAAGCTCTAGTGGCTGCTTTTCAAGAAACTGGAGCTTGGAAGCTGTTCCAGCTAAGTTTGTGGATTGTATAATGGCTTCCACATATGTTCTGCACCATAACAAAAGCATATATATTTAGTTCATAAGCTCTTGTGCTTTCATACTGCCACCATTATATGACTTAATTTCTTTTGATGTGAGTTTTCTTGTTAATGACAGCAGACTGAAACAGGAGCATTAAAAGTCTGGAATACAAGAACTTGAGGTGCTGCCTCTTTTAAATTTCTCCAAATCCTGATTTTTAGGGGCTTCAAACACAGAGAAAGAGTGAATTCAGTGCTTAAGGCAGTTGTCTGTGTCTTACCAAGATTGTAGAATAAATCAGGCTGCTCTGAGTTCTATATATAGCTCACCTATAAGGAGAGAGAGATTTTATGCTTTTGAAAAAGTTCTTCTAATGTTTCTTTTGAAAGATTAAAAGCTGTTTTTCATTTCTGGTGCTTCCCCTCCCAGACACTTCAATCTGATAAATTGACTTCTTCACCCACATGATACTATCACTATGATAAAACAATCTGTGTTGGTAGTGGCTGCTTTTGATCAGCATTTAATACCTTTTGGTGATTTGCTGATCAAGGCTGGATCTCACCTTCATTTCTCCGTTAGTAGTTGGGAGAAAATAAATGGAGGCAGTTGATAGACCTGTGTCTCATTTCTGATAGGGGATGGTGGTTGGAGTGTTCTCCAGTGGGACTGTTTTCACTGCAGCCCTTCAGGTTGTCTTGCCATGAGTGTCATGTTCTGGTAACAGCAGTAATGCTTCTTCCCTGCATTGCAGCTCCCAGTGGTTCAGAGAACTCCTCATCCTTGAGAAGCTAGGTCGAGTACAAGGAGATTTTGGGGGCAGTGCTGCTGTGTATTGTCTGTGATGAGAGAGTTTGCCAAATTGTAACTACTTGGTCCTTTCCCTGTTGTCCTATTCTTTGTCTTGCTTTTCTACAGAATATACAGGAAATGAAAATGACAATGAAACTGTGCCTGAGACCTCTGCAGGTTGCTGGAGTTTTTTCCCTACTGTTCTGTTTCATTTTTAAGCCAAGACATTTGCTTCATCTTGCACACAGCATGAACTGCAGGCATCGCATTCGGGCCATTGACCTTCACATAATCCTCTCCTAGGCTTGTTTCTTCATTGTGCTTCTATTTCCAGAGCTTCATCAGCTGATTTTTTTTTGCTTTCTTTCTATTTTTTTGATGTGTTGGGGTGTTTTTTTTTTGTTGTTTTTTTTTTATTGGTTGCACCCAAATGCACATCCCTATACAACTTAGTGAGCATTGTGATTGCAGTGAAGTGGTGTAAAATGTTGCTGATGTAAAATACCAGCTATAATTTCTTTAATCCAGTTTTGCTGAAACAAAAATGTACCTCATCCTATATAAATTTATGTATGTAGGTGTGTGTGCATGTTATAGAATGACTCAGTAGGTAGGAGGGACCTCTGGAAGTGAGTAGCTCTGCTCTCCACTCAAAGCAAGACTGATCATTTAGATCAGGTTGCTGGTATAAAACTGAGAGACCTGTAATTCACAGTGGATACTCACGTGATCAGAAATTGATATAACGTTCTAATTACAGTGAATAAGTGTAAAAGGTTGGGCTACCCGGTATTGCAGGTTGGCTACAGGGTTTTATTTGATTAGAAATAAATAATCTGGTGGATTTTGTGTCTAGAGTTGAGACACTTAAAATCAGTGTGTATTTCTAGAAGTGTATTCAAGATGTGTACTCTTTCTGTAAAGTACAGGAAGTCCTGGAATGCTCTGGATATAATTGACAAGAGGTTTCTGGCTGTGCATCACATTTTAATTTGGCCAAGGAAGGGGCTAGAAGCTGGAGCTGTACAGCCCTAATCTGGAAATTATATAGTTTGTAAACAGGACAATTCACTCCTGAAAATGTTACTGAGTTATGCCCAGGATCTTTTCTCACTTAAAATCTTTAAAATGGGCTTAAGCATCTTTCTAAAAATCTGATAGTTTAGTAAGTGATGGCCTTGAAATACAGATTTCCAGGTGGAGTTCTGTGGCCCCTGTTATTTAGCAGGATGGACTGAGTGATCATTGTGATGTCATCTGCAAAAAATCCTAAGCAATAAGGGGCTTATTGAGTTGCAGTTCATTGAACTTAACTCAGATACCTAAAAATGAGTTACCTGAGTTTAAACTGCTCATTAGAGATCACATAGAGAAGAAGGAACCTTTAGAGGGGAGCAGTTAACTCTTAGACACCTTTCTCACAATGAGCTGAATCACTTTGTGAAGTTTCTTTCTATGCTTTGAATGTAGAGAGGTGATGGGTTTAGGTGTGTTCTCTCCTAAAGGACAGTGCCCATTTTGTAGAGAACTAACTAGTAGGAGGTGTTACCTCAACACAAAGCTTGAGGTTCCACAGTTCATTTCATTGGTTCTGCCTTTCATTCCTCAGCACCACCTCGCTGTATGGGTCATTTCTTTGGCAGTGTTTGTTATGGAAATGTCAGCCTCAGTTTCACAGTTCAGGATGGCCACACTCCTTTGGGGCCATGTGCATGGTGAACTGTTTAATTCTTTCTTTATGCTTGAACATAATCACAAGGTTAACACCCAGAATGGATAAAAACTAACCTGCATGTACATCATACTTTGTGGTACCAGAAGGCATATTTGTTGTTTTACAAAAGACAAAAAGTTTAAAGAATCAAAACGTACAAAGATTTGTATTTCCTTCCTCCCTTTGTGAAGGTGGTGAACTCCAGATGGCTCAGTTTTTCCGAGGCAATCTGGCAGGTTTGATGATTCGTTCTGGAAAACTGGAAAACAAGAAGGTGATAGATTGTCTGTACACCTGCAAGGAGGGACTGGATCTGCAAATGGCTGATGGTGTTGGCAAAGGAGTGAAGGTAAAGTGCACACAGACCAAGAGAGCCTGTGTGTTGCTTTGCTTGATAACAGGAGCAGCTTTGCTGGCAGAGTTAGTAGGGGTGTCCCAAATAAAACAGGCTAAGACTGGGACGTTTTGCAGTAAAATTACACAGAAACTAGGAAATCTTTCATGTATAGACATGGTCTTAGTGGAGTTTAAGAATGGAAGTTATTGTGTTCTCTTCAAGTCTTGAAGAGAAATTCCATCTTTGGAAGCCTCTCAGTTATACCAGCTGTGCCAGGTTGTCTAATGCTAGTAAGATATTCTTAACAAGCAGCTTCGTGGAACCGGACAACCTTGTGTGCATTTTTTTTAGTAGCAAGGTTATATGAACAGAGATCAATTTCTCCTTCATGTTAGCTGTCTCTCTTTATTACTGGAATCTTCACGTCAGGACTTTTGTGCCTAGGTTTTTTCTTAAAGATTAAAGCACTAAATATATTTGGAAAAAGGAAGTGAATAGGGCAGTTAGGCTGTCCTACAAGGCCAATAAATAATTGTCTTATTGCTTTGAATGTAATTATCCTAGTATTTACCAGGCTGAGCAGTGCTGAACTTCAGTTTTAAATACCAGATCCTATTCCTGTTTGACTATTATTTTATTTCCTTGTTTCAGATCCACATGAACCCAAGTCAATCAACACTGACTTTGGAAGGGGATGATATTGACAGGGTTGACAAGGCCATGCAGCACATTTCCTACCTGAACTCCCGGCAGTTCCCAACACCTGGGATTCGGAGGCTTAAAATCACCAGTGTGGTCAAGTATGTCCTAGTGCTGAAATGCTGCATCTCTGCAGGGTGGTGCTGAGGCCTGGAACAATGTTCCTGTATCTGAGTTGTGATAAACACAGAGTCCTGCTGTGGAACCATCACACACCTGAATACAGCAAATGTTTTCTGCACCAGTGCTCTTCTCTTTCTGAGGGTGTAGTGAGGAGTGTGTAAGACAGGGAGGAACTGGCTGCACGGTTGTGCTGTGCGTCTGCCTGCAGTGCCACCCCCTGCACTGAAGGTGTTCTCTGTGCCTGTTAGAGCACAGGAAATGGGGCCAAGTGTTAACTGTAAGTAAAAATTAATTGTAAGATTGCTCCCTTGGTGGGGAATTGTTACTTTCCAGGGCAGCTGATGAATTTATCTAAGACTCTTGGGTCTGAGGCAGAGCTTTTAAAAAATTTATAAAGCAATTACTCTGTGTAATTGTGCCTCCCTCTGAAGTAGCCTCCTTGACTGCAAAACCACTTCTGTATCTTGTAGGTGTTTCAACGAAGAGGCCTGTGTCTCCATTCCTTCTGTGGAGGGGTATGTCATGGTCTTGCAACCAGAGGAACCAAAGATCAGCCTCAGTGGCATCAACCATTTTGCCCGCTCAGCTTCAGAGTTTGAGAGTCCCGAGGGTGTTGCCCTCTTCCCTGAGCTTCGCATCATCAGCACTATCACCCGGGAGGTGGAGCCAGAGGGGGATGGAGATGAGGATCCCACAGGTAACATCCTGCTCTGCTTGGGACTGTTGCCCACCCTCACCTCTTCCAGTGACCACATTGCAGGATCTTCCTCTGGGAGAGAGATGTGGATTTCTCTTTAAATACTAGTAAGGGAAAAGGAAGTCTATCTATCTTGCGAGAAAGTGTAGCCACTCTGCTCTGGGCTAACAAAAATACAGCTGGAAATGGTAGTAAGCCCAGGATGTTACCTTTATCTAAATATCCCTTGTTTGTGTTTTGGGTTTGGTTTTTAAAAATCATTACTTCAAGAATATTTGCTTTCGTCATATCCAGATCTTAATACTAGTCTGGAAGAAGAGTTGAGTTTTGTATGTGACATTTATAACTCCTGGGCTCTTGTCACCTTTGTTTCTGCTTACCTGTTTGGGTTTTTCTCTGCTTTTTAGTCCAAGAGTCTTTGGTGTCTGAAGAGATCATGCATAACCTGGACACATGTGAGGTGACAGTGCTTGGAGAGGAACTCAATCAGGAACAAGAAAGCCTGGAGATTGACATGACACGGTTACAGCAGAAGGGCATCGAGATGAGCAGCTCCAACCTGGGCATGATAATCACAGGTAGGGGTTGTTGTTGCTGGTCTTCATGTATGAAGGGCTGGAGACAGAAGGGAACAGTGTGCTGGAGAGATGGCTGGCAACACTCCAGATACTTAATTTTTTACTAGAATGTCAAGCTCAGAGGAGTTACAGCTATTTTGTGGATATGATTCTAGAAAATATATCATTCTAGAACCTCCTCTCTTGTTCCGTGATGTCCCAAATTGCAGGTCACCTCTGGACTGTAGAAATGAAATACAGTTTGCTCGAGAAAAAGGCTTGTTCCTTGCACAGATAGCCCAGAGCCTAGAAGCATGCATCATTCCTGTATATTTTAGGTTGAGAATATCTGAATGTATTAAAAAATCTTTAAAGGGATTTTTGGATTCTAACTGGGCCTGGGAGTTTATCACAAAATCAATCCACAGAGTTTCAGTGGAGCCACAAGTGTCTGTGTCTGGTGGTACCTTTCTTCTGCTAACTGAAAAGCCAAGAGAACTGAGGTGGAGGAAGGGAGCAGGAATATTTGTCACCTCTGTGATGTTGCACTGGTCTTCTGCAAAGTTAATTGTTTTTCCCTGTTTATTTCTCTCCACAGGGGTTGACACTATGGCTAGTTATGAAGAAGTTTTGCATTTGATACACAAAAGAAACTGGCACACGCCTGGTGCTGCCACAGACCTGCTGGGCCAGTGTGACTCAACAGTCTTGTTTCCCAGCTGTTAGGATTGCAGCAGTGCTGGGCTCTGTAACCACCCCAACCCACTGCTCATCTGCACACACGCTGCTCTGGCCCTGCCTCCCTACCCAGTGAAGCTCAGGTGATGCCCCAAAGTGGTGGCTCTGTTCCACTGGGGAAGGGAGGCAGAGAAGATGTACAGGCCTACGTGAAAGGCATTGCTTACACTGCAGAGTGTCCCAGGCATCACCCAAAACACCAGTAAATAAAGTATCCAGATGTGTCTTAGTAAAGAACAGTTCATCTCCACCAGCTCTTGAATGAACCTGACAGTTCCAGCCACACCACTGCTTTTCAATTCTCTGAAACATCTTTGACAGGAAGTTCAAATTAGTCTGTTCTGAGCTTAATGGACGTTACGTCAGCAACGAGTTTAAAGTGGAGGTTTGTGAGCTGAGCTGATCTCTTGACAGGTTTTAGAGCATGGGTGGCTAGGAGGAGGGAGGGAAGTTGTTGCCTCAAATGATAGATAATTGATCAATTATTGATTTAGATTTATGTCAGTAAATATTAAGAAACATGTGCATTTCAGGCTGTATTTTATATATAGTTCTTAATCCTACATTGCAGCTTTAAAGGCTGCCTAACCAGAGGTGAGACTTTTGTGTTGTAGATGAAATAGCACAAGTGATGGAGTCTGAAAACAAAAAGTTTGAGCTGGAAAGACAGCCTATTAATTTAGCAAAAGATTAGCACATGAAGTAAGAGTAGTGCTACCAGAGACTTTGGGTGGCCTTCACGTACAACTTCTGGGATGCTTCCCAGGAGCCTTCTGAGCCCTTTGCTGTTTTGCTTGTGTGATGCTTAAATTGGTGATGCTGAGGGCTTATGTAGGGGCACAGGCAGGCTGGAACTGCAGCTCCCTAGCAGAGTACAGGGATTCCAGGATGAAGATGACTGGCTACCAAATTTGATAATAAATTGGCTTTATCTGTTTTATTCTGAGATATTGGTGTCTGTACACAAACCTGCCAGACTAAGTAAAACAGATCAAACAGATTTGAGAGTTATGAAGCTGAAAGGTTTTGTGACAAGAAAGTGTAACATGTGAGGAGCTACTGGTTAGAAGATTGTCCCAGAGCCATTGCTGTGCTGAAGGACAGCAGGATGCCTGCTCTGGGAAATAGATTATTTGTTTTGTTGTTTTAAATTTTCTATCTCTTCAGAAGCAAACTGTTGCATTTCTGGAGTGTAACATTTCCTTTTTGTTCCCAGGTGAATGTGATCCACACAGCTAACCCAGCTGAACACGCAAACCACATCGCTGCACAGCCACAGTTTGTTCACCCCGTGCACCACACGTTTGTTGATCTCTCTGGGCACAACTTGGCCAACCCTCACCCCTTCTCAGGTAAGAATTCTCAGTCGCTGAAGTTCAGCTCTTTTTTTCTGGTATTAAAACTGTCACAGAAGCTTCTTGTTGCAGAGAGTGGGTTGTTTTTTTTCCTTGAGTTTAAACCAGGGAGTTGGACTATCAGTCCAGGCAGTGACTTGGTCCTGTTCTGCTGTTGCCCAGAAGGAAGAAGGGGATTACTGGAGATCTATGGAATAGATCTGCCAGCAGAAGAGCTTTTGGTGGTGGCGTGTGTACATTGGAAGGTGCTGGTCTTGAGGGGACTGTAAGGCCTAGATACAGGACTGTGAGGAACAGGGACAGTATTCCTTCTGAAAGAGGAGAGAACTGCAGCGTCATCCCCTTGATGACTCGTGGGACTGTTTTAATTATATTAATTTGCAGTGGGTGTAGGATGTCAAAAAACAGGCATTTTAGAGCGGAGTCTGTGTGTGTGGTGGAATCTGCTTTCCATGTGTTGTACTTCAGGAGCTGAGATTTAGTTCCTACTGTCCAACTGACTTGTTAAGTGGCCTCTGTAGCTGATGCCATTTCCTCTGGAGGTGATGGGAATAGAAGACTAGTTATAAGAATTGTATAAAGAATTACATATCAGTATCATCTCCTTTTATTTTCTTGTTGCAGTTGTTCCAAGTACAGCTACTGTTGTGATTGTTGTTTGTGTCAGTTTCCTGGTTTTTATGATTATTCTGGGAGTGTTCCGAATCCGAGCAGCGCATCAGAGAACGATGCGTGACCAGGACACTGGGAAGGAAAACGAGATGGACTGGGATGACTCTGCTTTGACCATCACTGTGAACCCCATGGAGGTAAAGTTGGTGTCTCAGTACATCACAGCAAATAGAAGTGCTGGATCCCCCTTTTTGGTTTGTTTAGAGTAGCAGGGTTGGCAACGTTACAATGTTACAAAGGTATTTTAAAAGTGTTGCTTCCTTTTTCCTTTCTGGTTGCCTCATTACTGGTGAACTTCTAAAACCAGTAAGGAATCTGCAGTATGTCCTTCTGATTGTAGTGCCTTGTGCCTGAATTCATAGAATCATGGAATGGTTTGGGTTGGAAGGGACCTTGAAAATCATCTAGATCCAAACCCCCCCTGCATGGGCAGGGACACCTCCCACCAGCCCAGGTTGCTCCAAGCCCCATCCATCCTGCCCTTGAACACTTCCAGGGACGGGGCAGCCACAGCTTCTCTGGCCAAAATTCAAATGAACAATAAGAATTTTGGCCAATATGATATCAATACTAATTTCTGTCTTAACAGACTTATGAGGATCAACATAGCAGTGAGGAGGAAGAGGAGGAAGAGGAAGAAGAAAGTGAGGATGGAGAAGAAGATGACATCACAAGTGCAGAGTCTGAAAGTAGCGAGGAAGAAGAGGGAGAGCAGGAGGAGGACCAACAGAATGTTAACAGACAGCAACAGCTGGAATGGGATGACTCTACCCTCAGTTATTGATTCTAGCTGTTCCCTTTGTCTTGTTTCTGCTCTAGAAGACTCCACTGTCGCACACTCCATTGTTACCAAAGGATTCATGGTGTTTAAAAAAAAAATAATCAAAAAAAAAAGAGTCATTCTGGCCAGTAGGTTGAACCCACAGCCACCCTGTTTTTGTGTTTGTCAGCTAGTTCTGATGCTGTCTCTAGAGCTGTAGTTAGCACCTCTTTTCTTTCAGCCATGCCTCAGTGACTGGATATATTTTTTTTTATGCTCTGTGAGGACCCACCTTGCACTTTTATCTTCATGTCATCTCAGCTCAGTGACTCTACAGATCTGTAGCCATTGCACATGAATTTCTGAACTGTCTTTTTTTTTTTTTTCTCAGTGAAACAAACCTGGCTTTGTTCCTTCTTCTCTTTCTAAAAGATGCAAAGATTGCTTGTTGACAAAGGGTCAAGCTGCTCATTTCAACCTGTTGATTTAACTTTTTTTTCCCCCCAAATTAGTGCATGTGTAAAGTGGCAGAATGAGGTTAATATGTAGAAGATTAACAGACTTTTTAATATTTTGTAAATATATTGGAATTATGTAATTATGTCATTTGTGGTAGTGAAAACAGGGATGGGGGTTTAAAACATGCTAAAAGTAAAAAAAAAAAATCATGCAGCATGAAATATTACAAGTCTCATAGTACTGCAGCAGGAGCACGGGCACAGTTCTCTAGTGTAGATGTTTCAGTGATCCAGTGTCCTTGGCCTTGACTGCCATGTTTGCTCATGCCCCACTCTGGTTTTTCTTTTATTTTCTTTTAATCTGTATTTTTGCAGAGGGGACAAGCTTGTGAGAAATTGTAAAGGCTTTAGGAACCTCAGCAGAGGTTCAGCTGCCCTGTGCAATACAGTTGTTTTTCTTTCTCCAATTAAGTCTTGGCATAAGGGCTTTTAAGTTATTGGGAACAAACACTACGTGGCTGGTGGGCAGTGAGTGTGCTGGGGCTGTGGTGTTACAGCAGCTCCTGTGCAGGACAGTGAGGCTGCCTGAACAGTGATGGTCTGTTCTACTGCTGACATTTGGATTATTCATTTAGTTGATTGATTGTGACATTGAGAACTGAAGCTGGAAAGCCTGAGACCTGTGCACCTTGGCCACCAGTCTCCATAGAGAGGTATTTGGGGTTGTGTTTGTTGTTGGTTTTTTTTGGCTGTTCAGTTTTTCTAATGTGGTAGTGGGAGGGTTTGGGGCACAGCTGATACCTTTTCTGTTACACACACTCCTGCTCATTCCCTGTAGCCCCTTGTACAGTAACTTGGACTGTTGGTGTATTATGCCTTTTGTTTACACTTAGTAATTGTGTTTTCCTGCTGGTGAACAACTATAGCATAAATCATCCAACCAGAAAAACCTTGGGAATCACATTAATAATATTCCAAGTCCAGATGATTTTGGTTGTTCCTGATCAAAATTGTAACTTGGAATTGCAAAGGACTTTTCTTAAGAAATAGCTGAAAGGTACGAAAAGTAAGTTATGACCCCATGGTGCAGAGTGCTGGTTTTTTTGTAAGGCAGGTCTTGTTTATTTACCTTTCTTTGGTCTTATGCAGAGCCTTGAATAATGAATATCTGCTGACTTGATTTTTACGTTTGGAGGTGGATTAAAAAAAAGAGTAACTTGTTTTGCTTGTAACAGGAGACTAGGACTCCCCTCACTCCTCAGCACGGTAAGCAAAGTTTCAGTTTTTTGCTCCTTGGTCTGAGCAGGGAGCACAGGGCTCAGGACAGGCTGGTCAGTGGTGTCAGGACACAGCAGGGAAATTGCACTGGGCCAGCATGCTGGGGGAGCTCCAAGCCAGAGGGTGGGAGATAAAGGGTCATAATTCCAAGAGATAAAAGATAAGGATTGATCTGATTGTTCCTATAGTTTTTATTTTGGGAGCAGACCTATTCTCACCTGGTGATGCGTGTGATGGGGCCTAATGGTGGGTTTGACCTGGGGTAGGCTTGACTGCAGAGTGCCTTTTACAATAGTAGGTGGACCTGGAAGCAGGGAGGAGAACCCACACAACTCGCTTACCGGTCTGGGGGTTGTTTTTTTATGTAAAATTTTAGATTTCTAAAATGGGGAAATGGTTTTGACTACTTAACGTGGTAATATAACTGCTAGTTTTAAGTAAACTGGGAAACCTTTTAACTTATGTCTGACAGTTGTCCTGTGTTAATGTGTAGAAGACTTATCCTTCCATATACTGTTGCTGTAGCTGCTGTATTTTAGACCAAAACTGATCATGACTTTATGGTAATACTGAGAGGTTGTAAACGTCCTGATGCAGTTTGTAGCCACTGTGGGTATAACTTTTCAGATGTGTATATTGGTAACAGGTCAGTTTGGAAAGTCTATAAGCTACAATAAATTTCTGGTTCTAAAAGAGGTTGTTGGCATTTATTTCTTACTGAATGGAACAAAGTTGAATCGAGTTACATGAACTGTGTGGTAATTTGTATCTGTGGGGGCAGTAGAAGTTTTTTAGTCTGTTTTTTATTTCAAGCACAGGAAGACTTTGGCAGCATCTGGGCACCATTTCTCCAGATTTTTTGTTTTAACACTTAAAAACCATGTACCTAAAGCAACTGAAAAGTTAAACACATAAACATTCTCTTACAGAACCACAATTTGGCTTAAAAAAATACTTCTTTTTTTCAAAGGCAACAGAGTAAGCACAATCAGTTTGTACAGAGTTCAAAAAAATAATCACAGAACCATCTCTAAATAAATAGAAAGGGGAATTACGAGCACATTTGTAAAACCAGAAGCTACTTACTTATAGTGAAATGTAATCTTTTGGAAAATGATTTAAGTTCCACTCTTCAGTACAATTCAGTTTGCTGGCAACTATCAGGTGAGCTGCTGCTTTGTAAATTTGGAATCAAAGGCTCTTTGCTGGCCTGATTTAGCCATCACAGTTTCATTCAAGGTGCTGTTTCAGTGGTGTGCAAGGAAGAAAATGCACTTGACTCACAGACATTTTGACTTCTTGTAGGTAAGTCAGTTTTCTAGACTAAGCAACCTCTCTGTGAAACTGTGCTGGACTGAGAATCACTTCTGGAATTGCTCAGTTCCTGCAGCTTATGCAGATACGACTGTTTTATTGCAGTCCTACAACTGAAGGACAGATGCCATGAGCCACTGCTGCTTTGTACCTCTGTAAACCTGATCAGGGGCTGCCTTTTTCTGGTAAAACTGCCAAAACAACAGCTGGAAGGATGAGGCACTGGAGCAACTACCTGCAGACCAGGACCTGAGGGAGACTGAGGAACTGCCAGGTAAGTACCTTGCTGCAGTGTACCAGGGCAGGATCCTGGATCATGAAAGGGAATTGCTTTTACATGTACAGAACTGAAGTTTCTTCCCCTCCCCAAGGATGGATGAGACACTGAGAGTTTAATAAGGAATCTAAATTCTGCAGTATTTTCTTTTAATGCCTGTTAAGTATGTTGGAGTGTTACTGTTAGTTTGAGTGTTGGGTTTCAATTTAAAAGCATGAGGTGGTGTCATCTGGCACAGAAAAGGAAACATTTCTTTATAATGAATCCTTAAAACAGCTTAAAAAATATCTCTGGTGGTTTATGCTCATAATTTGTTGACCAGTTCAGTTTCATAATGCTAATTCTAAATGCAAATATGGATCCAGTGTTTTAAGACTTAATTTGAAACCTGAGACCACTGTCTGCTGTTTAGCTCAAGAGAACCAAGAGTAATATTCTAGACTCAAGGCTACAGGAAGATTTATTTTTTTTAGTCTAACCTCTAGAAGCAGCAGCAGTTCCAGAGCTCCAGGGGAGGTGGTTGGTTTCCTGCAGGTCTGCACACATTTCCCTGCTCAGGCAGCTGCAGTGATGGGAAGGCTGAAGGCAGCTCTCAGTGCTAGCTAACTAAGTGTCTGTAACAGAAAGTACAGCAAAAATCATTATTTGCTGCAAAAGACTTTCAATATTACTTTTAAACAAGATGTTGAGGAACTGTTACTGAGTAATGTGTTAACAAGTACTTTTGCTCACTTGGGAGGGTAGATGCCATTCTGCCTTCAAATATTCCAGTCACCACATACAGTATCATTTGAAAGGTGTATAGAAAAAGGGGATCTCCAGGGTTACAGAAAGTTAAAATGAGTTTTTGGTCTCATTGCTGCTTCTGGTAACTGGTGCTCTATGAGAGACAATCTGGTTTACACTACTATGTACAGAACAGTGCAGGACAGACTTCATAGAGTAACATCTTAGGAAAAGAAACAGTAAGTACTTTATATCAGAATTTAAATTAGCAACAGTGTAACAGTAAATCGTACTCTGCTAGCATCTATTTTGTATGTAAAGGTGATGAGGGAAGGGGTTATTAAAGGTGTTTCATATTCCATCCACTGACCAAACTCAGCATTGCCTCCTAGTACTCATTCCTACTTAGGGTAGAAATTACTTTTTTTTAAGGCAGGGTTAACTTAGCTGTGCAGCTGATGAAGAACAAAGATATTTGAACTTGTCCTTTAAAAACAGAACAAAAACCAAAGAGGTGGACTTAAACAGCTAGTATAGGGCAGCTTTCTTTTAATTTTAAAGTATTGAAGTCAGGAATGAGTTGTACCTGTGTGCTGGATGCAAAACCACTATCAACTCAAACCCCATGACAGGGTAGATCTATTAAGAATAAACAGACTAGTTCAGTTTCTGTCCTAAACTTGCTGGTTTTGTGGGAATCTTAAACCAACATAAAAGTTAAATTTCCATGAGAACAGTCCATCATTTGACAATACCTGCATCTCTTGAGACTTGAGAAACAGGATAGGATGCCTGGATTTTTTTAACCTACATGAATAAGTAAGAGCACCATGTGGGAGATGAGACAGACTGCTGGGGAAGGAGACAGGGGGAGCAGGAGGAGGCTGACCACATTCCTGGTTGAGGTACCAGCACAGTGACCACAGTGACCAAAGCTTGCTCTTTGGCTGACCCCCCAGACACAGGCTGTGCACAGCAGCTCTGGTCACAGGCAAGGAGCCATGTACCATGGTCAAGAGGAGGAAAGGTGGGGAAAGGACCAGGAAACACATTTGTAAGATGAACCTTGAACCACAACTTGCTGTAAGTATTTCAGTATTAAACCCCCTCCTCTAGCACTCCTCTGCTCTTACCTGGGAAGCCAGACTGGCCAGTTTGACACAGAACGACACCATCTGACCCTGCTGACACTGAATTTATCAATGTTTTATCCCAGTGATCCAACAGGTGTGGGCCAGTGCCCTGCCTGCAGGGATTCCAGGGAAACCAGGTGGCACAACAGCTCCAATGTACCCCAGCAGGAGGTATATGTAGCAACCAACACTACAGGCCAGTTTTGAAAAGGCAATATTACTGTTTTCAGGCTTAAAAAACACAGAAAACAGAAAAAAACCACAGAAACCCAGGAATTGCTTGAGGCTCAACTGATGAAGTCTGGCTTAGGAAAGCAAACAAAAATACCTAACCCATTGGCCAGGCTAAACCTGCTCTTGTGGCATCAGTATTTTTGACATCAATAGATGGGTTCCAGTACAGTTTCAGAACACTTTGGCCTCTGTAGCAGAGAGAAAGTAACATGACAGCCTGGATATTTCTACCTGTCACAGTGCAGAGTAGAACAGCTTGTCCAAGCCAGCTCCAGTGGTGATTTAAGGTGACCTACCTCAGTGGACACTGAAACAGGGCAGGAGGAGCAAGCACGTGGTGAAGTTAATGTCTCTGAGCTGCAATGGTGGGGACCTAGAAGATGGGCTATAGGATAAGAGCTACAGATTCTCCATGTTCAGCTAAATTTCCAAGAAAACAGAAATAGTCACATTAACACACTGGAAGGATGTTACAACTGCCTGAACTCTTCCATTAGAAGATGTATTTGAAGCTGAACAAGTTTTTAAGGATACAGTACATCTACCTACCTCTCACTGTACGCAGTAATTTTATTGCCTCATGTCTCTCCCTTGGCCCCCAAAGTTCTACAGCAGACATGAGTACGTGGCTGATCAGAGTCCATTTTTCAGCCATGCAGAAATGTCTGAGCTCCGGATCTTCAACATGGCAACATTCATCAGGCTTTAAAAACCTGTCTGCAACTGCTGGCCTCAGTGCAGGTATGACATTCTCCTGGAGCAGGTGTGCAGGCTGATGTTGCTCTACTGTCTGTTATCTTTGGATACATTGTGTGCCAGCCAGTTCACTTTGGTTTTCCAGCTCTCTCGCAGGGCTTCATTAAACTTCAGTCTGAATTGCTTCAGTGCCTCCTCGTCTGTTTTCCCAAGAGCCAAGGAATCCTGAAGGTAAGAAGCAAACTCAGTGTAGCCTGACTGAAAGTGCAACTGGACAGTTAACTGCTCAACTGCTAAAATGTTTACATGCTAAGAGGAGTACTGAGTGGGAAACCAGTAGCCATGACTTGGTTTAAATAGTTACTGTAAAGGCACAAGGCTTTTTCATTCTGATAAATACATGCACCCTACTCTTATGCTGGGAGTGGGGAAACAATTGGGGTTTTAGTGCCCTTGTACAAAGCTGCTGCCTTTTCAGTTGGCCAGGACTAGGCTGGGATCATTCAAGAGGCAAGCTGGGAACAACAGGTATTGATACACACAGAACTGTCTCCTTCCCTGCAGGCTGGTTCTACAAGGTACCTACTGCCTTTGTGCTGAAGAACCTGACCCATTTCCTGAGCACCAGTCTCTGGCATTGCTGCTGTCCTGCACGTGAATGATGGACATCTACACGTGATTTCTGGAGCTCATTTACTTCACAGAATTTGCCCTCACACCCTGAACTCCTCCTCCCTGAGCTACAAGATCAGGTATTCCATTTTAACTGTATCTGGGCTCTGCTTCTCTTACCTTTAGATACTGAATGTCTTTAGAGCAGCTGAGTTCTGGCAGGCCAGCAGCTTTCATCAGTGCAAACAAGTGCAGGAAGAGAAGACCGTGGCGCCTCAGAATCATGTAGGCTTTTTCACAGTAACCCCTGAATCTGTTCAGAAAGGAAGATGAGGCACAGGAAGGAAGACTGCAAGCTGTCCCACTCCATAGAGCAATGCCAGGTATTAGTCTTCTGCCTACACTGATGACTGCCAAGCTCTTTCACCTCTTCTAACAGATGATAGATAATAATTGACTTGCTTTTGTGTGGATGGACAGTTACTGACTATAGCTACATAGCCATCATTCCACCAGTGGAATTACTTTCTGAAAATTTAGAGCTTAAAAAGCTTAACTGCCATCTCATCTGTGTTCCTACCTGGAAAGGTTGAACCAGGTGATCCTTGAGATCCCTTCCAACCTGGCATTCTATGACTCTCTGACTCTACTAACACTTACCTTTCAAACTTCTCATTGTTGTTAGTTTTCCCTTGCTGGATGACATGCACAAAGTCATAGGTTAAGATGAAAGGAACTCGTTCTCTATTAATACCAAATTTGGTCTTGAAGTTCCCCAAGAAGTGACCGAAATCAATATGGAACAGCTGAAAAGAAGGAAAAATTGTTTTCAGAATAGTATCTATTTTAGCTGATCAGCATTGAGTTCTATTTACCGTTATCATATTAAAAAGATACAGGATTTTATGAGGGAGAAAAATGACCTGTCCAATGGCATTCCTTGGGAAAAGAGGCAATATTTACTTGTTAATATAATCTCTAGTGTAATTATGTTAGATAGGACAGATTATATCCCATTATGTTGGACAGAAAAGGTACTTTCCTCTTCAATACTTGGTATATCTGAAGAAATGTCAGCTTTTTGTCAAGCTCTATGGTCACTAGCAGCAGCAGAACTACACTGGACACACTACCTGTGCAGTCTGCAGCCCTGCACGCTGTCTGAGTGTGGCAAGATGCCCTGTTTTGCATTTGCTGCAAAATGTTAGTTGCTCAGCTGAGGCTTTCCCATCTAGCACAGGGTTGGTTTAGGTTTTGTACAGTTCACAACTAAACAAGACAGCTTAATCTTTCCACTTGAACAAAATATTTCTTAGTACATGTTCTGTTACCAAAGGGATTTTCTTTTTCCTAGTTTTGCCCTTTGTTTTTCAAACAGTGTACAAGAAAATAAAAAGTCTGGTAGCTATGCTTGTGGCATCCAAAAGTAAAGGAATCAGTACAGGTATCAATGTGAAATTAAAACCAAGCTGATCACTTGCATTCATTAAAAACTAAACATTTTTCTAGGAGGAAGAAGGACTGTATATATATATGTATAGATATATAGATATATTTATCAGCTTGGATAGGTAACTGAAGCTCTTACCTAGCAAATACAAGCCACTTGTAACTGCTGCAGCCAAGGAAGTCAGACTGAAGCACAGTGCTTGAGTTTGCATCTGCAAACAATTTTAGGTCTGAGAGGTATGAATTGCTCCACTGTAATTTCAAAGTGTGTATTAACAGTGGCAGCTGATGGCAGTGACACAGAATTGTAATTCAAATTACAAAACTGTATGTACCCTCTTAATAGTAGAAGGTACTGAGAATATTTGTCCAGTCTGCCTCTTGGCTGGAAGATGAGGTGGACATTCCTTTGCAGCAGGATTGCACTGGGCTGTGTCTGTCCACAGCAATTCCAGCAGCATCCAGGCCCCTCTTCCAGCCCCTCCCCAGCAGCAGGAGCCCCTACCTGTCCAGTTTCCCGGATCATGATGTTGTCGCTGTGCCGGTCCCCGATCCCCAGCACGTAGGTGGCCACGCAGTAGCCAGCGCAGGACAGGGTGAACTCCTCTATGGCTTGTTCCAGGGCCTCACTGAAGAGGGGAAGAAAGGGATTGAAAGAGAATTTTACATTGAACACCAGTACCTCACCACTGGGACAGCTGGTTTTATAGCTTCCCCCACACAAACCCCCAGGAGAAGGTAAAGGAAGCACAACAACCAGCTGCAGGAACAACTGCCTGTAATTGGAGAGGTCTGGCTAAGGTTCTAGAACCTCCAAGGAAATGATTTAGTCCCAGCTAAATTAATTCATTTTTAGATCTTCACAGATCCAAAAGATGAAGTGGGCTCCTAGAATAATTCCTGTTGGTGCCCTGTAATCTGGTGTCCTGCTACACCAGAGTGGCACTGATGCATTGCTGCTGTCAGCTTCTGTAGTAAAGGCTTTTTGTGCTGCTTTCACCTCCCAGGTGTGGCATGATTCCCTCTGCCCCTTTTCCAGCTGCCACCACACTGCCTATCCCTGGAGAAAGTAACAGGACCAAGGGGAAGACTGAAGTTTGGATCCAGCCTATGGATAAAACTACCTTAAGCTGTCAAGGATCAAAAAAGCTTGCAAACAGTAACCCAGATGCCTCCATTTCATCTCAAGACCCATCCAGATCCACATGATGCCTTCCAGTGTGCCAGGCAGTGAAGCAGCCCTAGATACTGTGGGACAGCTTGGAAATATGCATAACTGAAGCAATAAAATTGAGTAAAGCAGAAGAAATGTGTGCAGCTGGAAGGAAGCAGTAAAGCAGCACAAAGTAAAGGTAAACCACTTACCCTGGGTTCTTGGATTTCAGCCAGTTGAGCAGGGCGTCCTTGTTGAAGGCTGCAGTGGCCACCATGTTGCTCTTGTTCAGCTGGATGTTAGCAATGGTGTCTGAATGCATGACCACTTCTATCAGTCCAGTCTTGTCTCCTGTGGAGAGGCAGCCATAAGGGGTCATCCTGCAGAGATGAAAGAAACCCTTCCACTGAAATCTTGCCCAGAATGGGGTTGTTGACTTTTGAACTCCCTCCTGCATCTGCCATATCTGCTCAGTACCACAAACCCTGACTAGCTGCTCACAGAATACTAGACAGATCCCTTGGGGACAAAATGGCCTTCCCACCCATGATTTATCACTGCAGTAAGACAACTGTGTGCACATTACTCACCTCAGGTCCAGGCCCTCCTGCTTCCACAGGATGTCCATCAACTGGATCATCTGCAGAGTGAGCATGTCCTGACGAAGATCTGTGCAGCATTACAAAGGAAAGGAGGGTCAGAAGTCCCCCTTGTGTTCTGCCCCTGGAGCAGAGGCTGCCAGAGGGGCCTTTGCAAACATCAGCACAGAGCAGTGGTTGCCAGGGCAGCACTGAGGTACAGCCACAATAGATACCTCAGAGGTACATGCTACTTCATTTTGACAAAACTCCTCCCATTGCAGCCAAGGTAGCACTTCAGAAAACACAAGTGTCCACTCCAGCTCTACAAACCTTGCACTGCTGTAGCTCTTTCAAACTCTTTGAGTTTCTTTTTACTGTTCAAGCATATCCAGCTACTACTGTGCTAAAATCTTAATGAAAAGCAAGTGAAATATAGAGGAGCATTTATTGTATCTCTAGATCACTGTCAAAAAACCTCAAAGCACATTGATGGTCTTCACACAACATCTTAATAGTCCATATTTAGGCCCACTCACCACAATAAATCTTTGAGACTCTGCAAACATCCTCTACAGACTTACCATCTCCATTTTTGAAAATAATACCCACGCCACCTCCACCTGTCTCTTCATTATTAAACACAATCCATAAAGGTTTCATTTTGGAGTCCATAAAGGTGCACTGATCCACACTAGGGGGAACAAATATATCACCATCAGAGCTTCCATCTATTAAAAAAGCAGCCATCTCAGCTGCAACTTCAACAGCATCTACAAATGCCAATGGACTGGTGACTTCCATGAGGAAGAGATGCAGCTCTTCCTTACCAGACTTCAGCGAGGATAATGTTGGGGTTCAGGGGGGACTGGAGGTGGGAAAGTGCTTCAAGGTAAGTTTCCTGCTTCATGCACACATGCATCATCTCCTTGGTTTGAGGCTTGGTGGCCTTCTGAGAACTCACTTTAACAAAGTCATTCAGAGCTTTCATCTTGTTGAGTGCTTCTCCCTGAAAAAAAGGGTAGGATGGAACAGGGTTAATAAATAGGAAATTCCTGGATAAAGTTTTAAATTCTGCTGTGAAATGTAAACCTTGGTTGTATCTCTGATCTGCTCTTTAACTTGTGGCAATTTCACACATCACTGCAACAAAACAAATTCAGTAGTATCTACTTGAGGGAGATAAATAATCAATTATAGATATTCTGCTGGACAAAAGGCTTCTGGGGAGTACTGGTTATGCAAAACTGCCACTCACACCTTGATAACAGAAGCAGCACTTGTTTGTGGGCACAGCTGAGAGAGGACATCATGTGTACCCAAGTCCCTCACTTCTGAATTGGGTATACCTGGTCCTTCACAGTACCCAAGTCCCTCACTTCTGAATTGGGTATAGTGGTCCTTAATAAATAATGGAGAAGCTTTAGAGGGTGGGTAATTAGCAGGATGACCTCCACACAGCAGCTGAAATCAGCCAGCCAGTTGTGATGAGCTCCTGCTAAATGCTATTTCAACTCATCTAGTAACAGCAGTGCCTGTGGACATTCCAAACCCTTCTGGACACAGTACAGTTTGGGTGAGTAAGAGATGAGCAAAGTCACACATGATGGGGAACTCCAGGCTCTCAATAGGATTTGCCAAAACCAATATAGCAGTTGAAAAGAGATATTTTTGTATCACTGACAACATTAAGATGGAAAAGCCAAGAGCTGAGAATCAGTTCCAAGCAAGAGGGAAGTCCACCTTCTGGCTAAAGGCAATTTTTACCTGTTTCATCAAAACTTTCATATGGTGGGTGCTGCCTCTGCAATATGCTTCCAGGATCAGGCCAAATCTCAGGGCAACTGCAGGTACGTGCATTTCTGACCTAGGGGGAGAAGGAAATTAAAACATTTCTGACACACTGCAGGGAGTGACTAATTCTCCCATTCATGCCAACACAAGTTGGGAGAAGAGGAGGGCGCAACATATTAGCTGCTGTTTAGATTTCTTCTGTGTGCTGGGGAGGGAAAAAAATTAACCTGCCCCCAAGAGGTGATGTAGAACAAACCACTGCTTGATGTGATGAGGCATCTTTCTGGATGACTCAATTGTTAACAACTCCTTTGAGAACTTCACTGAAGGAGCAAGTCCTATGGCTCAGAACTGGCAGTAGCCGTGGGTGTCCAAAGTAAATTTCAACTCACAGGCATGTGTGTATATACATAAATATATACACACATTCTGGAAACCAGAATCTAATCCAAACACTATCACTACAATAAAAGGAAAAAAATTACAAACAAACAAAAGATTTTATGTCCTCCTGGAACAATCCGTATTTAGTAACAAGTAACATGCAGCATTCCCTAGATTTTGGTAATGGCAGCAAGGAAATCCCACCAGTGTTTGATGAAAGATATTAGTTAAAGGACAGCCACTAGTCTTTAACACCCTGGCTGCCCTAGCATCTGTTCATGTAGACGTGCTTGCTGCTTCACTTCACAGAGCAATGACAAAAGAAGTGCTGGTTTCACTGGATTACTGAGAAAAAGTCTAAAACATTTGCTCTTTACCTCAGATGCCAGAAGAGGAAGTGGCCGATCTTGCGGTTGGATAACGCCCTGTCCAGCAGGAACTTGGTTAATTCACAGTCTAAGTAGGATTCATACTTAAGCACCTGGACAAGCTGTAGCAGGTATTGGAACAATTCGTGATCTCTGTGGACAGAAAGGAAAAATAAAAGACAACTTTATCTTCACTTCAACAAGTGTACTTGCAAAAGCTGTCAAGATGAGCCTGTCAGCCTTGTTCACAGTCCCCCTCAGCAGCCCTCAACAGAAATAGACGCTGCACATCCCTCGTGGTGAACACTTACGTCAGCTTCTTTAATGAGTTGATAGCAAAGGAGCCAACGTATCGGTCAGGAAAGCTAAAATCCAGCAATTCCAAGGCATTCAGGACAGGCAGCTCTGGCCAGGTCTGAAGCAGGGAAATCATCTATAAGGGGAAAAAAAAAAAAAAAGTTAAAAAAGAAACCAGGTTTTTATGACAACGGAGAAAAATCTAACATTCTGCTAATGGAAGAGCAGGGCCTTTGTGAGAGTTAAACTCTCTCTCTTAACCATTAATTATAGATGCCTCAGAGCAAGTTTGCAGACACCAGGTCAAAAACTGAGTCTGAACTTTCTAGGAAGGCTGACAGGAGGAGCCATCCCAGTTCATGGCAGGGTTACATTTGCTGTAGCACAGTTAGAGAAATAAGCTCTTGGGGAAAAGCACTTTTCTGCAGCAGAATAATGTAGACTAGAAAGGGACCTTTAGAAGGTCTTGTCAAGGCTCTTAAGTAAGGAGGGATGAGCAGCACAGACCATCCCTAACTGATATCTGACATTCTCCATGGAAGAGATTCACTGACCCTCTGAGGTAGCTTGTGCTGGTCTCTCACTATCAGCTAAGAATATCCAATCCAGATCCTATTTCTATATTTTTGTTGCAAATTTAACAGGTTTTCTCTTGCCTCCAGTGTCTAGAGGGAATAAACAAGACTGTATTGGTCAGTAATGAGTCTGGGACAGCACACAGAGCCAAACAGAGCCCAGAAGAGCCAAATCTCAGCTGAGACCCACTCAGCACGTTTGCAATGACTGGCTTCCTCAGCCCCAGTGATGCTAAACCTACCTGCCCAGGGGCACTGCAGAGCAGTCCCTGCTGGCTGACCTCCCAAACACAAGACACTGAAGATGGAGCAAAAAAGGGGTTGCCAACCCCAGCATCCCCACCTGGGCAACATCCTCATGCTTGTTCCATTTGGTGATGATAAGCAGCTTTGCCAAAGCTTGTGGGTACTGGTCACGGATATCATATCTCATCTTCCACACCAGGTCTTTCTCATGCTCATATAGTTCAGTGTGGCTTCTCCGCTCCAGTATCTCCTTCAGTTGCAGCTTCTGCTCATGGGAATCACAGGAAAGAACATACACGGGGCTCAGTTTCAACCAAAAGGGCTTGCTCAGCCCAGCAAGACCCTGTAAGACTGGGGCATGACCTAGGTTGGTGAAAAAAAAATGGCTGGGGGTAGATGGAAATCCATAACTTGATCTATAAAACCAGGCTTGCACATAGCTGAAAAACTGATGTCAGAAGACTCACCTCCTCAGGATCTTCTGGTGCAGCACGGGGTTGTTCTCCATTCCTTCCCAACTCCAGCAGCTGGGACACAAATAAAGAGTTTGAGAGAGGCTTCTCGTTTTCTCAGTACTTCTAAGCTCACCATCACTTTGGGCATTCATGCAGAATTAAGGATCAGTCAGGATTGCCACCTCGGGAGAGAGGAATCACACCCCTCACACCCCAAATATAGGCAACACACTCAGTAGGACCCCTTTGCTCAGAGAGCCCCTCCCCTTGTGGTAACAAGAATGAAAGGTTGAGTCCTTTCTCCAGAAGGGTCCATCTGCACACCCTCACAGTTCATGGACATGGGCTGTTGGTCACCAACCTCCAGGCTAGCATGAGCCGTTCCAGATTCTCAAAATCAGTGTGTTTGTGAAGGAGATAGCACAGCCTGAGCCACCCCTCAGAGCTTCTAAGCCAGAACATGCATTATGGGGAGCATGCGTATGTCTCTCTGGCACAGCAGATCTCCTTTCTTTCCTGTAACAGGGATATTTTTTCTTCTATTTTCAGTCTTTGGCCAGCTGCAATGGCAGATGGAAAATCCCCAACCATGTTACCACTCTGTGCTGAAAGGGAGGGAGCTGTCTCCTTTCACCCATTTCCCCTTTTATTCCTCTTCCTTCCTATAGAGCCTACTGCTGCCTGTGGTTTAAAGGTAGCTCAGCTAAGCCTGTTTTTTAAACAAATGTTCATCTATGAGAGCAGCTTTACCTCACTAAATCACAGGAATTCACAGTTTGGAAAAGTATCCACTCAAATGTCAATTAGTTAAGACAAAAAGTCTAATTTTCAATTACCAGTATCTATTAATCAAATTTGCTTGTCCCCAGTCCCTGACAATAGCTGCCCAAGGGACAGTGACATTCTATGTTCCTGAGCAGCAAAGCTGGGGAATTTCTGTTCCTCCCAAAAATGTGTCCCTGTCCCCTACCTGCTCAAATGATGGGTAGTACACAGGATGAGGTGCCACACTCGGGAAGCAGATGACCAAGGCTGCTGCACTTTCCGTGTTGGGGTTGCACTGCACTGTGCCCATGGGGTTC
>NW_009954555.1:2068463-2083512 GCF_000747805.2 Chaetura pelagica
GTTCAGCAGTTCCCCCTTCTCATCTGAAAAGAGAAATACACACACCCATGAGCCCAAATCCTCTGAAAATTTGGTCCAAAAAGCAGAGCACAGGCTGCTTCCAGTTCTGTCACTGGACATGGTTGGCCCTGAGCAGTTCACTTCATTCTCCTGGCCTCTCACAAGTGGAGTGTGTGACAGCTGTAGGACAGCAGCAACCTCATGTCATGCATGCAATGCCAAGGAAATCAAGGTCTTCACCTTGGCATGGCTGCAGATGCCATCACAATATAGAGCAGTAATCGTGCTGGGTCTGCTAGTCTGAACTGTTACAGCCTCCTGGAGAGCAGTGCAGAGTGCAGGGCATCTGCTGTCTCTCTGACTGAGGCTACAGACACACAAGAACACAGTAGCTCCATCTCCTGACTTACCTGGAAAGGAGGACCACATGTGCAAGCAGCACTCCCCTGTTTTCAGTTGGTCCTTGTAGTCAAAGAGCATCACATTCACCCAGGCAATTGGGCAGTCCTGCAAAGCACAGACAGATGATCACTTGGGTGCCTGAAGTGCAAAAGTGAGAGAACTAACAGGAAAGTGAAATATCCCCATGCAAAGCAAATCCTTATTCCTCAGGAATAAGTTACACAATCTTGATCTTTTCCAGGCCTTTAAATTGCTACACAGAATGCTACAGGCAGGTAAGTGCAGGCATGCCCTAACCAAAGAGGTGCTCTAAAGAATATAGCACCTCAGGCAGCCATGCCTGTCTGCTCTCCTTTTAAGCTCTCCTAAAATCCGAGTACTAGATGGCATCAAATTCAGGTATTTGCTAAAACCTGGGGTCTTTGGTGTAGTGCTGGATGGCACCAAACACTGCCCACAAATACATCTACAACTTCATCACCCAATATTTTGCAGAGCTGAAGAATCTCTCAAGTTTCCAGTAATGGCTTCCAACTCTACCCTAATATTTGAAGGAGCTATGACACATATATTTCATATATTTCACAGTTTGAGGGAAGGGAGAAGAACCTTAATTTTTAAATGGGGAGCACAGAGTTAGCAGAAAAACAGTCAGAAAACTAGGCCAGAAATGCTGGATATATCTGATAATGGGAAGAAAGGCATGGCTCCTTTGTACAATAATAAACACTAGCTGTAGAAATCAAACTGTACACTGCCAGTTCCCCCTCACAACCACCAAAACAAAAGACACAAGCCCAACCCAGTCTCATTTTGGAGGTGGGAGACTCCAGCAAGTGACTGGGACATGGCCAACAACAAGAACTTGTCTTCCTCTTTTAACCCAGCTCCCGATCAGCAGAGCAGACAGACATATTCCACAAGTGACCTAAGGTTTCCTGCAGTCAGGCTCCCCACATGGAACAGTTTACTTCATAGCACAGTTTCAGCAACACCAGCATGCCACTCAGCTGCTGAGAAAACACCAAGGCTTAAGCATGTGCTTAAGAAACTGGCTTTCAAAAAGGCAAAATTCTAATGAGAGGCTCCCACAAACAGTGTAACATCTGAAGGGAACAACAGTGAGACATCATCTTGTTCCTCTGAGACATTCTAGAGGATGCATCAGGATTACCCTGAAGTTAGGCCAAAGGACTTAGTGGTGGTAGCAAAGTCAGCATTTTCCCCTAATGTGACAAAATTAATCACTTCCAAGTGGCCTCTCATAAACCTTTGAGTTTATTTGATTAGACTAAGCATCTTCAGTAAAATCCCATTTGAGACACCAGCCTGTAGATCATAAGGAAAAGCCAAGCAAAGCACCACCACCAGCAATAACCTCTCCTAACACAGCAGATGACATCAAACCACAGCTCAGAGCCTGCCAAAACACAAGGCAAGATTTTTGGCATATAAGGTCCAGCAAAGCAACAATTCAGCATCGTAAGAACAGAAATATCTCCTGCATGACTTAGAGAAACACTGAAAGCCAACCCTCTGGGTGACATTAACCCTCTGACTCATCCCAGCCAGTCTGCAAGCACGCCTGTTTTTGTGGTTGTAAATGGTTTAGTCCCACCTATCTGCTCTGGACAGTCTGCATAGACAAACAACATGCATGTAATTAAGCCCTGAGTACTGTAAGAAAAGCAAGCAAAAAGATTATTAATCAAAAACAAAAATCAGGGTGCATTCTGACTGTAATGTTCTCTTACCAATCAGTTCAAATGAGATCTAGCACTTCACTCAGAGCTGCAGCTGACCATGTGGAAAAATTAACTTCTGACAAGCTTAGCTCCAGCAAATATTGTGATTTTATATTAAAAGCTCACCACAATGCATCCACCTTTCCCCAGTACCAGAACACACATGAACAAGATCCTTTTAACAACTCAGCTAACCAAGCTGGTTTTGTTTTGTCAATTAGAATAGCAAGATTTCCTTCTGCCTGCTTCAAAACTGAAAATTATTTCAGTGCGACCACAAAAATGCAGCTGTGGATGAATCAGATATTCTGTTCAACTAAAGCCTCCACCAGGAGCTTGCAGCTCTGCTATTATTAAGTAAAAAGCCAACAATAAAAAGGTTGATCCTGGTCCTAATCTCAAAATGGTTCCAGTTTGATGTCTCCAACCTAGGAACTGGTCCACACAAGCAGGACTTCTGGGCTGCCTGTTGCCCCCTCAGACATCAATGCACTGTAACCCTGAGACCCCCATTGCTGTCAACACAACAAAACTCAGTGAACCTCCCAGCAGTGAAAAGGAGCTGGCAGAACTGAGACTAAAATCTTCTATTTATCATTCTCTCATTTCTCTGCACTCTAGTGAAGATGCCATGACTTATTCTCTGTTTAAAGCATTACAACAATGTTTTTATGGTGACAGAAACAATAATTCGCAGAGGAATAAATGCATTTGTTGCTCATAAAGAGAACTCTTCACATGAAAAGAGCTAGAGGCATCATGCTTAAATTACATCACCAGGAAACCAGCAACTCAATTACTGAAATATTAATGAGACAGAAGTTTTGGAACAGAGGTCAGGAAAGTCAGAAATATCACTACATCTCTGATTTAGAAGCTCAAAACAAGAGCTTTCAAAGTGATTTAATGCTTTCCATCCTGAGTCTGCAGCATCTGACCAGTAACCCTGAAGATTCTGCACGTTCATTTCACCTCAGCTTTGCTGTAACCAATGTTTACATTGGAAGCTGCAGAACAGCAAAACAGAGACACTAAGATAAATTATTCCTCTTTATGTGCATACAGATGCTGGCTGTTTCTTAACAGTCTCTGTCTGGACAAAACATTACATTTAAACAACCTTCCCTACAGACAGACACTCCTCAGTTTCCTGTCCCTGTTGAAGAAGTTACTGGCCATCACTCTAAGTCATTTTATTCATAGTATTAACAAAATTAGTAATATTATTATATATAATTTTTAATAGTAAGGTAGTGAATATTAAGGATCTTGGTAAAAGTCTTCTGAAAGCAAAGGACATTTGGTCCAGAAGGGTGTTCTGTGCCCTCCAGCACTGCCAAGCCTGGCTCAGTCCCACACTAGCTGTACTTACAGCTTTCTTGGACTTCTTCTTGGTGGAACGTGCCTTCTTGGCCTTCTCAACGACAGCATAGAGGGCAAAGCAGAGCCGTGCCATGCGGGGAAGGTCACAGATGTTAATATCAAAATCCAGCCTCTGCTTCCACACGGGCTCTGAGCACACATTCACCTCGGAGCTTGACACTGTCTTGCACAGCATCTCATTGCCATGAAAGAGACCTGCTTGCACCACCAGCTGAGGGAGAGAGAAACAAGAGAACACCGTTACCGGCCCGCGACAACAGGGAATCAGCTCTGTTTGCTACTCAGAAACTTCTGTCAGGAGCATTTCTAAGAAAGCATTGCTCTGCTGCTGGGCTGCTGGCTAGCAAGTTCCCTTCCCCTTCCTGTTGAGCTGCAGTTTAGAAGCTGCCCAAAGGCTGAATGAAGCATAATGGAGGACGACATGAGAAGAAGCTCTTGGGCCCTGCTTTTCCCACCACATAAACAAGACAGATGCAACCAGGAAAGCCAAAACACAAGACCAAAAGCCCAAACTGAGTCAGTACCTACCTTCATTCTCTCATCTGCGTTGACCTTGCTGCCTTGCATCAGCTCGATGTAGAAAGGCTGCTCTAAGGACCAGAAAGAACCATAGTTTGGCTAGAAAGAGAAAAGGGTTCTAATCAGAAATAAATGCAACAAGGACTTCTCAAGCCAGGGCCAGGCTTCATCTGCCATCACAGGCTTTTTTCTCCAACAGAACAGCACCCTACATTGCAGGTGGGCAGCATGAACTCCATGAAAAGGGAAGTTGTGGAAGCAGTTGGAAAGCTGATGGGAAATTCCCAGCTCTTAGGCCCTAGCTAGGAACCTGTCCTGAGAGAAGCAGGGAGAACCAACTACTGCACCCTGACCACCACCTCCATCAATGGATGAGTTGGAGGTGACCCAGATCACTGTACCCATTTACCTTTTTCTTGGGGAGTGGGGGAGGCTTGGCAGCCATCTTAGGGGGGCTGGCAATGCAGTTAGTTTGCTCATCTCTCATGGCAATGATAGTGGAGGAGTGCACCATGGTCAGGTGGGGTGTCAGGCCTCGGTGCAGGCAGCTGCGAATGTACTGCAAAGAGAGGACAGTCAGCATGGGAGAAATGGAGCAGGGCTGGCAAGAGCAGTCAAGCACATCAGAACTGTCTGAAGCAGAAAAAGGTGGAAGGAGCAAGGAAAGGACACAGCAACAATAAAAATTCCATTTAAATTTATCTCCTCTGGCTTTATAAACCTGCAACTCACTGCACTCTTGTTGCCAGAACTGAGAATATTAAGTGCCTTTTATAGCTGGCATTTCATCAACCAACTCAAAAGGCTGCATTAAGGGAAAACACTGAGAAGGATTCAGCTCTCCCAACAGCAGTTATCCCTGCCAGGGGAACACAGGATACAGGATTCCTTGCCCAGCTTTAAGGAAGAGAACCCCGAGCCCACCATGCAAGCAAACAGACATTTCCATATCCATAACCTATAAAAGCATTTACACAGCACTTGGTTCTGAGGGACACGCTTAGATCACTGGCCCCCAAAACTGTAAGGAGCTGTTAGAATGCCAGAAGTACCCCTGGTCCTGCCACTGATGTGTTGCATTCCTGTAATCAAAAATGCCTCCTAAATAGAAGATAACACATCCCAGCAAGAGGGAGGGTGGGATTCAGATGGAAACAGACTGATTGAAAGCAAGGCAAAAGGCTCACCTGGAACTGGTAGAGAGGGTAGTTTCCATAGAGATATTCACATTTCCCATTCACCTGCAGGGTGTAGTCCTCTGGGCTCTCCACTGTCTCATGGCGGAAGACAGTAGCCTGCTTCTTGATAGCATAGCTCATTAACGTGATGGGGAACTCCTTGGGGGAGATCTGGAAAGTGAAGCTCTCCTGCAATCCCAACAACACAGCACACACTGTCAAACACCAGCAAAGGGCTGACATCAGCACAAGGAGCAGCAGTAGGTAATAACATTTGTGTTGATGACAATAAAGAGGACAGGAAGGCACATACATCAGCAAATAAGTAAGGGTATCTGACATGCTGGGCTGGAGCACGTTTCAGTAGCCAAGCACAAGGCTGGAAATCAGGAACTTCAAGTCCAGTTTAAGCAGAATCACCAGTTGATGTGGTTGCTAGTCATTAAAAAAATCTTTCCAGTCATCCCACGAGCAAGGCAGGTGGCCAGGGTCACCATGCCCAAGCACATTACTCTGGAAGGCCCTTCTCCTTTGGGGGTTGCTCCTGCTTCATGCCCAGGCACAACATGCAAAAATTCATATTAACTAAGGGTAACAGGCAAGAAGAGGGGCCCATGAGCAACACAGACTGACACCTGCAAGTGGTATGTGCTGAGCATGAGCTGAGCAGTCTCTTGGGTTTTAAGAGGAAAGGCACGTATTGGATTCTGTGCTCCTCTCCTACTCAAAACCAAAAAGCTTTCCACCACCACATGTGCACGCAGCAACCTCAGCTATGAGCTAACCAGTACACCCAATGCATGTTGAGTAAGGGGAACAGCTCCCTTGGTTGGAGGGTCAGTCTCCCTCCCAACCATCTCCACAGGCAAAGGAATCTGGAGAATGAAGATGAACACTGAACACATGGAAACACTGTTCACGCACACATTATTCGGTCTCCAAATGCCCAGAGGTTCCCAAAGGGAAAGCACAAACCAGCTAAATATTGTCACAGAAAAGTTTGTGCTTTACCCCGCCAGACTGAAACTTGACATTGACAAAAATGTTCTTGATGGGGTTATGTAGAGAACCAGTCCCAAGGCCTTTGGCCATGGGCTCCAGCTGCAAGGGAAAGTTGTACTCCATCCAAGCTGCCCAGCTGAGCTGCTGCCGCTTTGCTGCTCTCTCCTCACAGAACTGGCGCATTTTGGTGCGGAAATCATTCACCTCTGGATCCTGCACAGAGTCAAACTCATGCAAACCTAAGGGGAGAGCAAGAAAGAAAAGCAAAATAAGCATCTGAACCCAACAGGAGAGGTCAGCCTTTGATAGTCAAATGCTTGTCTTCCTAAACACGTGCTTAATCACAGAATCATTTTGGTTGGAAAAGACCTTTAAGATCATCAAGTCCCAGCCATTAACCCAGCACTGTCAACTCCACCACTAAACCATGTCCCTAAATACTTGGCCAAAAAGAGAAGAGTCAACCAAGCTACTACTAATAATTTATTTACTACGTACAATTGCACTGGCTCAACTGACCTCTGCAAGAAGGAAAGATACCTTCCTTGGATAGGCACACACACTGTTCCCTTACCAGATGCACTAGAAACAAAGGTTGCTTATTTCACCCGCTGGGCTGCATCACTATCCCATATGCAGCAAGGACAGAAGCATGTTTCACCCACAGCTAACACCCTTGCCCCACTCCTGGCGAGCCAATGATGAGGGAACTGACCTTTTCCAATGAGCAGGCTGATCTGGGAGTTAATAACCTTCTTGACTCGGTCACCTTCTCGAGCCACAAGCCGCAGCACGACCTTTAAGATCATCAAGTCCCAGCCATTAACCCAGCACTGTCAACTCCACCACTAAACCATGTCCCTAAATACTTGGCCAAAAAGAGAAGAGTCAACCAAGCTACTACTAATAATTTATTTACTACGTACAATTGCACTGGCTCAACTGACCTCTGCAAGAAGGAAAGATACCTTCCTTGGATAGGCACACACACTGTTCCCTTACCAGATGCACTAGAAACAAAGGTTGCTTATTTCACCCGCTGGGCTGCATCACTATCCCATATGCAGCAAGGACAGAAGCATGTTTCACCCACAGCTAACACCCTTGCCCCACTCCTGGCGAGCCAATGATGAGGGAACTGACCTTTTCCAATGAGCAGGCTGATCTGGGAGTTAATAACCTTCTTGACTCGGTCACCTTCTCGAGCCACAAGCCGCAGCACGGGCAGGAAGGGCTGGATGTCACAAAGCCGCCGTTGCTCATCCTCTAGCTCCTGCTGTTCTGCTGTCTGGTTGATGCATGTGAAGACATAGGCCTCGGGATCACTGAGCATGTGGTAGAGGGGCTCATATTGAGCATGCTTCCACACCACCTGCACCAGAGCAACAGCAGGGTGAAACTACTGCTGCACTACCAGAACCTCATCTTCCTCTTACTATCACCCCACAACTCCACTCTCCCAACATATACCATTGAGTGAAGGGAACACACAGCCAAACCTCCCCACAGCCCTCCTGGGCCTTCTTAGGCTGCTTTTCAGCCAAGCCTGGTGGCTCCAACTCAAGCTGAACTGCCGAGTAGATTTATTTGCAAGTGCCTTTAACAGACTTCCTTCTTTCGTGCTTGCTATTTATTTCAGGCAAAGCAAATCCCTCAATCTGAGGGCATTTAAATAACCCTTACCTAAAGAGGGGTGTTACTCCCACTGAAAGCAAAACTAGGTTAAGTAATTTGCCCCCAGTAACATGAAATCTGCAACAAAAGCCAAGAACTTTTCTGAAGTCTTCTCAACACTATCCAGTTCCCAAATATCCTTTGCTCCCAGTGGACAGCCGTTCCACATGACTGTTCATATTCCATTTCTTCACTCACGTCCTAAGTGCCTACTACAGGAGACAAAACTCCTGACCTCAGGTCTGACCCAGCATGTCTGTTGGCTGTAAACCAGAAACCTGAAATTCAACAGCTGCAAACAATCAGCTCTATTTACAGGGGTTTTAGTTGGTTTGTTTTGGTTTTTTTACCTGAAAATTGCTGCATGAGAAAACTTGGAAATAATCTGGCACTGTGCTTCTGTCCCTTGTGATCTGTGACTCATCTAGGCCAGGTTGCTGCTGCAGAGAAAACCTTCTCCACTATTCTCCTTCACTCTCCCTTAACCCAGCTTCCTGCTCAGGGAAACATGGAAGCAGCTACACTTCATGTACCTGTGGTTTCACCAGAGCATTTTATTCCTCAACTAAAGCACTAAGAAAAATGGCATCACTACCATTCCCAGTTTCCAGTATTCAGTTTCTGTGAGGCAACAGAAGGTTGCGATGGCAAACTGGATACTTTGTCAGTCCAGCACTCTTGTTTGACTATTTGGGGGTGACTTCTCTTACTTGGATATGCAAACACAAGAGCTTTCATAGTGGAAAATCTAGTGTGGGGACTGGTTGGGTCAGGTGAGCAGTAACAGGACACACAGTCCACAAACCCTGTGCAACCAGCTCAGATCTGCGCTCACTTCATAGTTACTCTGATTTTCTCCTCAAGGTCAGACAATTACCCAAAGAATTAAGCCCAACACCACTGGCAGCACCACCAGCACCCTATTGCTGGCAGTTGAAATCAAGGGGTGGGTTTTATGGATTGCAGAGGCTGTCACAAAGTAGGAGCTCTCATGGCCAGTCACAAGGAACTGCCTCAAAGCAAGGAAACTTATACTGAGTTAAGACCCAACACATTTCTGGAGGTTGCTGCCCAAGAACAGACTCCTTGTTCTAGGAACTACAGGTAAGACTGGAAAAAGGCTGTTACCTGCTTGATGGTGCCCAAGCTGGCATTGCAGGACACAGAGAGGTTTAAGTATATGCCTGTGGGCAGCAGAAAGTCCACCTGGATGCTTTGGTTTTCCCCTTTAGACCAGAATTCCATAGGGCAGTAAATGCCTGGGGGCATCCTGATCACTTCTTAGCTACTACCTGCAAGAAAAGGGAAAAAAGTCTGTTGCTGTTGACTACACATTATCTCCTCAGATCTGTGCTGGGCTCTATAGAAAGTTAATGTGCAAAAGCACCCAAAGAAAGGAAGGTGAGCACATCTTCACAGCTCAGGAGAAGGTGCACCTTAGTCAAATTTCCAGCCCAGTACCTTTAAGCCACAGAGCCATTCTTGCTATAGAATTCGCATCTATACAATCCCTCCTTATTATCTTCTAGGCTGGGATTAACATCTACATATGTATTTGAACAAGAAATTCAGTAATTATCTTCACTTGAGAACAAAGGCACTTGTTCTGATTGCTCATCTAAGACCGAGCAGCCAAGAGAAACAATGAGTTCCTACCCCCGGCTTTGTGAGGCAATCCTTAGGCCACATGCTCCAAGATCCACTTCATTTTTCCAGAGTTCAGTTCCAGTCTGCAGAAGGGAGAAAGAAATGTTGCTGGTTCTAAATATGCATGCATTTTTATACACAAAACAAGTAACACTCCACTGTAGATCCTCCCTCTACAATTACAGGAAAAATTAAATGTAAGGCTGAGGTAGTCATAATAGATTTGTTAATTCCATCTGCAACCTTTCCCTTGGCAGGACTGTACAATTAATTCTCAGTACATTCAAAAAATACAAATAGGAGAAAATCTGAATGCTATGAGATACAGATCACTGTTTGTACAGGGTAAGTGCACACATGAACAGCTAAACCAAAAAGCTTTTAGCAGAAGCCCATTGTAGTTTCCTTCTTAAAGATATTTAATACCAAAGTCAGAGTACCAGCTCTCCTAAATTCCCTCTTACCTGAGTTCTTCCACCAGGTCAGCAGAGACACATGCAAGTAGGACAGCATGGAGGATGCTCACATAGCCATGGCTTGCAGCTGCTGGGCAAACCAAGGCTTCTGCCTCCTACCAGGCTGACTCTTTGCTGATTCTAAATTCAGTCTTGCACATGTCCTGAGCATTTCTAATGGAGTCACTTACCCTCAGCCCATGAAACCAGTACAAAAGTCACTCATTCACAACTCAAAACATGGCTTTGTAGCTGTCAGACAGTGTACAAACTTAGAAAGAAACTGAGCAACATGTTGCTGAAGAGTCAGGTTTCCCACATAGTGAAGTCCTGCTGGCAGCTTCTTGTGAGCAAGCCCTATGGTTCATTATGACAACCAGCCCAGCATCTTATCTGTCAGTGCCTGGGAGTACAACACTTCCCCATCAGCAGTGAGGTAAGGATTCCCAGAAATGTGAGCTATGGTTTATCTGTCCTGCTTCCTCAGCACACAGGCTGTATCACACAGAGACCGGATAAAAAGACCACAAAACCACCCATGTGCCTCGAGAGGGAGGGAAGTAAAAGGGGGAGGAGACAAGGTTTACAAGTTTGAATAAAGCAAAACAAGCTTGCCTTGTCTTCTGCTCATTAACAATAAAACCAGCAAGTTTCTAGAACATCTGCCTCCCCCTTTCCCAATTGCAACACAAGCAGCAAATTATCACAACTCTACTGACCAGCAGAGGCAGAAGACAGCAATGGATGAACAGCTTCCTTCTGCCCAGGATTTTTATCTGATGCCACAACCCGTCACATATGAAGTAGCTTGTCTAAGCTATTAGTTCTACAGTGTCAAGTTCACGTTGCTCAATAACTTGTCTATCCAAACTCACTGGTTATCTCACAATGTAGAGGTATTTATCCAACAGAACCTGGAGGGGATATGCCAGAGAAAAAGTAACTCTGAACTTCCACTCTTTCTAAATGCTTTGTTTATCAAATCTCTCCCATTCCTATTGCTAAATTCAGAATGCTGGACTAGCTGGACCTTAGATCTGATCCAGCGGGACAGTTCTACAAGACGCAAGCTCTGCATAGATTAGTATTCCTGTATCACCCTACTGTGACCTTCCCTTTTGCCTTGGGAAATTGGTGCAGAGTTCTCCAGGTTGTAAACTTGTTTGCACTACCTTGACCTCATGAGTAAAAGTGCAATTCCCTTTTCTCTGGGTCACTTTGCCATTGTGAAGAGCCAAACGCAGCATCACTCCTTCTTGTCAGGGTTTATGCTACTGGGGTTGTTTGAAATATGCTCTGCCTTTCACTGCAGCAGGCTTTAAAACTAGGATTCCCCATTGCAGCTGTCAATTTTTAAAAGCTCCAATGTTATCTCAGACTTTCATCTTGGTGGATAGACAGATTATTGTTAAAAGTCCCAAGCTGTGGTAGGGTTCTGACCTGTTTATCTGGTAGCCTGAGGTTCAAGTTAATCAACACACTCTTGACAGCAATTAGATTACTGCACAACTTGTGTATCTCTCAAAGCTAAGGCAAGCAAGGATGAGAAAGAAGTTTTTGTTTCAGTGGGATGCAAATCCACAGAACCAACCTCAAGCAGGCACAGGCTACCAAAGACCCCTGCTTATCAACACTGAGCTATAGCCACCCACTTCCTACCATGAGACACCTCCACTCCTCACTCCTCCTACTGCAATACACTCAAAAACATCTTGCTAGAATACTTCCACATTCCCCCACCTACATCTTCCTATAATACTTCTGCTCCCCCAGCAGCACACCTCCCACAGCTCTCAAATTCTCAGTTCAAGTGCAAGGCAGGTACACTGTTTACTTCCAACTCCAAGAATGCCAGATGAATCAGAGGGACGGGATGCACATGGCATTTGGCACCCCAGGGGCTGAGAAGCAGAACAGACAACCATATAACACACATAAAACACACTAACACAAATCTCCTCTGATAAAGTTTGTAAGCCACAGCTCCGGTGTTTACACAACTGCTATTGAGAGAAAAAAGTAAAAAAAAAAAGGCAGCAAGATCACACATGGAGTAGTGTTCCACAAACCCCTGTGAGGCTGCAGCGTTAGACAGACACGGAAGCTCAAACGCCCACAAACAGATTACAAAATTACTAAACCCCAGGACTACAAAAATATCTTTCAAGTTTATAAGAAATGAGTGGCACAGAGCTCACAACTGATGAGTCTTGTGTGGGAGCCAGCAGGAAGCCACTGTCATTGCAGGCATCAGCTTAGCTAGGGGAGGAGACCACGGGAATTTTTGTGTATGCACATGCTTGGCATGTCTTTCCTGCACCATCAATACATTTGGCAGATCTGGACCAACCTGAAACTTTCAAAGATCCAGACCCATTTCCGTGAGTGTTCTGAGGGTGTTTTAAGCTTGAGCTTGCTTTTTTGGTGGGGGCCATAGGGAAAACAAGTTCACTGTACACTGCGGGCAAATCACTTGAGCATTGACAGACTGTACAACTCCCATCAAAGAACAGGCTGGGAAAACTGTAGCAGGTACACATGCCTCAGAGACACACAGGCAAGTCAAACTGTAACTGTAGGTAGGAGTCTTGTAGAGAGACACCCCCCCTTGCAGGGCTGGCTGGCTGAACTTGGCCCATAAACTAGTAAGGAAAAAAAATAGGACCCCTTGAAAAGCTGTGGAGAAGCATTCAAGTACTGAACAACCCCTAAAAAAAATAAAATTAATGCTTTTGTATCTTCAGGGATCATTTCCCTAAACCCTAGTTTAGAATATTCTAATCTCCTTTGTTTGGTTTACTGTAATAAGACCTCTACTTCTACCAAATACAAAACTCAAATAAAAGTTTTTGCATATTATCAGCTCCTGTTCTTATTGATCCCTTATATCCCACCACACAATTCCCTGCACCAGTCCATTCACTCTCTCAACAGTAGCTCATTGTTCATCCAACTCTACAGAGTGGACACATAGTTACATTGTTTTGATAATGCTTTTTATTAGAGATATCTAAGCCCCTGATTAACGACCTTTTCTCCCTACTTTGCTTACACAAACCATTAGGCTGAGATAGATGTACAATGGAATCTGCCCAGAGTAACTGGGCAAGGGATGAAAATGCACACACCTAACTTTTAAGGTCTCTTAAAATTTATATAAACCAGTATTTATGCACCCAAACCAGCATACTCCATTAATCAAGATGCTAGCAGAGAATCACTGATTTTTTCCACCTTCCAAGGAAGTGGTTTAGCTGTGTAGAGACTACAAGGATCAGGCTTTCAACAACCACTGGATCCCAAGAATCCCTTGGCTTGTGCCTTTCCCTCTGTGAAATAAAGGCTCCTTTACTTTGTGCACTCATATTGCTCAATGCCCACCTTACACATGCACACCCCCATAAAACAGGCTTGCAGAGAAAATAATGGGAAGCAGAACTACACTAATGCAATCTGAACTGGAGCTAACCTTGTTTGTGTGCAGGGCTGATGATGAAAGGGGTTGTCAGCAAGGAAAGAGATAGGAAAACAGAATGTACACATAGTGATAAAAAAGGGTGCAGTCCTGTGGGGCTCCCAGCACCAGAGCAACTTGAGAAAGAGCATCAGAGTTGACATATCAGCATTAAAGCCCAGCTGGACCTTAGATCCAACCACAAGTAATAGCTAGAGGGAGGGAAAGAAGAGATCAGGTAAAGCAACTTAAGAGAAATTGAAATGTAAAGCCATACCTTGTTCTGGAAGCAAAATTTTATCACTGAAGGAGGGGAAGAAGTACTTCAGGGTGTAGGAAAAGCATCTGACAGAAGGCCTCAAGAACTTTCCTCTGGTGGAAACTTTCAAACAGCTTTTTAGGCAAGTTCACAGTCCATCAACTACACTTTCAGTATTGTTTGAGGAAGCATCTAGTAGGAAACTCTGCATTTAGTGGTTATAGCAAGAGCTTGAAAACTGACAGCCTGCAAAGTTCCATTCCCAGCCCTGACAATTGTTTGATGCCTGACTTCAAACAACCAACTCCCCCATGCTTCAGTTTTCTCATATGCACAAGCATATCTCACAAAAGGTATTGCAATTCTTAAATGCTGGCAAATTGGTTTGTGATCTATTATTGCTAACATGGGCATAGCCTGGGAGTTGAAGGAAGTTGTGATAACTGAAAGCTTCCAGCTGAAGAGGTTCCTGAAATTAATCTTTTTCAATGGTTCCCATGAGTGGACAAAGCAGAAACCCAAATGTACCTTGTGGGTGAAAACAAGAAATGAGCCATACATTTCTAATGATCCTCCACCACCACATTCAACCTTCTTTACTTTCAGGTTCCCATCTCCAACCTGTACAGCACACCACGCTTAGGTGTTGAAAGACACTCTTCAAAGAGCTCTGAAAGGACTTCCTGATGCCCTGCCAAAGCACACACTCCAAAGCTAATTCGTAGTGGAAACACACACCACTGTTACCAACTAACCTAGGCAGCATGACTCCAATGCCAAAGAAGGAATGGATGGAGAGATGTTGCCAAGCATACACAGATCTCCAGTGACAACTGAAATGACAAGGTATCGAGTGCCAAACCAACCAGGTGAAGCCTGGGCGGAAATCCTAAGAGAACGAGGCACCCTGTGGAGTTGGTCAGCAAATGACATGATTGATTACTGTCCCATTCCTGGCCGGAAGATAAAGATTGCTGCCATCACTGCCTTGGAAACCGAGAGAAGTGCTGCTGCCAGGGCATCTTCTCCTGCAGGGGGGTGTAAGGCTTCAAGAGCTGACCCCCCCAGGCAGCTAAAATCTACATCCAACTCAACGCAGCTAAAACCTACACCCAACCCGCAGATTGCCAAGTCTCAAAATTCCCAGTTTTTGTACAAGAGAAGTGCTTTTTCTTGAGAACACCGTTTATGAAAGCAGCCCGAGCAGCAACTAGGATCTGCCGCAAAAGGCGCGGAGACACCCGCAGGACCGAGACACGGAGGCCACGCACACCACCCGCCCCGGGGACACCCCACCAATCCCGGGGAGCCCTCGGCCGCGCCCGGGCCGA